>NC_137955.1:42687655-43169862 GCF_963924665.1 Micromys minutus | reverse complement strand
AAGTGTGTTTTGAACTCCAAAACACAGCACCATAGCTTAGCTGTAGGACTGTGTATTATCTCTGGACTCCCCCTCTCCTCAGATTATGCCAGGCATGAATATCTCTCTGAGCAGTTCTCCCTTCAGCTATACCTGAGTACCATTCTAAGCATGCCTCCTGTCAGTTTTACCCCACACTCTGACCTCCATCCTGCCCTGAAATTTGTCTGTTCATAGCACACTCTGCGTGAGGCTGCAATCATCCCACACATGCCCGAAAGACAGTCATGGAGCGCTGCTGCTTGACTGGCATTTTAACTTCTTACTGGCTCACTATTTCCAGCATGGTTATTGTATTCCATAATGAGAAAATTGAGGGAAGGAAAATTAAATTTTCCACCTCGACAGTACAGTCTGCATGTTGACATTTTCCTTGCTCTGAACATTCTGCATCATGTTTGCAACAGCAGAGCACACGAAACTCCTCACACTGACATACATTTTCAAGTCACAATCAAGTGCCCCAGAGACCATCTTAGCAGATGGTTTGCAATTATGATAAGAGTGAGAAATTTGCTTCACCAGCCCATTTGGTGTGCCCTGAGCAGAACTTGCATTATAGAATGCATGACCTATGGTTGGGGGCATTTCTAAGAAGAGAAAGAAGAAAGAAAGAAAGAAAGAAAGAAAGAAAGAAAGAAAGAAGAAAGAAAGAAAGAAAGAAAGAAGAAGAAAGAAGGAAGGAAGGAAGGAAGGAAGGAAGGAAGGAAGGAAGGAGGGAAGGAAAGAAGGAAGGAAAGAAAGGGGAAAAAGAATCTTGCTATAAACATGTTCTATCTCAGACCTATTATAAGTGAGATCAGTTCAAAAATTCAGATGACAGCAGATGCTGGCGAGGATGTGGAGAAAGAGGAACACTTCTCCATTGTTGTTTGGTTGTAAACTGGTACAACCATTCTGGAAATCTGTCTGGAGGTTCCTCAGAAAATTGGATATAGTACTACCTGAAGATCCAGTTATTCCACTTCTGTGCATATACCCTAGAGAAGCTCCAACATACAACAAAGACACATGCACCACAATGTTCATAGCAGCCCTATTTATAATAGCCAGAAGCTGGAAAGAATCCAGATGTCCTTCAGTAGATGAACGGATACAAAAATTGTGGTATATTTACACAATGGAGTACTATTCAGCTATCAGAAACAATGACTTTATGAAATTCTTAAGAAAATGGATGCAACTAGAGAATATCATCCTGAGTAAGGTAACCCGGTCTCAAAAGAGCAGACATAATATTCAGTTACTGATAATGGGATACTAACCCCAGAAAGCTCTGAACACCTCAGAAACAACTCACAGACTAAATGAAGTTCAAGAAAAACAAAGGCCAAAAAAAAAAAAAAATGAAAATGCTTAATCTTTACACACCAGGAAAACTTTGACTATTTCCAAGTTACATCTTGTTTTAGGTGTACTTTATGCTCATTGTAACTAGTAAGATTAAAATTAAAATTAAAATTAAAAATTTAATACATACTACCAAACCTTTAAAAAAGCAAGTACTGACAAAAATGTATTCATATACTTTTATGCAAAAATGTTTTTAAAATCTGTACATTTATTTTGTTTTTTAAATAAAGTTGCTCAATTAAAAAAAAACAAGCTAGATCATCCACATATCGGAATATTAAAAAAATAAAAAAATAAGTGAGATCAGTTTCTTAGGCATTTTGTTCTATGTAAAGCTATAAGACACCAGACTGTCTGGATCCAGATAGAAAATTGATACTTCAATTATACACATGGATGTCTTTAAAGGAATTCAATACAAAAGGATTGCATTTAAATTCTAAAATTTTGTTGTTTTGTACAAATGAACAAAAGACAAGTGTGCCTTTTAATAAATGCCTGGATAAAAAAAATCTCTATTCAAAAAACATCTCAAGTTATGTTAGATAGTATCTACTGTCTTAATAGACATAGAAAGAACCATTTCTTTAAAAATAAAAATAAAAAGAGAATCTTATAAACATAAACTCAGGAGCTGGACATATCTTGTAGCAAACTGTATGTGACTAAAGAGCCAAATGGAAACCACAGGCAACACAGAGGAGAAAGAGTAGAAAAATCACACCCCAAGTGATTATTATCTACAAAATCAATGAATATTATATAAAAAACATTATTCATCAATTAACCAAAATTGAAGTTTGGGGCTAGAAAACCAGATTATTAATAAATTGCCACTATGCAAGTATTAAACATGAGTTCAGAATCCATGTAAAACTAGGCACACTCTCTGTAATCCCAGCATCCCTACATTAAAACGGGAAGGTATAAACAACAGAGCCTACAAAACCCTGTATGTCAGATAAACTGGTATATGTAGAAGAGAACAAAAAATCTTGTCACAAACAAAGTAGAAGACATGGGTCAAAAACAAAGGCTGCACTATGACTTCTACATGAACATAGTAGAGCATGCACACCCACCATTATTATCTATCTATCCATCCATCCATCTATGTATCTATCTATGTATCTATCTATCTATCTATCTATCTATCTATCTATCTATCTATCTATCTATCTATCCATCCATCAATCCACCCACCCACCCACCCACCCATCCATCCATCCATCCATCCATCCATCCATCCATCTATCTATCTATCTATCTATCTATCTATCTATCATCTATCCACCTATCTATCTACCTATTTATCCACCTATCTATCTACCTATCTATCTATCCATCTATCTATCTACCTATCTATCTATCCATCTATCTACCTACCTATCTATCTATCTATCTATCTACCTATCTACCTATTCATCTATCTATCCATCTATCTATTTATCCATCTATCTACCCATCTATCTATCCATCTATCATCTATCCATCTATCATCTATCTATCTATCCATCTATCTATCCATCTATCATTTATCTATCCATCTAGCTATCTATTTATCCATCTATCTATCCATCTATCCATCTATCTTTCCATCTATCTATCCATCCATCTATCATCTATTTATCATCTATCTCTCTCTCTATCATCTATCTAACTATCATCTATCTATCTATCTATCTATCTATCAGCTATTTGTCACACATTTTTAAGTTGAAAGCTCATATGTGAAAAATCCCACACTTTGGTGACATTACTACATTACCACTTTGCAGTTCACAGCTGGGCAGCATCCTTTCTTCTAAGAATTATGCAGAAGGATGTGCTATGTGCTCCTCCCCTAACATCTGGCCAACATCAGATGACATCCTTACTGTGTCATTAGACCGTCTTCCTGAGTGCTTGCCTCTGTGCAGGAACCTCTCTTTCTTCTAAGGGCACAGTTGATAATGCCGAATTATAGTCCTCTATTGACTCCATCTCAGTTTGATTAGCTTCAAAGAGATCATTTGTAAATAAAATTGCATTTTAAAATAATAGAGGTCAGGAACACTTTTACCACTTTGAAAATAAGGGAACGGCGTGAACACTGACAGAGATTTTAATACCTATAAGTACTATATCACAGAATTTACACTGTTCATGTTTGAGGTTTTACATCTTTAAGCGTTTCATTTTTAATTTTTTTAATTTTTTTACCAATTTTCTTTTATGTGTATGAGTGGTTACCTAAATGTATGTCTATATACTGCATGCATTAAGTACCCAAGGAGACTAGAAAAAAAGTGTCAGAGCCACAGGTCCTGGAGTTTCCCATAGTTATGAGTTGCCATGTAGATGCAAGAAATTAAACCTAGCTTCCATGAAAGAACAGCAGAGTTCTTAGTTGTTGAGCCTTCAGCAGACCAACAATGTGCAGCCCAGGCTGGTCTTGAACTCATTACTCTCTTGCATATACCTCTTTAGTATATCCAATTGGTATGCAGGGGGGAAAAAAATCTAACACCAAGCTAAAATGTAATGAAAATAAATAAATCTTTCTTAAAAGATAATAAAAAATATTTTGATCTAATAACAATACATATGTATAATGTGGTTGGAAATAACTAACAGCAAGCTCTAAGGATCTGAAAATTGCTGCAGGAAGACCCCAGAGTCAAATAGTACACAAAAGCTAAGTGTTTATTCTGCAAAAACAGTCCACATGCTGAGGTCAGCCAGGACTACAAAATGGTGACCCTAAGAAAAGCTTGCAGGCTCCTTTGAAGCACAGCTAGGGGGATTTAGAGATAGTTTGATAATTTTTAATATGATTGGCTAGGTAACCAACAGTTACATTAGTGCATTTTTAATCGGTTGCTATATTAGTTTCACCACTTTTGGACAGGCCTTAGGAGCTGTCTCAGTCCTTGAGCTGCCTATCTCCCAGCTAGATGTCAAGGCTGTTGCTGACTAATGAACCATGGGTTGTGATTTTTCTGAGAAGCCTTGGGAAACTCAAGTTGAAAGAGTAACAGGGCTGCCTCTTCTAAAATGGAGGGAGTTAGGTTGTCTCACTCCATGGATCTTTGTGAGCAAAGACTGAAATTATTTTTAGCTATTTTTAGTGATTAGGTTTCCCATGTACAGTACAAATTTGCTAGTAGTCATTCAGAAAAGGACATGCGTCTTAAAGTGCTTTATTTCTTTAGTTTAGGGTGTTGCATTTTTAAATTTTCATTTCTTATCAACGAGTTAACAAAACTTAAAGTATACCTGATATCCTTAGCTGAGCGATTATTTACTGACTAAACAAATGAGGTGGCGATTGGTTTTACTTTTGCTCTTGGATCTGAATGTATAGCACTGTTCAACAGATGTTTCCTCTTTGTTTTAGAATACTCCCTATAAAGCAGGCTGTTAGTTCCACTGGTAAAACCCAAATCTTAATCAGCCTCTAATACTGTACCTGCATATTTTAGATCATCTAAACCCTCCATTAGGGTCAAAGAACCCCAAAGACTCCCACCCAGAAGACCAAGGATTAAACAAGTCTTGGAATTCTTAAAAGAAAGACAGCACATTTCCAACATGAGAAATGATCTACAGTCTTCTCACACTTGGTGCTCTGCCTGAAGTCTAGACAATATATTTTCCTTAGTTTTGTATCAGAAGAAACTGCCAAACTCAAAACAAAGTAATATTTCATGTTGTGCCATAGTAATGATTGTTTTATAAAAACTGTCTGAATGAACTCAAATCCTTCAAAGCTGCAATTATTTCAACACTTTTATAGGCTGTAAATTGTCAGAAAAAAGTCATAAATCATTTCTTTTCAATGAGTTTGGCAACTCTGACTGTGTGTGTGTGTGTGTGTGTCTGTGTCTGTGTGTATATGCCTGTGTGTTTGTGTCTGTGTGTATGTGTCTCTGTGTCTGTGTGTCTTTCTGTGTGTCTCTGTGTCTCTGTGTCTCTGTGTCTGTGTTTCTGTGTGTGTGTGTGTGTCTATGTATGTGTGTCTAAGGGGTAGAGGAACAGAATTTCCTGTTAATAATATTAATATTTAGGTATCAGTAGAATGGTGTACATAGCACACTCCTGTGTACATGCTTTAAAACTGAGAAAACCATGGATGTAGAGAATGTACAAGCGAGGCACAAAACACCCTGGATTATGCAAATGCCTGTAACTTGTCCATACCCTGAACCCTTGCTTGTGCATTGGTGAATATACAAATGTGAAGAAAACCACTTGTATGACTAAGTGACTTTCAGATAATAAAATTAAAGAGATCCTCACAGGTACAGTTAATGCTCTGAACTTAGGAAACAAAGGAACCCCTTAAAAGATGTTACTTGACTTTGAGCTAATTGCTTGACAAGAAAGTGATATTAATGACCTCACTCACTAAAACAAGCTCTTTAGGACCCTAGCCACTTCTGAGTCAGGAAGCACAGAAGAGATACTCCACTAGCCTTGAAGGAGCAACCGCCCTTTCTGCACAGAGGGTTTGTGAGAAGATACATGGTGAAGAATAGAGAATCTTTCTCTCTATCTTTAAAATGCTAACACATTCAGTCTGGTGGTTCCTCAGAAAATTGGACATAGTACTACCTGAAGAGCCAGATAGTCCACTTCTGGGCATATACCCCAAAGATGCTCCAACATATAAAAAGGACACATGCTCCAATATGTTCCTAGCAGCCCTATTTATAATAGCCAGAAGCCGGAAAGAACCCAGATGTCCTTAAACAGAGGAATAGATACAGAAAGTGTGGTACATTTACACAATGGAGTACTACTCAGCTATTAGAAACAATGACTTGACTAAATTCCTAAGCAAATGGATGCATCTAGAGAATATCATCCTGAGTGAGATAACCCAGTCACAAAAGAACAGACATAATATGCACTCACTGATAATTGGATACTAGCCCCAGAAAGCTCTGAATACCCAAGAAACAACTCTCAGATCTTATGAACTTCAAAAAGAAGAAAGGCCAAATTATGGAAGCCTCAGTTCTTTTTAGAAAAAGAAAAGAAAAAAAAATATTGTGTATTTATCATATATTATTATGTAAAAAATTTTGTGAGCTATAATAATATTTTATAAAATAATTTTTTAAATGCTGACACATAATTGACAGTTAGAAAGGGCTGAAGCTAATTCTAATAGCTTCAGGGAAGTGTTATTTTACCAACAATCTAGAAGCCTGGAGAATATACCGCCTCAGGACATACTTACCCAATGCACATACTTAGATTTTTGACTTGGAAAACTTGGAGTTAGACATCAGCAAATACATTGATGAGAGAAATTTTGTCTCCAGATAATTGATACAATACATGTATGTTGTTTAAAGCCCTTCAGTTTATGGGATGTTCTATGCAGCAATGGATAACAAACCCAGAAGGTAGTAAAAAAGTTAGAGAGGAGAAGGGAGGGGAAACTCAACGAACAGACTGACCTTTCTCTTCCATTCTGTCTTTAAGTTTCTCCTTGTGCAGCACATTGAACACAGCTTGAGTCAGAAGGAACACATTGGGAAACATGAAAACATGTTAGCATCTCACTCCTTTGTCGCCATGGCAATTTGTTTTTTACAGTGATGAATGTTGCTATATCAACATCACAGGACTCTAAATGATTTTTTTAATTCATTGAAAATGTCAAATAAGACATGCAGTGAGCAATGTTTCCACTCCATGAGAGCTCGAGTCACAGGCTGTGATAAATCTTTTTCCATTACCCCGCCTGCAACCTGAAAACGCCCCAATGAAAACCTCAAATGAATGGCATTGCTTCAACACAGATTTAATTAAGGAAGACTTACCTTTCACAAAAGAAATACAATGTCCATACTATAGCTGCCAAATTAAAATCACTGAAAATTATTCTTCATTAAACTACCATAAATCTCAGCTCTAGTGAAATGTTCTCAATCCTCTTTAGTAATGCATCAATTCCACATCAAGGAAAAGACATCTACATATTTTTTTACATTTAATTGTTTCCATCACAAATGTGAAGTCTTACTGAGAAATGTAAGGAAGAGTAAAACATTTGAGCAAATTTATAGTTTGGATTGTTTTAAGGCTGGAACCTTCCAATAATTCTGTCTCTTGTATTGGAAACAGGGTAAGAAATGAGTAACCCCTCCAGGGGTTATGTAGTATGTTGCATGTGGAGTGCTTCATGTAGAATATACAGCTAAGTAGAGAGGCTCCTGACGTTTCTATACCTTGACTATCTACAGCTAGAAAATCTGTATTAATTCCCAACCCCAGAGTGTGAGTTACAGTCATTCTAAGTCAAGAGACCCAATTTTTAATCTCACATAGACATTAGCTAACTGGAGCTTGATTGTATAATTTGCAAAGTCCAGTTACTAAAGTTTTGATCAGAGTAGGAGTAATATGGATAAGTTTGGTGAGGCATGTGCCTAAAATATCGCAGGTGACCATAATGCTTCTAGCTTGAGTGTCCAGTATGAGAACTATTCCCATAATTCTTCCTAGCAGGTGATTTCAGCAGCCAGTGGCCTTTCATACTGTTCTCGACAAGAGCTAACAAATCTCCAGAAACCTTAGGAACTTTCTTTTCCATGAGGGTTATTGTGAAGTCCAAGAGGACCTGTTATCTTTCCTCTCCTGAATGTTGTTCATTCCAGCATTTGACTTGTGGAAAAACGGAGAGACTAAAATAAGAAGCAAGCAAATACTATTGCTGATGCCAAGAAGTGCTTACTGGCAGGAACCAGATATGGATGCCTCATCAAAGGCTCTGCCTTAGTCATACAGATACAGTTGAGGATGTTGGCAGCTAACAATCAGACTGAACACAGGGACCACAATGAAAGAGCTAGAGAAAGGACTGAAGGAGCTAAAAGGGTTTGCAACTTCATAGGAAGAACCACATTATCAACCATCCAAATCCCCCAGAACTCCCATGGACTAAAACACCAACCATTGAGCACACATGGAGGAATCCATGGCTCCAGCTGCATATGGAGCAGAGTATAGCATTGTCTAGAATCACTGGAAGAAGAGGCCTTTGGTACAGTGAAGGTTCATTTTCCCAGTGTAGGAAAATGCCAAGGCACTGAGGTGGAGAGGGTGATTGAAAGAGGGAGTGCCTTCATGGAAGCAAGTGGTGGGGGAGGGGGAGGAAAGGAGATAACATTTGAAATGTAAATACAGAGAATATCCAATTAAAAAAATACCTTGGAGAACCCAGAAAGACCTCATTAGCCACCCTAATAACTATCATACTCTACCTCTGACAGCTAATATGTTCTGTTTCTATCTTGAAGCCTTTGTTAACTAAGCCTTCTGTTACTACAGAAGTTATCAGAACCAAAATAGGCCTACTTTTGTCAATGCTAATAACAAATAATAAGTAAGTAAAAATATGTTCTACATGAAAGAACTCACATGTTAGATTTCCTTCTAGCTCCTAAGGCTCTGTCATACACCAAACCTCACGAAGCTCTACCAACACTGTGCTCACTGATCTGCAATGATTCAAGCTCTGTGATAAATCTGTAGTCCTGATCTGATCATGTAAAAGCATTGTTTCCACATACCTTGTAAGATCATCTTAATATTTGTCTTTTAAACATCCCTTTGTCTTTACCTCCTTAATACATTCATAGCCACATGTGGCTTACCTATTCCTGCTACAACAGTCTGTTACCATGTAAACAGCTTATTTTGATGAGTTTTGTTCCAGTTTTATTTATATTGCTGTGTTAAATAAAATACTCTTACAAAAATCAACTCAGGAAGGAAAGAACGCAGGTAGCTAACAATTCTCGGGTAGGATCCACGATAGCAGGTAAGTCGAGATAGGAAGTTGAAATAAGTTACAGCCACAGTCAAAAGTAGCTAGAAATGAGTGTACCTAGGAGTTGATCCTCAGCTACCATTCCTCATGCTTGTCTAGTTTAGGATGTAGCTCCTGAGTGCCACTGCCCATAAGAAGAGTGGGTCTTCCAATCTCAATTAACAAAAGAGGCAATCCCCCATAGACTGGTCCAAATCCAACCTTATAAAGGTAATTCTTGATTAAGACTCTTTTATCCTGTGGATCTAGGCTGTATCATGTTGATGATCAATCCTAATCATTGCAGATACTGTCTGTTTCTGGTGGCTATTTATGTTAGAATGACCACATAAATTAGTTAGAATCTCAGTATTCAAATTGGAACACTTATCACTAAAGAGTAGAATAAGTAAGAAGAAAATATAATTATGGACAATAATAATTTACTATTCACTCTACATTTTCAAGTTTGATCTTACTATCTTAAAGTACTTAAATAATAAGTAAAGACATTATTCTGAGGAACCACCTTGTATAGGACCTCAGGACGATCTAAGAACTCATCCATAATTCTGGTGGAAGGTGTCTGTGTGAAGTAAGAAACAGGCCTTCCCTGATGCTCCTTTCTAGAAAGGGCAATAGACATCACACCCTTCAGTCAGAAACAGGGACACTGATATTTCTCACATACCTGCTGCTGAACATGTGCAGAAACAGCTCAGTCAGCCCCAGATGGGTCCAGAGACAGCATTAAGATCACAACTAAAGGCAGCTCCAGTTCCAGCAGATGCTACAGCCAGAAGCAGGCCCAGCACCAGTGAGGGTCATCAAAAGGCCAGTACCATTTGTAGTCTGTGCCTGGAACACTTTTCATTAAAATGTTAGGAATTTAAAGAACCCAAGAAAGCATGCATGGTCTGCATCAGATAGGCTCCTGGAACTGAAAGAAGTGGACATTCACTCCCATTCTCTAAGCCAGAAGCTATCCCTAATTGATAACTACTCACAAATTAAAGTTTACTTTAATCTCTGCTTACTGGGGAAATAGACCATCCCATACCCTGATGTAGATAGATAGTTAACAGAAAGCAAACTCAATAGCATCTTTAGGGGCTCCGTGTCTTATAATGTGGAATCGGGGCTTCCACCTCCTCCATTTGTCTGTTGCTTGTTATGGTTTCCAGTACTAAGTAAATACTAGTAAATGTGTGAGATCTCAAGGCATATTTATAATACATTTCTGTTTGCTGAAACTGGGTAATATTCACTGAATTTTAAAACACAGTATTATTGCCAAAGAACCATGATTATAAAACAACTAAGGAGAAAGGTAATTAAAATGAAACCATTAAGAAGAAAGCTAACGAAATAAAGCAAATTCTATATTGCAGAAAAATATAAAAACTCTAATGCAAGAAATCAAAGGTTTAAGAACTGTAGAGTCACTTTTGTTAAAAACTGGAAGACTCGATAGTATCAAGATGGTCTTTACTCCTAAATTTATTAAATAAGAGCAATAAAATCTCTATCAAAAATCTGTGGAGCTGTATTATAGATACTGAAAACTGGCTATACTGGGTTTTATGATAAAACAAGAGCAGGAATAAACAGTATGATAATAAGGAAACTATTAAACTCATACTGCTCTATTGTAAGTCATAAAACTCATAGTCCCAGCACTTGAGACACCTTAGAAAGACTTATGAAAATTTGAGGTTAGCCTGAACTACATGGCAAGTCCCTTTTTCATAAAAACAAATTCAAAACTAATAATCAAGAAGCAAGATAGAAAAAAAGTTAGAAATGCCTTACATTTACACAAAGAGTAGCTCGAGGCTGCCCACATGTAAACTGTAAAACTAAATTTAAGAAGATCGCACACAGAGGAAAATGCCTGTGTTGAGACACTAGGAAGAGTGGTCACAGACTACTATGAAACAATACATAAAAACATCTGCAGAAAGACCTTTAGCCAGTAGCTAAAGCAGCCCTTAAACATTGAAATGTATAGACCAGCGGCCAAACTAAAATGATGAAAATATGAACAGGCACATCATTGCAGAAGATGTACAGCTGATAAGTGTATTGCACAGAACACACTAAGAGCATTTGTAATCAGAAAAAGAGTCACTACCCCCCTCACCCAACCAACCCCTCTGAGCTGTATTCATGACTGTCCTGCTGAGATCCCCTACTGCACATTACAAAGGGAAAGGAATTCTTGCTGGTAGATTCTAAGGTCACCTTCAAGGAATGGAATCCTACCTGGCATCATTAATAGGGTCAACAACCCTTAGCTAGATAGGTCATAGCAAAGGAAAGCTAACTAGACTTGGGAACTCAGCCTTAGGCAAATGACTGATCCACAGTGACACCCACAGGAGGAAGTGATGTTGGAATGATGTGAAGACAGCAATATTTCAGTTCTCTTGAATTGCTACAAATCCAGAGAACCCGTATCTAATGATGAGAAAAATTAACCTCATTGAGGTTTTGTTGTTGCTGCTGGGGCTGTTGCTGTTCCGGTTGTTTTGAGATGAAGTCTTACTGTGTGACCTTACTGGATTCACACTCAGAGATGGGGTGAGCCTCTGCATTCTGAGGGTTTGAAGGATAGGCATGTGCCACCAGTCTGGCATGGGTTTTTTGTTGTAATAATTGCACTTTTACAGAATAATGATGTATTGTGTTAAATATTTGTTCAGGTTTCCTAAAACTATCAAAGGCAAAAGTTTTTTGTTTTTTTGTTTTTTGTTTTTTTTTTAAGGCTAAAGAAAATGTCACAAGTGAGAAAATATTAGGGGATCGTGACAACCAATCACATGGAACGTGTTATACATAAAATCTCAGAGCTGGAAGATTGACATTAGTCAGGAAGCTAAGCAAATCTTCAAAGAGTAAAGTCTTTACCCAGTAACATACATAATTGTCAGATACTAATGATAACAAACATGCTACATTGAGGTGAGAGGTTTAAATGGGGATTTGGTAATAAATATTAAGGATGAATGGAAACTCTATACTCAAAAGAATTTAAAAGATTCTGCAAAATTTAAATTGAAATATGAATTAAATTTAAATTTTATCTTAAAATATCTTCATTAAAATTGACATAAGCATACATTACTTGGCTTCCTAACCTAGTTCCTCTCCATTGGTTGAAATTTAGGCCTATGGTACCCCCTCTTCCTCAGTGGGATCCCCACAGTCAGCTCCACAGCAGTTCTGTAGGATCTGTCCTCCTCTAGTTAAGACAAAGGTCCTGTTTCCTATGACTATTTTCTGAGTTAATAATATCTTCAATTCAAATTTCCATGCCAGTGAAACTTCTAGAATATTCCAGGAAGCATACATGCCTCTCAGAGAGCTTGTTTAAGAACAGAAAGTTGATAATTTAAAGTTATAAAACACTATAAATTAAAATGGAATATATAAAAAGCATTATTCAAATAAATGGGAAATGCATATTTTCTTGGTTTTACTTAAAAATTTCATTCCTCTTTCTTTTAATTTATAATTTCTTACTATTATTTCTTGATAAGTTTGTACCTACATATAGTTTGCACTGAACAATTTCCTTCTCTATGCTCTCTCATATTTCTATAGCACCTGTCTGCCCAAATCGTGTTTGTTCATTTTATTTTGTAACTCAACTCAGCCACTGCCACTTGTTAAACACGTGTTTCCTTTGAAGGCAACCCTAATGCTTAATCCTAGTCAGTTTGGGCAGGACAAATGCTTTTAAGAAGGCATACTTTAACAATTTACTTCATTTTAGTATTTGAAATTATGTATTTCATTAAGATTGGATGTATGGGACTGCAGTACTAACCCATGTGTATTTATGAATAATATTAGTACATGTATCACTGAACAAACTGGAAGCCACTTGATGCTGAATTGAGGGTGAATAATTTAAAGTTTTAATTTTATCAATGGCCTGAATGACATTCCTTCTCCTAACTGAAGAAAAGTCCTGCAAACTTTCCTAGAATGTCTTTATGATGCCTTCAGATCTTTCTTATTTATTTATTAGTAGATGAACAATTGCTTTTACAAGAGTTTCATAGTCACCTCTGTCTTATACTTCATTTTCTTGACTCAGTTTTTGAAAGAAAGAATATTTACTAAAACTGCACTTAACTAATGTATTTTAAAGTAGCAAATTATAGAACTTTCACCCTCAGATCAACAGAACACTACACCTGCAATTTATTTCTTAGTCCCAAGTTTGTGTCAATTGTGTGACTTGTCACAAATCACTGATGTCTAATCATCTCAGACATTATAAGACTGTTGATTGATTTGTTATCCAGTTATGTTTAAAGGGATCACATCCAATCAGTTGCACAGACACCTGAGTACCTCTTCCTTAAACATGCAATGAGTCACAGTTACTCAGCATGGCTGCATCAAGAGAATAACTGCAGAAACCACAATATGTGTGCTTCTGATAATGCTTTATTAACAATATCGTATTTGGCTTAATGGTTACAGGTGGTTAACTACTGTCATAGAACAGGAATGAACTGAGGTGCCAGAGACTGTCCACTGTCTGAAGCCTACAATGCCCTGGCCCTCCCACCTCCCCTTCCTAGAGAACCACTTTTCTGAATCAACTCATATATCCTTCTTTTTCACTGTATAGAGTCGGCTTTCTATAATTCTTTATATTAGTTTACCTTTTCAGTGTGTGTGTGTATGTGTGTATGTATGTGTATATACTTTTGTACAGTTGCTATATAGTACAAGTGTGAATGTCAGAGGACAACTTGCAGAGTTGGCTCTCTCCTTCAACTATGGGGGAACTGAGAATAAATCTACTGTCATCAGGATCTGCCACTTGTACCTTCACCCACTGAATTGTCTAGCCTGCTTTGCCTGTGCCTTCCAACTCTAACCATTAATGTTAGAGTCTGCAATTTTTGCTGACCATTGAACATCTCAGGAAGAGGCTGCTTTTATCATTCAAATGAATGCACAATTGAGGCCAGTCACTTTGAATTGAACATCTTGGGCATGCTTCTTGTGAAGAAGGAAGAAATCAACCTGCTGTATCCTAATGATAATAGCAACATTAATTGATGAATAAATAAATCAAAGAACATGATGAGAAAATGCATTGGAAAAGCATATTTATAAAAAGAAAAAAAAATGTCTTCAACTGGAGGAAAGGAAAAAAATGGCATGAAAAAAAAAGAAAAACATCTTGCTATGGTGTGTATAAAAGAGGAAACAGGTTTCATTCCCAAGCAGCCTCTCCAGAACATTCTCAGATCAGATGTATATGCCCTGGGCAATCCTCTCCTGCCTGTTGGCTTGGCAGAATGACTCCCTTGGATAAAATATTACAGATGTAAAAAGCTTCCTTCCAAGATTAGGTTACAAGAACATCACGACTTATATTTTATTCACTCTCCCTATCACTTAGGAAGAGGCCAGATGGCACACTGTGAGCCTGCCTACAGAAGAGCCTCGGGCAACTGGCTCTAGACAACATCCACCGGGAAGCTGGGGTCTTGCAACAATCACAGGAAAAGACCTGGGAATGGCTTGTTCTCCAGCCAGCTGTGACAGGACTGCATCTCCAGCTGAGACCCAGCTCAGATGTTAGAAGTGATTCTGAGCCTGGGGCACCTGGATGAACTGCAGCTGGGTTTCTGCCTCGCAGAAATTAGTACACAATAAATGTGTGTTACTTTCAGGCATAAAATTTTGATGTAATTTGTTACATTGCAATATTTGACTAACCCATCAAGCCAGGGATTTTAGATACATGTTCTGGTCTGTTCTCCATAATAGACTACACGTTATTATTAGCTTTCCTGATAAGAAAACAAAAGCTCAGATTACATAGCCTTTCTAAAAAATACATAGTGAACAGAAAATGTATTCAAATGTGTGGTTTTTCAGTAACCACAGAGGTGAAAATATGAACAACATAAAGTGAAGGTTTAAGAAAGAAAATTCTCTGTAATCACCCTGCTAGATCTGTTGAATTTGCTTTTGTTTTTCAGTAAATTGAGAAAATGATAGTGGTTTGGAAAAGTTCTCCACACTATCAGGACTCCCAATGTGTCTTCACCAAAATAATAGTGTTCTTGTAAAAGGATATCTCACGTGTTTCTGTTAATCTTCATGAACCTATCCTTCTTCCCTAGAATGAAGTCAGCCACACGACACATCTCTTCCGGTCTCCCTTAGGTAACAGAAATGGCTGTATTGTACCAGACATATCTAAGATCTATGAGCACTCTGGCTACGTGGATTTTGGAGCTGTTCCAATAATGTTGTGTATAAATGGCCATCAAGGAATTAGAAAACAGACCTCAGGATTAATACTTACAACACTATTTGCACAACCATTGTTTAACCCACAAAAGTCATAATGTTTACATGGAAAATATGCGTAAAGGTAGAAAAAGACTGCAAGAAAGGTTTCTCACAGAGGAGAGAGAGAGAAGAAGGAGAAGGAGAAGAGAAAAAGAAGAAGGAGGAGGAGGAGGGGGAGGAGAAGAAGGAGAAGAAGAAGAAGGAGAAGAAGAAGAATAAGGAGAAGGAGAAGGAGAGGGAGAGGGAGAAGGAGGAGGAGGAGGAGGAGGAGGAGGAGGAGGAGGAGGAGGAGGAGGAGGAGAAGAAGAAGAAGAAGAAGAAGAAGAAGAAGAAGAAGAAGAAGAAGAAGAAGAAGAAGAAGAAGAAGAAGAAGAAGAAGAAGAAGAAGAAGAAGAAGAAGAAGAAAGAAAGAAAGAAAGAAAGAAAGAGAGAGAGAGAGAGAGAAAGAAAGAAAGAAAGAAAGAAAGAAAGAACAATCCCCAGATAGATTTATGGGGAAAAGCTTGATATGAAGAAGGGAACATTTGAAACAGTGGAACCATTTGAGAGAACAAAAAAAAAATAGGTAGTGTTTATATGTTAGCTTTTGTAAAGAGTACACAGGTTTTGAAGCTTACACTGGTTAGGATGGAAACTTTAAAATAGGGGTCAACGTGACAAAGAATTCTGAAAAACCCTGAAGATTCAATGAAGGTGAAACTTCTCCTATTTTTTTTAATTGACTAGTTATCATTAGTTGTGGCTTCAGAAGTGCTTTCCAATTAAGGAAAAATCCAGACTGACATTTCCCATGAAAGGTCTTAGAAAGGTATAGAGGAACATCATAGTGGAAAGAGAAAAGAAGCCCCACCCCTCTGCGGCTGCTTCACATCAGTCATGCAAAGGGACAATTAGGAAAATGCAGAGGGTGCACATCTTAGTCCACAAGCTGTCAGATGGGAATGGAGGGATGACAGATAAGACTGAGAAAGCAGATTCCTAAAAGAAGACAGTGTCCTTGCACAGTAGCACAGAGTTTCCTCTGGCTTGAGCATGCATAGGATTGTGCATCTAGTTTAAGTGAGTCTGTAGTATGGCTGCCCTGTGTGCCCAGAGAACAGTTTTATTCTTGCAGTCATCTGCTGTCTCTGACTCCTAAAATTGCTCTGCTTCCTATGTTGCAATGGCCTCTGAGCCCTGGGAAAGGAAATGTGAAACAGATGCTCCATTAAGGGCTGAGTTTTGTATAGCCTTGGGTTGGGGGATTGTGGATCTAGGAGTTGGTGGCAGGCAATGACTGTGATAAAAATGCATTGTATGAAACTCCCAAGGAACTAATTAAAAAAGAAACAAAGGGAGTGTTTGAAGAATAAACACAAAGGCAGGGAAAAGGCTGGATTTAAGAATTATATATGTGCAGCTTCTGTTAGAAAGAACGGAACTATTGGTATTTCCTTCACGGTATTTAATAGCTCTACCCCAAGATATGATGACATATTCCTGATTATGAACTGTGAAGAAGAATGAAGTGTTCTTAAGGCTGCATCTCTCCGTTCTCTATTGGATGTGATCCCCTCCTAGGAAACAAGTCATCTCTGCTACTTTCTCAAGAATAGAGCAGGCTGCAGCCAGAAACAGAAATGCGACCAGTTTTAATGTTCTGGTTTGCTTGCCTCTTGTGCTAAGCCACATGAAGCAGTATGGCTGTCATCTATCACGTTATCCACCATCTGTCATTTGGGAGAAGATGAAGAAATGAAGGTTTCCCAGATGCATTTGAGAGAATTCACGGAATATTGAAGCCTCCTGACACCTTAAATATTTCATCTGTTTCAGTTATGAACTATATCTAGAAATGTATCTAATTAGAGAAATGGTTCTTTCCAGATGGATTTCGTGAACATTGTGAGCTTGGATCTTCATTCTTTGGGTGTCTAATGAATGACAAAATACTAGCCAAGTAGAATACATAATCAAGCCACAAAGAACAAACTAGGGCCAGCTCTACTAGCCAAGGGAAGCTTGATAGTGACAGAAAATTATAATCCCAGCCTGTTTTTTTATTTAAAAGCATATATTAAGATGGATAAAATTGGGAATATTATTTTGAGCAGAAGAAAATATTAAAATCTGCCGGTTTGGAAAAGATTTGTAGTCGTCTCAAGAAGTTTAAATTTGAAGTAATTTATTTAAAGGCTTTCTTCACAAATCAAAACCATGCTTTCCTGTATAAATCCAATTAGATCCTTTATTTGGAATCATGAAAATCATGAATATATGTATATGTATATATATATATATATATATATATATATATATATATATATATATAGGCTGTTGATGGCATAAGCCAATGTTCCAGCCCCATACAAACAAAGTTTTATGTGATTTTCTTTATTTCTAACTACAAGTATATGAACTCCAATCTGATACTCAAATTAACTTTATATAATACATAAAAATCTCTGAAATTTCTGTTTCTGCAAATGAAACTGTTGCCATAGTAACTAATGTACTTCCAAAGACAGAAAATTGTATGCCAGACTTTCCTTCTTCTAAAGCAAAAATTAAAGTAAATAACAACAAATCACAGTCATTTCATTAAAAGGTCATTTTCTCAAAAATGGTACTGTCAACCCCTCATAGTCCTTTGAAAAACTAATGTCTTGTTCCCCAACTTTGTATGTTTTCAGTCATTGTCACAAACTAAAGGGTCGTTGGATAGCATGCTCATAGACTCATGAAGGACTCGCCAAGTATCTAAGAGTGAAGTCATGGTTACATTGTACACTGCAGGTTACATGGCCTGTGTTTCCTGAGATAACTAGTTAATAGACCTTTACCTCATGTGCAGGGCAGGTACCTGAATAGCAATATATTTGATGTAGTAAAATAATCTTAAATTCTACTCATGATTTTGTGTGTATAACGCATGTGTATATATGTGTATGTACATGCATATATACATGAGATATACATGTATACGTATGTTGGCACATGAATGTGGAAGTCAGAGAATAATGTCTATGTCATTTCTTACCTCCTACCTTAAGGCAAAGTCTCTCCGTTTTCCATTCTTCTATGTATGAACTAACTGGTGAGTTTCTGGTGTTCTCCCGAATTTGCCTCCCATCTCAGTCTAAGAGTATTAGCATCTTAGATGTGCCCTGTGGTATTCAGGTTTATATGGGTTCTAGGACCTCGAAATCGGATCCTTGTAATTGAACAGGAAGATGATTCTTCCCTACTGAAACTTAGATTCTCAAACTTTAAATAAAACTAAAATAAACCTTTGTTATGCCCATCGTATGGCAGTGAGGAAGCATAAATCATAAGTCAGTTTCCTAGTCCTGAATTTATTCAAAGGCTGCTTTATGTTTGAAAAATGTTTTGAGCAAATATTTTCTTAATGGAGCATATGAGATCAATTTATCTTCTCATCTGTCATGCTGAATCATGTAGTATAAGAGGTCACAGTAATTTATAAATGTATATTTAATAAATTTAAAAATTTGGAGTTTACCATGTGGTTTGTATTTTATGAAATAAAGGATCCAGGGCAAAAGTTACAATTTTAATTTTGGATAGTTCAACATGTCTTACCATAACAGCCTCTGGTAAACTAATTAAAATTGATCCTTCAATTCAACATATTCTTCCTCATCCTGACATGAATCCTCTCATGTAATCACTTAATATTTTTGTCATTTATAATACTAATTCAGTACTCACTGTGCTGATTAGTGAATCAGTATTATATTTTTTCTTAGTCAGAAATGATAATTCCAGTAAGTATTGTAAGCACTGTATTTTCTATTTTATGTGAGGTACTAACTTCTAAGTGTATTCAGTGAAACTCCGTGGTTTTGTGTAATTAATCCTAATGTCATCCATAATTGGAATTAAATATTAAATAAACAAAATAGAGAAAAATCAAATTACATATCAAAGAAGTGAAGGCAATATCTTTACATGATTAGGTGCTCAATAGGAAGAAACAGATTTTTAAAAAGCAAATGTAATTATAACTTCAGACATCCAAGTCCTGAAAACACAGCACAGTGGTAAATTAGGTTTAGACATTGGTCAGGTGAGTAATATGCATATTTTCTTAGAATGCTTAACATAAAAATTATATGTGAACTTTTTGTGTGAAAATTATGAAACTACTTTTATTTGTTGAAAGAAAATGGATGTGGTGAAATGTGCAGGGAACGGAATGCAAAGGAATCTGCGTTGTATTTTCGTATTTCTAAATATTCACATTATATTCCTACATGTGTCCTATAATTGCCTGAGTATTTCTACAACATCAATAGTGTATAATCATAAAGACATTCAACCTCATAGTCACTACTATTAAAAAATTCTGACTCTAAGCCAACACAAATGGCCATACCTTTCCTGGGATTAAGCTCATCCCTAAATGCTATTAATTGTTGTAAATATCACTCATAAAGAATTATTAATGTTTTCTATCACCTTGTGAAACAAAGTCCTTGGTTCCCCCATTGGGGCAGTCTAACCTATCAGAAATCCAGCCAAAGCCAGGTGATATTTTGGGTTTTGCCATGCAGGCTAGAGAGCTGACAGCTGATTGAAGGCCAAGGTCTTGCTGTAATGAGTCTCTCCAGTGCTGAATCCATCACTGCCACACTCACAATCATCAAAACTTGGCACCTCCCATTAGGAACTATTTAACCTATAAGTCTGCATGGTGCAAGGGCTGGAGAGCTGTCAAGTAGAAAGCATGCAATAATGAAAACGTCTCTAACTGAGCTGCAAGAGTAGGTATCACATCTGTCTCAACACAAAGGACCCTGAGGACTGAGGCATTCAACAAGAGCTTGCTCACACGCTTAGCTTATATGGGTAATTATTTAAAATTTCTTTGGTAGGATTCTCAAAATCTTAATATAGAGCTCAGAATGAAAGCATTCAAATCTATACATACAAACTATATTCTTAAATAACTGATGTTTAAATAAACTAAAGAAAGTGTGTGAAGAAAAAGCACAGGCCCTGTTCATAATTGTTGAGTTTAAAATATAAGCGAATTTTTACAAAGGAAACAAATTATTCTAAAGATACTGAAGATGAAAAAAGGTCACACATTCAGGTGAATTATGGTCTTTAGGGTAAATAGCTATAAATATTAAAAGATCTTCTATATCCAGAAGTTCCCCAAAAGTCCAGTAGTCTTAGCATTACCCAGAATAATATGACTATTCTAAACAATATACTTTACATAGGATGAAGACCAGTGCCTCTGTCATGGGTCATATGAATTGTCTCTCCTGACATACTGACCCATATTTAACAATGCTATTATCATAAAATGATGTTTATCTAGAACTCCAAGCACCAGCAGAAGCCTACATTAAATGTGCATGTAGGGGGAAAAAAAGCAATTATAAATGGCCACTGAGATCCTAAAGCTAATTTTTGACTATAGTACAAATTAATGGATAATAGCAGCTTAGCAGATAATGTTGAGAGGAATTACTGAGCCTACAAAAAAATAGTTGATGTCAGAAAAATTCTAGCATAAAAGAGTATGTGGCACTTGATGCTAAGGCACGGTGTTAGGTAGTGTAGAGATAGTTACATTATGAGCCTCATGCAGATGAGCAGGTACAGGGTCTTGTCACAGCTCATTCCGCAGCATGAATTCTTAACTGGAACAGGGGTTCCAACATGGGAAAACACACATAGAAACAAGAGAGATGCTCGTTTATTCAAATAGGTGCATGATACAAAGACAGGCATCTAAGATACTGAGAGAAGACTCAGAAAATCTCCCAGTGAAGGATAAAACTTTTACCAAGATCACAGAGGTGGCAGGCAGTGCTCATTGTATAGGTGGAGGTCTCAATATCACAGTTCCACACAAAACTTATTCTAAGATAGAAATAAACAAGCTTTTGTTAGCCAATGTCCAGAAAATTTGTGGAAAAATGTAAAAATGTGGAAGCCATAATGTAGCAAGGTATCCGGAAGTTTGAGGAGAATTTAGGAATATCAATGGAAAAATAACAGCCTATTCAACAAATGGTGTTGGTCCAAATGGCACTCGGCATGCAGAAGAATGAAAATAGACCCTTTCTTATCTCCTTGTACAAAGCTCAAGTGTAAGTGGATCAAAGATCTCCACATTAAACCAGATACACTGAAACTATTAGATGAGAAAGTAGGGAAAACCTTAGAACACATAGGCACCGGAGAAACTTTCCTGAACAAAACACCAATGGCTTAAGCTCTAAGGTCAAAGATTAACAAATGGGACTTAATGAGATTGCAAAGTTTCTGTAAGGCTAAGGACATTGTCAAGAAAACAAAACGGCAGCCAACAGAATGGGAAAAGATCTTTACCAACTCCACATCAGATAGAGGCCTAATATCCAAGGTATACAAAGAACTCAAAGAGCTAGACATCAAAGAATCAAACAACCCTATTAAAAAATGGGGTACAGAGTTAAACAAAATGTTCTCAATTGAGGAATACAGAATGGCTGAGAAACATCTAAGGAAGTGCTCAACATCCTTAGTCATCAGGGAAATGCAAATCAAAACAACCCTGAGATTCCACCTCACACCACTCAGATTGGCCAAGATCCAAAACTCAGATGACAGCAGATGCTGGCAAGGTTGTGGAGGAAGAGGAACACTTATCCACTGTTGGTGGGGTTGTAAACTGATACAACCACTCTGGAAATCAGTCTGGCAATTCCTCAGAAAATTGGACATAGTACTACCTGAAGATCCAGCTATTCCACTTCTGAGCATATACCCCAGAGACACTCCAGTATACAACAAAGATACATGCACCACAATGTTCATAGCAGCTCTATTTATAATAGCCAGAAGCTGGAAAAAACCCAGATGTCCTTCAGTAGTTGAATGGATACAAAAATTGTGGTACATTTACATAACGGAGTACTACTCAGCTATCAGAAACAATGACTTAACCAAATTCTGAAGAAAATGGTTGCATCTAGAGAATATCATCCTGAGTGAGATACCCCAGTTACAAAAGAACAGACATAATATGCAGTAACTGATAGTGGGATACTAACCTCAGAGGCTTGGAGTGCCCCAGAAACAACTCACAGACTGTGTGAAGCTCAAAAAAAAAAAAAAAAATGTTGACTAATTCCGGGTTACATCCTGTTTTACATGTACTTTTTGCTCATTGTAACTAGTAAGACCTTAATGCTGAGTATCAAACCTTAACAAAAAAGAAAAAAAAAGCCAAGCACTGACAAAAATGTATTTGTATACATTTATGCAAAAATGCTTAATTTTTTTCTTTTATCTTTGTTTTTTTTAAATAAAGTTTAAAAAATAAAAATAAAAAAGAATGTGTGTGTGTGTGTGTGTGTGTGTGTGTGTGTGTGCGTGCTCTAACAACAATAAAAGAAAAAAGCCATTAACTTGAAAGAAATAGAGCTGAAGACCACGTGAGAGTGTGGAGGAAATAAAGGGAAGGAGAAATTTTATAAACACAGTTGATCTCATTAAAATACACATTTATTTAAAATGAAGTTTCCTATTTAACTAAGTCTTATATTTAGTAGGCTTAGTATTTTCTGTCATATTATTTGGCCATTATTTAGATCAAATTACCACCCAATGGTTGATTCAAGTCAGTTGCTAAAGGAAATGTCAGAAGTTCCTTTTTGCAATCAGTTAAAGGGATAATCAGTTTGTAAATAAGAGCTTACTATGACTATATTCCTACACACAGACACACCATGCCTCTGTAAAAACAAATGATTTGATTTCATTAAGTTAGCTAGTCAGCCAAATGCTGGACGCCATTTTAAAAGGTTCTTGCTTTTTTTATGTGCTCTTACTTATATCATAAAAATGAGGATACTTTTTTGCTGTCTAAGAATTAGTTCAATATTTTACATTTCTGCCTCTCAAGCAGTAACATTAAACTGTCACTTTGATTGTTCAATAACCTAACTGGCAAATATATGTACCTGGTCAGACATATTGTATACACATGCAGTTTTAAAATGTCACCTCACTTACATCAATTGTGTGGAATTTACTGACGCAATTCCATTTTTTAGTAGAAAGAAAAACAGGCAGTAGGGCATTCTTACAACTCTCCACTGATCATATAACTCCAAACTGGATACACACACATACACACACACACACACACACACACACACACACACACACACATACATACATGTGTGTGTGTGTATATATATATACATGTTCACATCATGACACACTGATAAACAAATAGCCCAAGGAGCTATCAAGGGAACCAAATTGTCCCAGAGAATGTATATCAAAACACCAGAATATATTTTGAAGTTTAAATTTAAAAAAAAGCAAACAAACCTCTTCTAAATCATAGATGTTTAATCACATTTTTCTTACTCTGTTTTCTGAATACAGGTATAAACTGAAATACGCCCATGATTGTTTGATTCACTGAAACGTACTCTTACATAGAAGCTGTCCCACATGTTCTGTGACTGCAGATATTTTTTTAAGACAAATGCAGTCATATCAGCAAATGTGCTCTGTTAAATCACCAAATGACAATGAAATAACACAATATATAAATCTGAAATTCTTTGCCAAGAAAGTACTTAATAAATACAAACTGTACACAAAAAATACACTCCATTCCCAGAAAATTTACATATTAGTTCTCATTTTTGAGGTTACATCACTCAGTTTATACTTTAAGTCATTATTCTTCACTGTATACCTGCCCTCAAAATCAAAGACTTCAGACAGGCAGGTAGATGAGGTTCAGCTCTCAATTTTCCTGAGACACTGTATCAGGTCTTAATTGCTCTGGCCTGAAATTAAAGCACTCAAATTGTACATCATATTCGGCAACTTTCCTTTAGGAAAAACAATGAATCTTAATTGTCTCTACATTACAGCACAAGGCAGTGTGATTACTTTTCATTGACCCACGTTTTTCTCTAAACTGAGAAATTCTGTCTATCCATTTATATCTATACAAAATCTTATAGGTAAAGCAATTACAGTAACTATCACAATCAAGGCCCTTCCCAAGTTTGCCCCACTAAATAATGACCTTGACACTCTTGCTCCATCACGGATGACCCCTCACTTCCGTGACCTGCAAAAAGAACTTAATTGGAGCACAGTTGGCAACTCATAAAGACCACGTGTGCATTGGTGAATGGAAGGCAAGCTCTGTATCACACAGATTCTAAAGCACAATAAGATGTCATAACCTGGGCCCATTTATTTTCCAGTTTACACATTTCACTGACAACCCATCACCCAGGAGCAAGGACTGTAATTGAAAGCATCAAGGAAGGCTAAAATTATAATTTCCATATAAATTTTATATAGACTTACATGTTTGTGATTAAACACATTTACAAAACCATGGTTGGTATTATTTGGGTGATTCTGGGTAAGTTTTTAGTTATCTCAGGAGACTAGCTCTAGTCTTTGAAATCTTATCATTAAAGATGGAGCTGGGAAATATCCCCGGCCTCCAGTCTTACACAAATAGATAAAACTTATTAAATGCAAACTATGGAACTAGCTGAAAGTACCTTTCTGAAAGCTCACTGTACTGTAGCTTGATTCTAACATACACTACTTTATTTGCTCAATAATAAACAGACTCTGCATTCGTATTGGGAACTCTGCACTCCTAAAATATTAAAAGGGATTAAAGAGCGTGATGATAACTAATACTGTCATCAGAATGATATTATGACCCTATGTGGCCCTCTATATAATACATCAGTAGGGTACAAACTTCTGGGAAGGAAATCAAGCACATTGATATAAGAATGGAGATTTGCATATTAGGAATGTCTAAGTACACTGATACTTAGCTCTACTTTCCTTTACTTCCTCTGTTTCCACTTCTACTGAATGAGCTATATGCAATCCATAACTGGATTTCTGAACATCCCAAGCCTTCATTACCACCATAAGTTTCCCTAGAAACTTGACCAGAAATGAATAAAAATATCCATTGATCCAAACAATGCTTAAGTGAAATATATTACATTTCATCAAGTGCTGTGTCTACAGAACAAAAATGAGAATATAGAAATATTCCATACATTGCCTCACTGCCATACCTCCATATCCTAAATCATATTCAGGTCCACAGAAAACATTCAATAAACATCTGATTAATAAATAAATTGTATTGTTTGAAAAACACATGGTCTTTCTCCCTTGTCTATTTTTTCATTTTCTTTTTTTAATTGGACATTTTATTTATTTACATTTCAAATGTTATCCCTTTCCCAGTTTCCCCTCTAAAATCCCCCATTACATCCCCCTCCCCCTGCCTCTATGACAGTGTTCCCACCATTCACTCCACCTCCTTGCCCTGGCATTCCCATATACTGGGGCACTGAGCCTTCACGGGGCCAAGGGTCTCTCCTCTCCTTCATGCCCAATAAAGACATCCTCTACTACATATGTGGCTGAAGCCATGGGTCTCTCTATGTGTACTCTTTGGTTGGTGGTTTAGTCTTTGGGAGCTCTGGGGGGGTCTGTTCTGTTGATATCGTTGTTCTTATGGGGTTGAAAACCCTTTAGCTCCTTATGACCTTTTTCTAACTCCTCCACTGGGAACCCTACTCTCAGTCCAATGGTTGGTTGAGACCATCTGAACCTATATCTCAGGCTCTGGCAGAGCCTCTCAGGAGACAGCTATATCAGGCTTCTGTCAGCATGTACTTCTTGACATCCATAATATTGTCTAGGTTTAGTGTCTTTATATGGAATGGATCCCCAGGAAGGACAGTCTCTGGATGACCTTTTCTTCATTCTTTGTATTTTCTACTGTGAATATTTGTTCCCCCTTCTAAGAAGGACTAAAGCATCTTTGGTCTTCCACTTTCTTGAGCTTCATGTGGTCTGTAAATTGTATCTTGGATATTCGAAGCTTATGGGGCTAATATTCACTTATCAGTGAGTGCATACCATGTGTGTTCTTTTGTGACTAGGTTACCTTTATTAAATGGTATCTTTTGCTTAAATAATAAATAAAAAAGCAATTAAAGAAAACACAAAACTCTTCATCTTCAGACCAAACACAACCCTTCTGTGCCACAGTTTCTATTCTTGGGTTGATTGAGCTGGGAATCCAAATAATCATAGCAACAATTTTATGCTTATATGCTTTATTCTTTAAAGCTTACTTTATTAATTCCCCTTAAGGACTATAGGTAATAGGCATGATTAAATGAAACCCACAAGGTATTGAGTACTCCTTATGTTGAACCTTAGAAATGAGTGGAGCATCACCTTGAGTCCATTTCTTCCACCCAGTTTCTGCTGGAAGATTGACAAGTATAAAAATAGACAGCCAATTGAGCATTCACAAACTATATTGGGTCATACTCATTATAGACCTACATTCAGTTTTCAGTATCAAAGGTCTCCTGCTGATGTTTAATGTGGTAATTTGTGGCAGGTTATAAATACTTATTAGTCACTCCCTGAACTCTCAAAGTTAGCTCAAATTCTTTAATCTTATGATAAAATCAACACGTTCCACCTGCATTCAAATGGTAGGTATTAGCTACAAAAAATAACTTTCCAGTTTTGTGTTCTCTGGGGACCTGCAAACCACACAATGAAACAAGACATTCTTGACGACAGCAAAAGTACAATAAGGAAACCCTCTCTCATATTAACTTTTCCCTCCTTAAGCTTTACAACAAAATAGTCAAATTAATACCTGCCCCCAAAACAGCAAGTTGCTAGTGGGCTTAATAACTTGTATAATAAGTTATATTTC
The DNA here is from genome assembly GCF_963924665.1 of Micromys minutus. NCBI lineage: Eukaryota > Metazoa > Chordata > Mammalia > Rodentia > Muridae > Micromys > Micromys minutus. Next base: position 43,142,563 of record NC_137955.1, on the reverse strand, counting down.
AGTGTTGGGGGGAAGGTGACGAGCCAGATTTCTTCCTTAGGAAAAGTCAGAACTATGGTGGGGAGTTGTACTATCTACAATCATGTGATAGGGAGTTGCTACATTATCTAGAGTGCAATGGTGGGGAGTTGTATTGTCTACAGTCATGTGATGGGAAGTTGCTACATTATCTAGAGTGTTAGGGTGGAGAGTTGTGTTATTTACAACTGTGCTACGTGTACAAACGATGAGAACGTGGAAGAAACACAAGTGTGCACATGTCTTCAACTAATTTGGAAACAGAGAATATATATGCAGATAGTATTTAAATTATGTGCTTTTTCAAACAGCATCTTTATTTCTCTCACATGTCAAACTATAGTGGAAATATTATCCTATAAGAGGATAACTTAAATACCACGTAGAAAAGAGAGTTGGGTTAAAAATTATGCCTTTTCTAAATAAATAATTACTCTTCCTTGGCTTGGTATGCTTTTCTTCAAAGCAAGATGGTTGAATATACATAAAACATTACTAAAATAATAACAACCTGTGATTACTATGTATACTTCTTCCTAGAAACCTGACTTTAAGTTTATAGACCAAGACACCTTCCCTTACCAATTGAAGACTTCTGTATACACAGCACAGTGATATTTTCTCAGTTTTCTCAAACTTAGACAAATCACAGGGTCCTGACCCAGTCCAGGAGGCATACTACTTGGAGCAACCCAGGGTACCTACTTAATAAGTTACTAAATTTGGGCTAGTTGTTTAAATTACACTTGACTAGAACCATCTCATTTGATTATGGATGTGGTGTGGTTATGACAATTCAATATCACATGTGTAGACAAATGATAAAGAGGCCATCATGTTCACCAGTAAATACACACACACACACACACACACACACACACACACACACACAATTATGGCAATTCTATGTAAGTGCTGGGAGTCATGAGGCGAATAAGCCTAGGCATAGAATATCAATATATTTCCAAAGATATAACCATAATTAGTTGGCTGAATATATACAGAAATATAGCTTTATAATATTTTGTCTGAAGTCAGTTGAATTAAAAGATATGAAGGACCTCCTTATGAGAATGTGTGCATGGTTGCCTATGTGTGTCTTTTAATATGAGACCATGGAAATATCAAGTCTCTACTAGTTTCTTTTCAATTGCTGTTACCAAGGCAACTTACAAAAGGAGAAGTTTAGTTAGGCTTGTGCTCCAAGGAGAAGAATCCATCACCAATGTGAAAAGAGAGCATGGCAATAGAAAGATAAGGTAGTTAAAAACAAGTCAAGGACTTACCCTTTAAACCCCATTCAGGAAGTGGAGAGACTAAACTGGGAATGGTACAGAGCTTAAGCAGTCCGAACATAACTAAGAGGTAAGACCATGCTTCCTACATTGCCCCCAAACAATACCACTAAGTGGGACCCAAGAATTCAAATACTTGTGCCTGAAGGGCAGGGCATCTATCATTCAAACCACAACACAGTGTAGTACAAACAATTTAAGCTTATCACTGACTAGCTTACAAATAAATGAGTCTCAGATTATGGTTATTTTATTTGGTTTTGACCATTTCTAGGGGTCACCCTTAGTCTAATCTCCTAACTCTAAGCCTGGCTACCTTCCCCAAGATGCACCGTAGATACTTACTATTTCTCCTGGCCATGTGCTCATGGTTCCTCTCCATTCTTAGCAGTTTCCTTTTTTTTCCTCTTCTTCATTCTACCTCTGGTCTCTCCTCCTCCAAATCACCTACCTCTAATCCCTCCAAAGATTGGTGGTAGCCAATTTTATTTAACCAATAGTTTTAAATCAAAAGACAAGGTTTGCAGAGAAAAAGCTTATAAACATGAGAAATCATTGGTAGGTCTAGACTTTTAAGACTTAACATTACAGGTTTCCACCTGTGCCTGGAGCTGACCCTGTGCCACAGCTCTCTATACCCAGACCCCACTGGGAGAAGAGTCGGTCTCCCAGAGGTGCTGACACACCTGAGAGCACAGATAAGACCACCCACCAGTTGTACTCTGAGGGACCTGCCCTGAGTCCTCAGGACAAAGGAATCTAGAAGCAATTTGGAACAGCATCCTTCTGGTTTCTGCCTGCACCCAGAGCTGACGCTGTGCCATAGTTCTTCGTACCCCAGACACCAGTGAGAGAAAGCTAGTCTTCAAGGAGTGGTAACATGCCAGAGAGCATAAGTAAGACCACCACTTCTGCTCAGAAGGAACTGTCTGGAACCTTCAGGACACAGAAATAAAGAAGCAGTCTGAGACAAGATCATTCCAGCTTCTGTCTGCACCCAGAGCTGACACTGTGCCACACCACTCTGTGCTCAGAAGCTGCTGGGAGAGAGCTGGTCTTCCAGTAGTACTGGCACAGAGAATTAAAGGTGTATCAAGCAACTGTCAGACTCAGCAAGACCAGCTAACACCAGAGATAAGCAGCCAACAGTAGGCAAATCAAAGAATGTAAGCAACAGAAACCAAGGACACTTGGCATAATAGAAACACAGTTCCCCCAACACAGCAAGTCCTGGATAGCCAAACAACGAAAAAGCAAGATTCTGATTTAAAATCACCACAACTCATGATGATGTTAGAGGACTTTAAGAAGGTTGTAATTAACTCCCTTAAAGAAATACAGGACAGCACAGGTCAATAGGTAGAGCCCCTTAAAGAGGGTAAGAAGCGTATTGAATTTTGCATTTTCTTTGATTGTTGTGTCAATGTTTTCTCTGGTATCTTCTGCCCTTGAGTTTCTCTTTTTCATTTCACAACTGTTGCTGATGCTTGCTTCTATGACTCCTGATCTCTTTTTCAGGGTTTCTATCTCTGGGGTTGTCTCCCTTTGTTCAACTTCCATGTGCATGTGGGCTTTCTGTTGTTTTTATTTTTATTGAAGACAAGTAAATCTAACAGAAGTTATGAACCAAATGGATTTAACACATTTCTATAGAACACTTCATCATAAAACAAAAAAAATATGCCTTCTTCTCAGTACATCATGGTACCTTTGCCAAAACTGATCATATAATTGGTCACAAAATAGGCCTCAACAGATACAAGAAGATCAAAATAATCCCATGCATCCCATCAGATCAACATGGACTAAGGCTGGTCTTCAATAACAATAAAAACAACAAAAAGTCCACATATACATAAAAGCTAAACAATTCTCTACTCAATGATAACTTGGTCAAGGAAGAAATAAAGAAATTAAAGACATATTTAGAATTTGATGAAAATGAAGACACAACATACTCAAACTTATAAAATAAAATGAAAACACTGTTAAAAGAAAAAGTCATAGCTCTGCAAAAAAAGAAACTGCAGAGAGCATACACTAGCAGCTTGTCAGCACACCTAAAAGCTCTAGAACAAAAAGAAGAAAATACACCCAAGAAGAGTAGAGGGCAGGAAAAAATCAAACTCAAGGCTGAAATAAACCAAGTAGAAACAAAAAAGAGCTAAACAAATAATCAAGAAAACCAGGAGTTGGTTCTTTAAAAAAATCAACAAGATTGAAAAACCCTTAGCCAGATTACCCAGAGGGCATAGAGACAGTATCCAAATTAACATCAGAAATTAAAAGGGAGATGTAACAACAAAAACTGAAGAAATTCAAGAAATCATCAGATTCTACTACAAAAGCCTATACTCAACAAATATGGATGAAATAGATAATTTTCTAAGCAGATGCCAGGTACCAAAGTTATATTGGGATCAGATAGACCAGCTAAACTATCCCAAATTCCTTAGAGAAATAAAAGCAGTCATCAAAAGCCTCCCAACAACAACAACAACAAAAAAAAAAGGCCCAGGACTAGATGGGTTCAGTGCTAAATTCTATCAGACATATGTACAAGACCTACTACCAATACTCTCCAAACTATTATACAAAAAAGAAACAGAAGGAACACTATCCAACTCATTCTTCAAAGCCCATTATGCTCATACCTAAACGACATAAAGACCCTACAAAGAAAGAGAACTTCTGAACAATTTCCTTCATGAACATGGATGCAAAAATACTCAATAAAATTATTGCAAACTGAAGCTAATACCACATCAAAATGACCATTCACCATGATCAAGTAGGCTTCATCCCAAGGATGCAGGGATGGTTTGACACACATTACTCCATCAATGTAATCCAGTATATAAATAAATCAACAGGGAAAAAACACATAATTATCTCACCAGATTCTGAGAAACATTTGACAAAATTCAATACCTCTTCATGTTAGAAGTCTTGGAAAAATAAGTAATTCAAGGCCCATACATAAACATGCAAGCAAAGTAGTAGTCAACAGCAAAATAAATGGAGGAAAACATGAAGCAATCCCACTAAAATCAGGGACTAAATAAGGCTGCCTCCTCTCTCCCTATCTATTCAATATAATACTAGAAATCTTAGCCAGAGCTATTAGACAACAAAAGAAGATTTAAAGGATACAAATTGGAAAGGAAGAATTTCAAATATCACAATTTACAGAAGATAAGATAGTATCCAAAGAATTCCTATAGCTTATAAACAACTTCAGCAAAGTGGCTGGATATAAAATTAACTTGAACAAATCAGTAGCCTTTCTCTACTCAAAGTATAAACAGACTGATAAATAAATTAGGGAAACAATGCCCTTCACAATAGTCACAAATAATATAAAATACCTTCATGTGAACCTAACCAAGCAAGTGAAAGATCAGTATGACAAGGACTTGAAGTCTCTTAAAAAATAAGTTGAAGATCTCAGAAGCTGGAAAGATCTCTCTTGCTCATGGACTGGCAGAATAAATATAGTACAAATGGCCATCATCCAAAAGCAGTCTATGAATTCAATGGATTCCCCATCAAAATCTCAACTCAATTCTTCATAGAGTTAGAAAGAACAATTTGCAAATTCATTTGGAATAATAAAAAAAAAAAAAAAAACTCAGGATAGCTAAAACTATTCTCAACAATAGAGAACTTCCAGTGAAATCACCATCCCTGACCTCAATCTGTATTACAGATCACTTTTGATAAAAATTGCATGGTATTGGTACAGAGACAAGCAGATAAATCAATGGAACACAAATAAACCTACACATCTATGGTCACTTGATCTTTGACAAAGTAGCTAAAACCATCCAGTGGAATAGAAAATAGCATTTTCAACAAATGTGCTAGTTCAAGTGGAGGTCAGCATGTAGAAGAATGCAAACCCATCCATTTTTACTACCATGTAAAAGCTCAAAGCCAAGTAAATCAAAGACCTCCACACAAAACCATATACACTCAAACTAATAGAAGTGAAACTTGGAAACAGCCTTGAACACTTAGGCACTGGGGAAATTTTTCTCAACAGAATACCAATTGCTAATGCTCTAAGATCAAGAATCAACAAATGGGTCCTCAAAAAATTGCAAAATTTCTAGTAGGCAGAGGACATTGCCATTAGGACAAAATGACAGCCAACAGTTTGGGGAAAGATCTCTACCAATCCTACATTTGATGTAGGGCTAATATTATATATACAAAAACACAAGAAGTTAGAGTTCAGAGAATAAAATAACCCTATTAAAATGGGGGTCAGAGCTAAACAAAGAATTCACAAGTGAAGAGTATTGAGTGGTTAAGAAGCACCTAATGAAATGTTAAACATTCTTAGTCATCAGGGAAATATCTATCAAAAATCCCTGAGATTCTATCTCATATCAGTCAGAATAGTTTAAGATAAAAAACTTAGGTGACAGCAGATGCTGGTGTGGATGTGGAGGAAAAGGAACACTCCTCCATTGTTGGTGGGGTTGTAAACTGGTACAACCACTTTGGAATATAGTCTAGAAGGTCCTCAGAGAATTGGACATAGTACTATGTGAGGACCCAGCTATACCACTTCTGAACATATACCCAAAAGAAGCTCTAACATCTAACAAGGACACATGCTCCACCATGTTCATAACAGCCTTATTTATAATAGCCAGAAGCTGGAAATAACCCAGATGTCCTTCAACAAAGGAATGGATACAGAAAATGTGGTACATTTACACAATGCAGTACTACTCAGCTATTAGAGACAATGACTTTATGAAATTCTTAGGCAAATAGATGGAACTAGAAAATATCATCCTGAGTGAGGTAACCCAATGACAAAAAGAAAAAAAATGCACACTGTATGCACTCACTGATAAGTGGATATTAGCCTTGAAGCACAAATTACCCAACATACAATTCATAGGTCACATGAAGTTCAAGAAGAAGGAAGATCAAAATGCTGATACTTTAGTCTTTCAGATTCCCCAGGACAGGGGAATTTCGGAGCGCGGAAACTGGAGGTGGTAGGTTGGTGGAGTAGCGCCCTCTTAGAAGCAGGGGGGGTATCACTGTATAGGGGATTCCTGGATGGAAACCAGTAAAGAGGATGACATGTAAAACGTAAATAAAACATATCCAATTAAAAAAAAAGTCTTGACATTACAGTACATTGCAACAGACCAAACCTCAACAATACAGACATGACAAACTTACCCCTCCCTATGCTTTTTCTTCTATATAATACCACATAATGTGGTTGAATTTGATTTTATTTATATTTTCTGTTTCTCTAATTACAAATGTTATTATAGTGACTCAGACAATGTGTCTCTGAATTTATGGCTTATTTTTTTACAAAGCTTCAAATTAAATATTATTGATTACTTGTTTTTAATTGTGTTCAAACAGATTAAAAGGAAGAAAAGACCAAATTCAATGACCACAATGTATATTTCTCTGCATAAAAATTAATCTAGTAATTTCCATGTATTTATAATAATTTGTAATGTTTTATAATGTGTTGTTTGTATTTGCTATTAATTTGTGTACCTTGAAATATTATTTATCAATAATAATAATTTATGCTATGCTCATTTATTATACTATTTATAAATTTAATTTTTAACTAGTCATTGAAGTCAAGTTTTTAATTATTATGATAACTAAAGGAAATTAAAACAAAAATATAGTTTGATAAAATAGTTAAATGTTTAAATCAACATATACCTACTTAGCATTATTTAATAAACAAACTAAATTTTATGGCTAGCATAAGATAGAAATTTTATCCTATACTAATTTCTCATCCACTGGGTTCACATAATATATATATGAATATATAAATATATGTGTGTGTGTACAAAATTTTGAGTTATATCTCTTATTGGAGATTTACATAGAGATATTACTTCGTTTCATTGGTGACTATGTTGGCTTTATTTCTATATGACTTTCCATTGCTTTCTTAAAAAAAACAAGTATGCTTTTACAATATAATTGTAACAGGTTAAATCAATTCTCTGCCAATTAGAATATTTCTTTAATTCTGAATGTTCTTCCCTGATTTTGATAGTCAGTTTACCAGAACACTTTTAATTTATTTAGTTCTTCTTTCAACATCAGTGGTTTTTAATATTTAATAATATCATTATCTTATAGCCTTCTAAAATAGTGATTGCACATTTTTATTTAATATTTTAGCAATTTCTACAATATATTTGCAGTATTTATATTTTATTGAACAAATCACATAGATGTTCCTGATTCTAAATTTTCTTAATGTATAGAGTATTACATATTTTTATGGTAAATTTTTGTTCAAACTACTATAACTAATTTGACAGTGTGTCATGGGGACAGAATTTAGAACTCAAAAAACATCAAATTTCTTAATGGACTGTTTATGTATAGCTAGATAGTTTTTGAATGGATATTTGGATATTTTTCTGCTATCTTTGATATTATCACAAAAGATTATTTTTTTAACTTTTTATTGGATATTTTCTGTATTTACATTTCAGATGTTATCCTCTTTCCCCCAATCCCCTCCCCTTTCCGCTTCCCTTCTCCCTCTCATGGCTTCCATGAAGTTGCTCCCTCTCCCAAACCCTCTCTACTCTCAGTGCCTTAGCATCTCCCTATACTTGGGAAAGAAACCTTCACTGGACAAAAGGCCTCTCTTCCTACTGATGCCAGAGAATGCTATCTCTGCTGCATATGTACCTGGAGCCATGGGTTTCTCCATGTGAACTCATTGACTGGTGTTTTAGTTGCTCATCGTAGGCCCTGCCAGAGCCATACTGATACAGAGGAGGATGTTTGCGGCTAACCATCAGACTGAACACAAGGAACTCGCCAATGAAGGAGCTAGAGAAATGACTGAAAAGGCTGAAAGGGTCTGCAACCCTATGGGAAGAACAAAATTATAAATGGCAGAACAGGGCTTGGCCCATCTGCAACCCAAACTAGCAGTTCATAAAGTGTTAAAGACTGGTGAGTAGGAGATCTAGGCAGCCAGGGAGCAGAGAGATCTCTGCGGAGTGCGCATGGAAAGCACACCCCCCCTGCCCTGCCTGATCCAGGGACCAGGAACACAAATTTGGAACTTCTGTTTCCACCAGCTATTCTGGGGCGCAGAACAGGGCTCGACCCAACTGCCACCTGGACCAGCAGTTCCTAAAGTTTTAAAGACTGTTGAATAGGAAATCTGGGCAGCCAGAGAACAGAGAGATCTCTGCGGAGTGCGAAAGGAAAGCGCGCCCCCGCTTTGCCCCATCCAGGGTCCAAGGACACAGCATGGGAAACTCTGCTTCCACCCAGCGATTCTGGGGCGAAGAACAGGGCTCGGCCCATCTGCCACCTGGACCAGTGGAGATCCAGGGACACAGATCAGATACAAGGGAAAGGCAAGAACATATCACTGACAACAAGATGGCAAGAGGAAAGCGAAAGAGTATATCCCAAGGAAACCAAGACAACCTGGCAACACCAGAACCCAGCTCTCCCATAACAGCAAACATTGGAATGCCAAACACTCCAGAAAAAGAAGACGCAGACCTGAAATCATACTTAAAGACGCTGATAGAGATACTTAAACAAGAACGGGAGGAAAAGCAAAAAGAATCAGAAGATTTTAAAGAAGAAACAAGAAAAACACTAAAAGAACTCAAAGAACTAGAGGAAAACAGAACCAAAGAGATGAAGGAATGGAAGAAGGAATTTAAAACGGAAATTGACACAATAAAGAAAACACTAAAAGAGATAACCCTAGAGGTAGAACACCTAAAAAAGAAATCAGGAGTCACAGAAGCAAGCATTTCCAATAGACTACAAGAGATGGAAGAAAGAATCTCAGGGGCAGAAAACAACATTGTAAACATAGACAAAAAAGCCAGAGAAGATGCAAAAAACAAAAAGCTCCTAACCCAAAATGTCCAGGAAATACAGGACGCAATGAGAAGACCGAACCGAAGAATAATAGGAATAGAAGAGAGAGAAGAGTATCAACTAAGAGGCACAGTAAATATCTTCAACAAAATCATAGAAGAAAACGTCCCAACCCTCAAGAATGAGATGACCACGAGCATAAAAGAAGCCTTCACAACTCCAAATAGGTTGGACCAGAAAAGAAATACCTCCCAATAAATAATAGTCAAAACACCAATGCCCAAAGCAAAGAAAGAATACTAAAAGCAGTAAGGGAAAAAGGTCAGGTAACATATAAAGGCAGACCAATCAGAATCACACCCGATTTCTCAACAGAGACTATGAAAGCTAGAAGAGCCTGGACAGACATCCTGCAAACCCTAAGAGAGCACAAGTGCCAGCCCAAGCTGCTATACCCAGCAAAACTATCAATCACCATCGATGGAGAGATGAAGTTATTTCAAGACAAATCAAAATTTGCACAATATCTGACCACAAACCCAGCACTACAATGAATTATAGGTGGAAAACCCAATACAATGAGGGGAACTACGTCCTAGTAAAAAGAAGAAAACTCCTAAACAATAAAAGCAAAAGAAGAAAAAGACACAGACACAACTCAACCCACAAGAGCAATAATAGCAGAAAACAGAAACAACCATTCCTTGATATCTATTAACATAAATGGACTCAACTAACCAATAAAGAGACATAGGCTATCAGACTGGATATATAAACAAAATCCAGCATTTTGCTGCATACAGGAAACTCATCTCAGAGACAAAGACAGACTCAGAGTAAAAGGGTGGGAAAAAAAACTTCCAAGCAAACACCCCAAGAAGCAAGCTGTAGTGGCTATTCTAATATCAAATAAAGTAAATTTCCAACCAAAAGTTATAAAAAAGGTAAGGAAGGTCACTTTTTACTCATTACTGGGGAAATCTGTCAGGAGGAACTCTCAATCCTTATCATATATGCTCCAAATAAAAAAGCACCCACATTCATAAAAGAAACCCTACTAGAACTCAAAAAATACATTTCACCCCACACAATAATAGTGGGAGACTTTAATACCCCACTCTCACCAATGGACAGATCATGGAAACAGAAATTGAACAAGGACACTGTAAAACTAGCAGAGACTTTGAAAAAACGGGAATTAATAGATATCTACATAACATATCATCCTAAAGTAAAAGAATACACCTTCTTCTCATCACCCCATGGCACCTTCTCAAAAATTGACCACATAATTGGACACAGAACGAGCCTCAATTGATATAAGAAGATTGAAATACTCCCATGCATCCTCTCAGATCACCATGGTCTATGGCTAGTCTTTAACAACAACAAAAACAACAAAAAGCCCACATACACATGGAAAATAAACAACGCTCTGTTAAACAATAGCAGGGTCAAAGAAGAAATAAAGAAAGAAATAAAGGATTTTCTAGTATTCAACAAAAACAAAAACACAACATACCCAAACCTATGGGATGCAATGAAAGCAGTACTGAGAGGAAAACTCATAGCCCTAAGTGCTTCCAAAAAGAAACTGGAGAGAGCATACATCAGCAAATTGACAGCACAGCTAAAAGCCCTAGAACAAAAGGAAGCAGATACACCCAGGAAGAGTAGACGGCAAGAAATAATCAAAATTAGAGCAGAAATAGACCAAATAGAAACAAAAAGAACCATTGAAAAAAACAACAAAACCAAGAGCTGGTTCTTTGAGAAAATTAACAAGATTGCTAAACCCCTAGCCAGACTAACTAGAGGGCAAGAAGAGAGTATACAAATTAACAAAATCAGAAAGTAAAGTGGAGACATAACAACTGAAACTTAGAAAATTCAAGAAATCATAAGACCCTACTACAAAAACTTATACTCCACAAAATTGGAAAATCTGGAGGAAATGGACGAATTCCTAAACAGATACAAGATCCTAAAGTTAAACCAGGACCAAGTAAAACTTCTAAATAATCCCATAACACCTAAAGAAATAGAAGAAGTCATCAAAAGCCTCCCAACCAAAAAAAGCCCAGGTCCAGATGGGTTCAATGCGGAATTTTATCAGACATTTATTGTGGATATAACACCAATACTCTACAAAATATTCCACAAGATAGAATCAGATGGAATACTACCTAACTCATTTTTGAGGCTACAATAACCTTTGTACCTAAACCACACAAAGACCCAACAAAAAAAGAGAACTTCAGACCAATCTCACTTATGAACATTGATGCAAAAATACTCAACAAAATCCTTGCAAACCGAATCCAAGAACACATCAAAACGATCATTCACCATGACCAAGTAGGCTTCATCCCTGAGATGCAGGGACGGTTTAATATAAGGAAATCCATCAATGTAACCCACCATATAAACAAACTAAAGAACAAAATCACATGGTCATCTCACTAGATGCTGAGAAAGCATTTGACAAAATTCAACACCCCTTCATGTTAAAAGTCCTGGAAAGAACAAGAATCCAAGGTCCATACCTAAACATAATAAAAGCAATATACAGCAAACCAACAGCCAACAGCAAACTTAACGGTGGGAAACTTGAAGCAATCCCACTAAAATCACGGACTGGACAAGGCTGCCCACTCTCCCCCTACCTATTCAACATAGTACTGGAAGTCCTGGCTGGAGCAATTAGACAGCAAAAGGAGATCAAGTGGATACAAATCGGAAAGGAAGAGATAAAAACATCACTCTTTGCTGATGACATGATAGTGTACTTCAGTGACCCCAAAAATTCCACCAGAGAACTCCTACAGCTGATAAACAAGTTCAGGAAATTGGCTGGATACAAAATTAACTCAAACAAATCAGTAGCCTTTCTATACTCAAAGGACAAACATGTGGAGAAAGGAATTAGGGAAAAGGTACCCTTCACAATCATCACAAAAACCATGAAATACCTTGGTGTGACTCTAACTAAGAAGGACCTGTATGACAAGAACTTCAAACCTCTAAAGAAGGAAATTAAGGATGATCTCAGAAAATGGAAAGATCTCTCATGCTCATGGATTGGAAGAATCAACATTTTAAAAATGGCCATCCTACCAAAAGCAATTTACAGATTCAATGCAATCCCCATCACAATTCCAACCGAGTTCTTCATTGAGTTGGAAAGATCAATGTGCAATTTCATATGGAATAACAAAAGACCTAGAATAGCGAAATCTATCCTCAACAACAAGAAAACATCTGCAGGAATCACTATCCCTGACCTCAAGCTATATTACAAGGCAATTGTGCTGAAAACTGCATGGTACTGGTACAGAAATAGGCATGTGGAGCAATGGAATAGAATAGAAGATCCAGAAATGAGCCCTCACGTATATGGTCACCTGATTTTTGAAAAAGGAGCGGTAAACATTCGATTGAAAAAGGACAGTCTATTCAACAAATGGTGTTGGTCCAACTGGCACTCAGCATGCAAAGGAATGAAAATAGACCCTTTCTTATCTCCTTGTACAAAGCTCAAGTGTAAGTGGTTCAAAGATCTCCACATTAAACCAGATACACTAAAACTATTAAATGAGAAAGTAAAGAAAACCTTAGAACACATAGGCAGCAGAGAAAATTTTCTGAACAAAAGACCAATGGCTCAAGCTCTAAGGTCAAAGATTAACAAATGGGACTTAATGAGATTGCAAAGTTTCTGTAAGGCTAAAGACATTGTTGAGAAAACAAAACGGCAGCCAACAGAATGGGAAAAGATCTTTACCAACTCCACATCAAAGAGCTCAAAAAGCTAGACACCAGAGAATCAAACAACCCTATTAAAAAATGAGGTACAGAGCTAAACAAAACGTTTTCAGTTGAGGAATGTGGAATGGCTGAGAAACATCTGAGAAAGTGCTCAACATCCTTAGCCATCAAGGAAATGCAAATCAAAACAACCCTGAGATTCCACCTCACACCAGTCAGATTGGCCAAGACCCAAAACTCAGATGACAACAGATGTTGGCGAGGTTGCGGAGAAAGAGGAACACTTCTCCACTGTTGGTGGGGTTGTAAACTAATACAGCTACTCTGGAAATCAGTCTGGCGATACCTCAGAAAATTGGACATAGTACCTGAAGACCCAGCTATTCCACTTCTGGGCATATACCCCAGAGACACTTTAATACACAACAAAGATATATGCACCACAATGTTCATAGCAGCTCTATTTATAATAGCCAGATGCTGGAAAGAACCCAGATGTCCTTCAGTAGATGAATGGATACAAAAATTGTGGTACATTTCCACAATGGAATACTACTCAGCCACCAGAAACAATGACTTAACCAAATTCTTAAGAAAATGGCTGCATCTAGAGAATATCATCCTGAGTGTGATAACCCAGTCACAAAAGAACAGACATAATATGCAGTCACTGATAGTGGGATGCTAAGCCCAGAGGCTCGCACTGCCCCAGAAACAACTCAGACTGTATGAAGTCCTAGAAAAAAAGAAAAAAAAAGTCATGCTCAATCCTTACCCACCAAGAACACATTGACAAATCCCGGGTTGCACCCTGTATTACATGTACTGTTTGCTCATTGTTAAAAACAAAAATCTTTATACACCAAGAAAACTTTGACTATTTCCAGGTTGCATCTTGTTTCATATGTACTTTATGCTCATTTGATCACACTATCAAACCTTTAAAAAAAAAAAGTACTTACAAAAATGTATTGTATACTTTTATGCAAAAAATGCTTAATATCTGTACATATATCTTTGTTTCTTAAAATAAAGTTGTTAAAAAAAATTATAAACTAATCAAGCCCACAAAAAGTTATTTTATTTCAAAGAGTTCTACAAAAGAAGCATTTTATTATATTCTTTTTTAAATTTTCTGTGTATATTTTTACTACATATATGCATATGCACTGTATGTATGCAGTACCCACAATGACCAGAATATAAAGTCTGAGCTTCTGGAGTTGGAGTAATAGACAGTTTTGAGCCACCGTATTGGCACTGGGAACCAAGTTTAGGCCCTGCATAAGATCTCCAAGAACTCTTAATTACTGAGCCATCTCTCACGATCTTTCTTTTAATTTGTATATTTTAATGTGTTATACCTAATGTTAAAAGCTATAAAATTATCATATAATGAAATAATTTCTTAACACTTGTCTCATAAATATAATGTGCTGAGAGCATATTGTTTTTAATGAAAGGATTGTTGTTTAATGTTTTCTATCAACAATTTGCTCACAAAGCAATTTGTTTCAGTTATTTGACTCATTTAGATGTTATTAACCCTGATATTTCCACTAGTGATACCAGAGTGTGAGAAAAAAATAACCATTTAAGCAAACAAATGCTAACCAATTACATCAGGAATTTAGTTAATAAGGGTCATCTTCATTAACAAGGATGCTTCTCAGTGAGGTCAATGAGGCCAAGAAACTCAGAAGCCATGATTCTATAATTAGCAGTAAATAATCCTGTTAACATCGATATTTGATAACAAGGTTAATCTCATTGTGAACCATGCTTACTCTACTATTAGGCCAGAAGTGGTGTATGCCCTTGGACAGTTTCCCTCAACTGATACTGCTAAGGAGGTTTAGCAACTACAAGGTCCACAGGAAAATCATCAATCAGGAGGATCAGGAAGTTTCCCTAGACTTCCAAATGTACAAATAAAAACCAGTTTTGTTAGAAACCACAGTTAAGCATGTCAGGTTTCTGTCTTCTATAAAAATCATTCCACAACTGCTATAGTTTAGACGTTGGCTTTCCCCTCAGTAGTAGGGATTCAAGGCCTGTTATCCTGAAAGTAGAGAAAACTTTAAAAGTTTCAGCCCAATGAAGGTGCTTTAGTTGTTCTGAGCTTGTTCCCAAGGGGATTGTGGAACTTGGGTCTCTCCCTTCTACTTTCACATTCTAGTCACAAAATAAATAGTACTGCAAACCCCATGCTTCTACCATCCTGTGCTATCCCCATGCCCAACCAGAAATTAAAGGCAGTGTTATCCACGCATGACTAAACTCCCCAAATTCATGCGCTAAAATAAGGCAAGCCTCTAGTCTCTGAGAAGGTGATTCTCAGGCACATATTACAGAAGCGGAATAAAAAATGATACTCAAGAATTGTTGTTATTTCAAAATTTAATATGTGTCATGCCACACATTAAAACCTGGGTATATTTCTTCACTTGTGCTGCATCTATCTATGTGAAACTCTTATTGGCAGTCTTCTCCAGAATGTCTTTATGCCCCCATAACACTAAGTGGGGATATTTTTCTTTGTTTTGTTTTCATAGAAAATGTGTTAGAGATGAGATTACATTCTATTGAGGCTGTGGTCTTAGATGTGAACAATAACATAGTGTTAAACATTTGATTTTATCTCCGATATACTAGGGAACCCAGGTGTGTGTTTCATGTAAGAACAGTCTTAAATATAAACATCTGAAAAATATCTTACTGACTATAATATGCAAATTTTATTATTAAACAATAATATGCTTGACTTTAAGAAGTGAATCAAAAGCAACTTATCTTAAGCACGATCATTAAGCATTTTATTATATAATATATTAAGCATTTTAATATATATTAATGCTTTATAGGAAAAATCCAGTTACTCGAGAGGTTGTAGTAACAATAGTACTGGGCTGGCTAGTCTTATATGAATTTGATATGAGCTAGAGTTATGTGAAAGGGGGAATCTTCAATAGAAAAATGTCTATAAGATCCATCTCTAAGCCATTATCTTTTATTATAATTTATTTATTTACTTACTTTACATCCTAATCTCAGCTTACCCTCCCCCCTCTCCTTACACTACTTCTCTCTCATCTGCCCTCCCACTCCATCCACCTTTCCTTCCCTCATCTTCAGAAGAGTGGAAGCTTCCCACAAGTATCAATTGGCACATCAAGTTTCAGTAAGTTTAGGCACATCTTCTACTAAGGTTAGACAAGACAGCCCAGTTAGGTGGAACAGATACAAAGGCCAATAATGTAGTCAGAGATAGGGCCTTCCCTCACCTTAGAATTCCCACATGAATACCCAGCTGCAAAAATATTACATATGTACAGAGGGCTTATGTCTATCCATGCATGCTCTCTGGTTAACAGTCAATGCTGTATGAGCCTTTATGAGATTATTGGGCTATTTGATTCTATTGAGTGTTTTTGTGATGTTGTTGGCCCCTGTGGCTCTTTCAATTCTTCCTCCCCCCTCTTTTACAGGATTCCTCAAGCTCTACTTTATGTTTGTCTGGGAGTCTCTGCATCAGTTTCCATTAGTTGCTGGGTGAAACCTCTCTGATGACAGTTATGCTAGACTCCTGAGTATAGCACAATATTGTTAATAGTGTCAGGAGTTGTCTCTCACTCATGGCATGGGTCTCAAGCTGGGCCAGTCATTGGCTGGCCTTATCCCTCAAATTTTGCTCCATCTTTTACCCCTAAACATTTTTAGGGAGGAAAGAGTGTGTTTCTAAGATTTTGTGGTGGCTTGGTGCCCCAGTTCCTCCACTGGAAGTCTTGCCTGGTTACAGGAAATAGGTAGCTCAGGTTTCATGTCCCCAATTACTAAGATTCTAAAATCATATGAAGTCACCCTCACAGATTCCTAGGAGTCCCATTGTCCTAAGTTTCTAGCTTGTCCAGAAATTCTATCCCCAGCCAATCCAGTTGTCTCTCCCTTTTTCCTCCCCTTACTTCATCGTTCCTGTCCCCAACCCTATAAGTTTCTCCACCCAATGCCATTCCTCCATCCACTTCCGATGTCTAATCTCTTTCCCCTACTTAGTGTCATTCTAGAATCCCTTACTGGGTCTTCTTTCTTGTTTAACTTCTTTGGGTCTGTGTTTTGTAGCATGGTTATTCTATTCATTATGGCTAATATTCACTTATAATTGAGTGCATACTTTCTTTCTAGGTCTTTCTAGGTCTGGGTTACCTCACTCAAGATGATGTTTTTTAGTTCCATTCATTTATCTGAAAATTTCTTGATATTGTTTTCAATGGCTGAGTAATACTCCAATCTCTAAATAAATGTACCACATTTCCTTAATATATTCATTTGTTCAGGGATATCTAGGTAGTTTTCAGTTAGGGGTTATTATGAATAAATCTGCTATGAACATAGTTGAGCAAGTCTCCTTGTGGCATGCTGAAGCTTCTTTTGGCTATATGCCCAAGAGTTGCTTAGCTGGGCCTTGAGGTAGATTTATTCCCTATTTTCTGAGAAAGAGCCAAATTGATTTCCAAAGTGGTTGTACAAGCTGGCACTAACACTGCACTGGAGATTTCCTTTGGCTCAGCATGCT
Source organism: Micromys minutus (assembly GCF_963924665.1). Lineage (NCBI taxonomy): Eukaryota > Metazoa > Chordata > Mammalia > Rodentia > Muridae > Micromys > Micromys minutus. Next base: position 43,125,028 of record NC_137955.1, on the reverse strand, counting down.
TGCCAGCATGAGCTGTCACATGAGTTTTTGATCTTAGCCATTCTGATAGGTATAAGATGAAAATCTAAGTGTTGTTTTGATTTTCATTTCACTGATGACTAAAGATTTTGAAAATTGTTTCTTGGCCATTAGAGATTGTTTTGTCCTGAGGTCTATGTTTAGATCTATGCCCCGTTTTAAATTAGGTTATTTGGTATGTTGATATTTATTTTCTAGAGATCTTTTTATATATTTTTTGACATTGACCCTATGTAAGATGTGGGAAGGATAAAATCTTTTCCCATCCTGTAGGCTTGTGTTCTGTCCTGTTGATGGTATCCTTTGTCTTAGAGATGCTTTTCAGTTTCATGGGGTCCTACTTATTAATTGTTGACTCTTTTGCTCTTGGGCAGTTTGTGTTCTATACAGGACATTGCCCCCTGTGCCAATGCATTCAAGGCAATTCCCCACTTTCTCTTCTGTAAGATTTAATGTATTCTGCTTCATGTTAAGATCATTTATCCACTGGAACTGGAGATTTATGCAGAATAATTAGTATGGATCTGTTTACTCCAGAAGTCAATGAAAATGAAGGCAGAAATGTGACCCAAATGTATGGGACAGAATGAAAGCAGTGCTGAGAGCAAAATTCATAGTAGTAGATGTCTTCATAAAGAAATTAGTGAGATCTCATACTAGCAAGTTAACAGCACACCTAAAAGCTCTAGAACAAACAGAAGGAAACAAAAAAGTCCCAGAGGAATAGACAAGAGGACATAATAAAACTGAGGAATGACATCAATTAAATAGAAACAAATAGAGAAAAACAAAAAATCAATAAAGCCAAGAGCTGGTTCTTTGGGAAAATCAACATGATAGACAAACTTTTAGCCAAAAAAACTAAAAAGCATAGAGACAATATCCATGCTCAAGAACAGGAATGATGGAAATAACAAAGCTCCAAAACGGAGAGAGACTAGTATATTTCTTTTGTTTTTATTCTTTGGATTGGACATCTGTCTGAAGTTAATCCATCTAGACTATTATGTGCCAAGCACATGGGAAAACATTCCCATAAATAAACAAGAAAATTAGCCATCACAGTAGAAAAACACAGAAAAATACCTTGCAGATAATCAAGCATGTAGCTTTTTGTACCCTCCTATTTTCTTGCTTGTACAGTCTTCTTAATGTAATATGAGGTGAAAGCAAAGACTAGTATTAGCACTCCATTTCCACAAGCAAAGAGCAGAATGAACTGCTGAGAGCTGTTTTAACCACAATCAAAGCAGATTTGAAAGCAAATCCAAATCCAGTTACCATATTCAAAATTCCCCCTTTGGAAGCTAAGTTTTTAACATATGGCTTTATCCGGATTCCCTAGACCCTAATATTTAATCTATAATGCAGAACAATAGTCAAAGCTTCACACACACCAAAAAGGAGATGCTTCCTATCCACCACCAAATTAAAACTTAAAGACCTATTGAAATGCATAGCAAAATCCTTGATTACCAGAGGGCAAAAGAAGCTTTGAATACTTCATAAAATCTTACATATGTTATTAGCACCAGGCACAGAAAGCAGTTCAAAAGCTTTCTAGATGCTTCTTTCTTATAGAAAAAAAAAGGAGGTTTGCTTTTTTCCCCCTTTTTTCCCTCTACAATATCAAACTTTAACTATTTAAAAACCCTAATGTTGTAACAAGGGGTGGAGAATGGCACTGTTTACACGTTTAAGTGAAATCCTGAATTTCCTCAAATTCTGCAACATTTTTTAAAAAGACTCAGATTTTGAAAGCCCCTGTAGTATCTACTGCCTATGAATAGTGTTTGAAATCCACATATATCAGACAATCTGCCACTAATTGCACCTTATTAGTCCAGTAGAGCTGCCCTCTAATTCTACAGAATGAAATATGCCCAACATGGTTTCCAATTTCTGTTGAATTCTTTTATAGTCTGAGACTTGAGAGATTAAATTTTAATTTTTTCAACAATAACAAAAAAAAGGGATGAAACTCAAAGCTTCCGGGAGCACAGCTCATAACACATTTTAACCCTTTAAGCAATAGCCCAAACCGAGCTTTCATGATCTTTTTTACCACTCATTCAACTCTAATGCAGAAGTGCTTCCAACTCCACGCTGGAAATTTATGTCTGCAGGCCCCATCTTCACAGTTCTCAGCAGCTTTTATTCTGAACCCATTAATCCCTAATGTTAAACTGAAGCCAGAAAAGATTTCTGGTCAAAAAGAGACACAGAAATGGGAAACACCTTTCCCTAACTTTCTGTCTTACTTCATCCCTCTGTTTTATTAACTCAAACCTCTTTCCTTTAAATGGAATCATCTAAAAGGAGGGAAGAGAAGGGGAGTGTGAACTGAATCGAGTTCAGGGAAGGAAGACACAAAGCAAGAGGTGGGAGATACTGTGAGAGAGGACTGATGGGGAATATCTTCCCTGCTCTGTGTTGTGGTCTTATTAGCTGTAGCCCTCTGCAGAAGCTCAAACCCCAGCTCTCTAGACTTCTAGTAAACCCTTTCCCTCCTCATTCTAGTTTCCCACTCGACTGGTCCACAGGGGTCCCATGGCACACTCTAAGTCATGCTTCTACATTTTCTAATAAATGTTTCTTTTTTTAATCTATTACATATATGTGTATATAATTTACACACACACACAGGTGATAGTTTTTTCTCTCTTTCCTCCCCACCCCTCTGCCCACTCCTGATATACTCGTCCTGTGTTTCTATTCAGAAAGACCAGGGCTCACATAGATATCAACTAAACATGGCATACAAAGTGCAGTAAGAAAAGGAACCTCTCCTCACATTAAGGCTGCATTAAAAATACCCAGTATGAGGAAATGCAGATAAAATAGTCAGAGACGGACCCTTCTCCCACTGTTAACAGTCCAACAAGAAGTCCAAACTACACAATTAGAGCATATGTTCAGAGGGCTTAGATCAGTCTCAAACAGCCTCCCTGGTTGTTGGTTCAGTCTCTGTGAGTCCCTTTGAGCCCAGCTTACTTGATTCTGTGAGTTTTCTTGTGGCATCCTTCACCCCCTGGCTTCTATAATCCTTTTATATTTTGGATTCCCAAAACTCTGCCTAATGTTTAGCTGAGGGGTACTTACGTCTGTTTCCATCAGGTTTTGGATAAAGGCTCTATAATAATTGAGCTAAGTATCAATCTATGAATATAGCAGAATACCATTAGGCACCATTTCTTTGATTTTTCTTTTAAACCAGTTGCATCTAGTTCTATCCTAGGTCTCTGGGATATTTAGCTTCTGGGTCCTGGAGCTTCCTGGCATAGGTCTCTTGCTGGACCAGTCATTGTTTAACCCCTCCCACAATTTTTGTACCACCTTTACCCCAGCATATCTTGTAGGCAGAATAACCTGTAAGTCAAAGGTTATATGGCTATGTTGGTATCCCAATTCCTCCACTAGAAGGCTTGTCTGGTTATAGGAGACAAGTGGAACTGAGGGGCATCTCAGGAACAAGCTAGAAATATAGTACAAAGGAAACTCCCAAGAATCTACAAGAATGCTCTTGGCTAAGGCTACTGGCAATGGGGGAGACTGGGCCTGAACTAGAGATCTTGTTGACCTATTTGAGTTCTGTTTCTAGATATTTCCATTCTTCTGATGTTCTCAGATTATAAAGAACCAAGGAAAACCTTATATAAAAGATTTAAGTACCAAAAGTTGACCTTAGATGCATTTTTCCAGTGCTAGAAATATACTACACGACATGCAATGGACAACACTCCTATCTATTAGTAATGATGTTAGATTCATTACTAATATTTGTCCAGTTAATAGTATGAGGAATGCTGAATTGTAATTAAGCAGCTGGTATATGGCTTAGTCTCGAAAACACACTGCTTCTTTAAGTTTTGCATTCCAGAACATTTTTCATGAAATAGACAGCAAGACTATCCTTGTGGGAGGGGTGAGGGTACATCTGCCACCATAGCTCCTTTTGATGCCAAAGTCTCTGCGGTGGGAAGACAGCAATCTGTCTTAGATATTAATATTGCAGAAGGAAAGCCTAGAGTTGAAAAAAAACTGCAGAGTCAACCATGCTACACTGAGAACAGTAAAAAGCGTAAGGATTCGTTTTTAATATTTGAGGTGTATATGCATGCATGAGTGATGTGTCTCTGAGTGAGGTTTTTCTGTGTACATATATACCAGTTGTAGCACGGGGCATGTACAGATGAGAATACAACTCAGTGGGAAACACCCCTGCCAGCAGAGATTTCAGGGATCAAAGTGAGGCTGTAAAGTTAGGAAACTCCAGTCATCTAGCCATCCAGCAAGCACACAAAGAATTATTCCTCACTAAACCTGCTAGCACAGAAAGTTATGTGTCCTTTAGCTAGAGTAGCATTCCCCTTCTTTGATAGTGTCTTGAGGAAAATGGGATTCTATGTTTAAGTCATGTTCACAAAGCCAAGAAGGAGTGTTTTTTTCTTTGTTCGGTTGTTTGATTGATTGATTGTTGTTTGCGTTTGTTGTGAAGAAAAGACAGTGTACGTCTGACCCATTTAAGGCATAAATCCAATAGGTTCTCCATACTTACCAAAATATTTTAGCAAATTTTTGAGCAAATATGGCATATCACAGATCAGATACTCACAACGCACACAAAAAGAGAGCTGTCTATGGGAAAATGGTAAGCCTGCGGCTAAGAATATCTAATAACATTCGAGGTGAGAAAGTTAAAGCCCCTGGCTGAAACTCAAGTGAACTGCTACAATAAAAAAGTATGACTATACGAAGCTACCAATTGATAGAGTGTCCCAGCTTGTCCACAGGCCTGTCTGATAAAGGGAAATCCTCACTGAGGTCCCTCTTTCCCAGTAGATCAAATTGACAAAGATGATCAGCTATCACAATAGGAACACATAACTTCTGGTTAGTTTTCTAGAGTCCCTGTTTAGGTGTCCAGGGATTGTTTATAACCTGTAGTGTGTACTCTGCCTTCCACCTATTTGTCCTATTGAGAGTGTCCTTTGCTTTACAGAAGCTTTTCAGTTTCATGAGGTCCCATTTGTCAACTGTTAGTTTTAGAGACTGAGCTATTGGTGTTCTCCTCAGGAAATTGTCTCCTGGACCAAAGCATTCATGGCTATTTCCCACGTTTTCTTTTATTAGATTTATAGTGTCTGGTTTTATGTTGAGGTACTTAACACACTTGGAATTGAGTTTGTACAGGGTGATAAATATCTATTTGCATTCTTCTACATGCTGACACTCAGTTAGACCAGCACCACTTGTTGAAGATGCTTTCTTTCTTATTTCTGTTGTATAGTTTTGGATTCTTTGTCAAAATTCAAGTGTCCATAAGCGTGTGGGTTTTTTTCTGGGTCTTTGATTCCATTCCATTCCATTGATCAAATTGTCTGATTCTGTACCAATACCATGCAATTTTTAAACACTGTGTGCTGGTTTACTTACTCTGTAGAATAGCTTGACGTCAGGGATGGTGATCTCTCTAGAGGTTTTTTAACTGTTCAGGATTATTTGGTCTATCTTGGTTTTTTTGGGGGGGTAATTATTTTTGCTGATTCTTTTTATTTTTCCCTTTGTTTCAAATTAATTGATTTTAGCCCTGAGTTTGACTATTTTCTCCTGACTGTTCCTCTTAGGAATATTTGCTTGTTTTTTTCTAGGGTTGTGGGTATGCTGTTAAGTTTCTATTAATTAATTTATAGTTTCTCTCCAATTAATTTATAAAGGTACTGAGTGTTATGAATTTTCCTTTTAGCAATGCTTCCATTGTGTCATAAGTTGGGGGTATGTTGTGCCTTCATTTTCAATGAATTCTAGACAATCTTTCATTTCTTTCTTATTTTTTTCCCTAAACAAGTGATCATAGACAAGGGAGTTGTTTAATTTCAATGAGTAAGGTTTTTATTGTTTCTATTGATGAAATTCAGCCTTGATTCATGGTGATTTGATACAATGCAAGGGGCTATTTCAATCCTCTTGTATCTGTTGAGGCTTGTTTTGTGTGCAATTATAGGGTCAATCTTGGAAAAGGTTCTGTAAAGTGCTGAGAAGATGATATATTATTTTGGTTTTGGATAAAAAAGTTCTTTAAATGTCTTCTAAATTTATCTGGTTTATAATACCTGTTAGTTTTATTGCTTCTGTTTAGTTCCTATTTCCATGATCTGTCCATTGGTAAGAGTGAGGTGTTTGTCCCCCACTATTATTGTTTGGTATTCAATGTATGATTTGAGCTTTAATAAAGTTTCTTTTATGAATGTGTGTACCCATGTATTTGAAGCATAGATGTTTAGAACTGAGATATCATCCTGATAGGTATTTCCTTTGATAAGTATGAAGTGTCCTTCCCTATCTCTTGATAACTTTTTGTTGAAAGTCTATTTTATTAGTCATTAGAATGGCTACTTTAGTTTGTTTCTTAGGTCCATTTTCTTTGCAAACTTTTTTCAGCCCTTTACTCTGATGTAGTATCTTTGTTGCTTAGTTTTTGTTTCTTGTGTGCAACAGAATAGTAGATCCTGTTCATGTATGTATCATGTGTCTGTTAGCCCATGTCTTCTTATTGGTGAATTGAGTCCTTTGATGTTGAGAGATATTAATGAGCAATGATTGTTAGTTTCTGTTATTTTGTTGTTGGAGTCCAGGTGCTAGAGGTGTTAACTGCTCACAAAACATTTTTTTTTTCTGAAAATAAATGTCCACAGTAACAGAGAAAAATAAATAATAAATATAGAAATGTATTTTATTTTATGATTACAACCTCTTTTAGTTTATACTAAAATTACTATTTTTGCTAACATTAACATAATTATACATTTTATCTAATAATACAAACAGGTTTTATATTTATTTGCTTGAAAAAATACCAAAACATTTATCTGGATATTTCAGGAATGCAGCTACAAGTGTTTAGTTAATTTGTACTTATAATTATGCAAAACACTTTCTTCCTTCTAAAGTCAAAACAAAAATTACTAAGTAGATATTTAGAAAACTCTAGTTATTATACCTCCCCAGTTGGATGAGTCTGGGTCTACAGATGCACATATCCACTTTCTGAAATGAATAGTAAAATAACTACACAGTCTATGATACACATAGTTTTATTCTCAATAAATCCTACATCCTGTATATACTGTCTATCAGTAAATGAGAGATCCCTGATTCCTTTTTACCATTGCATTGTGGGTAACAGCTTCCCTGTAGATGTAGGCTTGGGTTGTTTTAGATTTTCCTTTGTGAGTACTATTGTTTTATTCAGATGTAAATTTGCATGATTTGCAGCATGCCTTTAAAGACACTGAACAAAAAAAATGTTTAGACATAAAATCACTGGATCAAGGAGTAAAAGCCTCTGTACTTCCAGCTTCATAAAACCAAAGACAAAGTGCTTTCCATTAAAGATTCTATTGTTTTTGTTTGTTTGTTTGTTTGTTTTGTTTTGTTTTTGGGCATAATGTCTAAACATCATTCTTTCTCACTTATTCCATGGATATATCAACTTTGTTGTCCTTGGTCAATCTGCTGAGGAATGGTGTCACAATGGAAGCTTGTGACACACATTGCTCTTTTACATTTTATGGCTCTGTTTTTCTGTGAAATATTTGTTCATATTTCTTATGAACTAAAAATAGATATTGGCATTTTCTTCTCAGTATTTCAAAAGATTCATATATATTTATCAATATTAACATACTTTCTGTGACACAAACCATAGTTTTTCCTGGCTTTCTACTTTCTTAGGTCATCCTTAAATGAAATAAGATACTACTTTAGAGCACATAAGATATGATATTATTTTATCAAGAAAAGAGAGTCATATTTACTGATATACTTTATTTTTTAATTATGTATAGTATTTCTCATAAAGCACATAAGATTATATATTTTACATGTACAACATACCATATTTAATATGACATAGAGTATACATTCTATATCTAGAAGTTTATATACAGTTCTTGTTGTCCTGATAAATGACACTAAAGGAAGTATACATTATACTTTATTTGTTCTGCTTGCTTGAAAAATTTAAGCAACACACTTCTTTTATAGTGCTTGCACAAACAAAAATAAAACATAAATCTTAATTTCTATATGTCCCAATCAGTTATACTTATTTTCTTTCTTTCCTTCTGTTTGAAGAGATCTGTAAACTCACTCTTAGCTTCTTTAAACCAAAGTAAAACATGACACAAGAATTTCAGAAGACCTGAGCACTGTTTTCTTGACCTTGTTCTAACTGTGTGGAGTCCAAATGTGCTTTTCTGGCACATTTGGTTTGTGCTGCCTTTGCAGGGAATTGTTAATATCACTACCTTTCTGTGTATCATTGAGACAAGTTCCCTTCAGCAGGGAGTTTGAAATAGATGTTATTTCAAGACCCATTTCCTCCCAACTAATTCAGTTTCACAAGGCAGAGTAGAAATAAGTAATTGTTCTATGGACCTGAGGCTATGGTATATTTTCTCAAATATGAAATTAAAATGTTCTCTCTTTATATTTGCAAACAAGTCAGGCCAAAAAAGTCATTTCAAATAATCAGGAATCCCAATCTGTATTTAGAGAATGCTAACATTGTCATTTGAAGAATGCATTTAGCATATCTCCATGGAGATATAATAAATAGAAACTGCATAATAAGATATAATCCCTAAAGGACCTTAAAGAGAACTTTCAAGAACTTTAAAATACCAAGCATGGATAGGTTTGCAACTGGAGGCAGCAAAGCTAGACAATTAGTTTCTATGGCCTTTCCTTATGAGGGGCATCTTTCTTACCCTCTGCATCCATGTAGGATCAGAACTCTGATACAGAGCCACTTGCTAACATACCAAATTTTGAACATAGAGTGTCTGGCACAACACAGATACTCTGGGTGTTAAGAAGCTTGACAGCAATCTTCACTAAGCACCACCATGTGGCACTCTTTATCTCAATGATAGGAGTATGAAGACGTGAGAATTAGTGAACTTTACACAGAATGCTTCCATCACATTGAAGATGCTTACATTGAATTTGAATACCAGCAATAAAACCGGTCAGAATATTTTATATGTTATTACATTTAGATAGTTAGAATGATAAGTAGGTAGATAGATAGATAGATAGATAGATAGATAGATAGATAGATAGATAGGTAGGTAGGTAGGTAGGTAGGTAGGTAGAAGGTAGGTAGGTAGGTAGGTAGGGAGGTAGGTAGGTTGGTTGGTTGGTTGGTAGGTAGGTGGGCAGGCAGGCAGGCAGGCAGTCAGGCAGACTGACTGACTGACTGACTGACTGACTGACTGACTGACTGACTGACTGACTGACAGACTGACTGACTGACTGACAGACTGACTGACTGACTGACAGACTGACTGACTGACTGATTGACTGACTGACTGACTAACTGACTGACTGACTGACAGTGTTGGAAGGTTGCTGTGGGGTGTTACTAACTTGTCCTTCAACCCAGTGAAAGCCAACTGTTTGGGTTCTGGCCACTAATGACTCATGCCTGGCTCATCTGCAGGCAATTGTCCATGCCTGTCACTGAGTTTATGAGAAGGTTAGGTAATCTCATGTTGACCTGGGGCCAACCTCAGATGATCACTGACTGATATGCACCATTAACAGATAGTTTCTATACTGCTTCCTCAGTATATTGTTCTTGCAAAGTATTATGTATGATTAAGATGCTACTAGTCTCTGACCATGAGCCATCAGGAAGCATTTATCCATATTCCCTCCTGCATCCCCTCTACCCTTCTCTAGAGATTTCTCTGGCATCATAGGTCCTGGGTGGGCTTGTAGAAACTCTACTTTAAGACATTATGGTACAGTTTGAAGAAAAACTAAAGAGAAAATGCTGACAGCAAGACAGTACATGCCACAGAGATCTGCCAAGTGGTCCTTACAAGCCAGAAAACTATGGAAAGGTCTGAAGAGGGTACCCATGGAAGACAATAACATAAAAAGCAAAGATAGCCTGTTCTATATTACTGAAAACTGTGCAGTGCAAAGCAAGCCACAAGAAAGGCTACAGCACAAAACTGCATTAGCAAAAAGAAATAAGTAAAGGTGTGGAGGCACAGACGTTGACAGGCTTTGCAAACACTATCAAGACAGCAATGCAATGATGCACAGTCTAAGACACTCAAGAGCACACCCTTGTCATTTCAAGCTAAGCCTGGTACGATTCACTTCTATTGTGTTCCAAGGTTCTCTCTGTAGACTCATATTTCTGTCTCCCCGGAAAATTGCTTAGTGGCCTTCATTCACTAACAAACTCTATATTGATGGATTGGCCCCTCAGGGAGCATAGTTACTGCAAAGAGAGTAAATTTGTTTTACTTGTCCTTCAGACTTGTGCTCCTCCAAAGCCTGACATACTTTCACTATCTTTGGCCTATGCTCAATCTCCTATGAGAGAGGGACCAGCTAGAGGCCATGTCCATGATGCAGATAGATGACAACATACGTGGTAGCTTCAGGCACACTTGATTCTCACTTTTGCCTCATTGTGAGTAGAGCTTGGGATAAGAAGAATGAAAAACTAAGTAAACAAATAAGGTTCAATGAATAATAGGAGACAGTGTCCCAGAAAAGAGTTTGTGTTGGTGACAATCTGCTAAGGGTTTAATAGGAAAGAAATTTCCCAACAAGGTGAACAATGACTGATTACTCAAAAGTTATTTTATTTAAGACAGAATAACTGAAATAATCTGAGTGGGATCATCCCGGAGAATTGCTAATAAGCTTTCTTCCGAGTTCTTTCTTTTACTATTTTACATGCTTTTACATTTCTTTATTTATATTGTGTGGGAAGGTTGGGGTAGAATATGGTATAGGTGTTATGAAAGTCAGAGGAGAAATTGTAAAAATCAGTTCATTCCTCCTACAGAGTAGGTTCTGGGGTTTAAACTCAGATCATCATGCTCAGCAAAAGCATCATTGCCCTTGAATCTTCTACATGCCCACTTCTTCTGGGTTCTTTCTAAAGAACCTCCTCACTGTTTATTCCCCTAGATGTGGGAAGTGGGAGCAATGGAGGGATGGAAGAGAAGAGAGAGACTCTCATTTTCTTTACTGTTTCATGTGGTAAACATTTATACAAATGTTAGCACTAGGAGGATATAACTGGAGCTAAGGCAATTTAAATTTGGCTGTGGCCACTACTCTTTCTTGCTTTTATTCAACAGGAACAATGTCTTTCTCCAGTGCCATCAACACGCTATGTCTCTAATACTTAAAAATTGTTCTGTGAAACAGTCTAGTAGTTTGAGTTAAAATGTGCATCAGAAGCTCATGTGTTTGAACTCTTGGACCTTGGTTGGTGGTGCTGTTTAAAAGAAGGGTAGGAAACCTTCAGAAGATGGTAGCTTACTGAGGAAATGGGCTGTTGGATGTGGACCTTGGGGTTTTATAGCACAGTCCCATTTCTTCTTCATACTGTTTCCTGACTGTGATGTAATATGACTTCCAGCCTCCAGCTTTTGCACTGTGCCTTCACTGATTCCTGCCCCATCTTCCTTTCTTAGGCATGTGGTTACAGCAATGATCAAAGTGGCTTACACAGTATTTACAGATTCAGTGAAAACCCCTCCATGATTCCAATACCATTCTTGACAGAAATTATCCTCAAACACATGGAAGCCCAAGAGACCACTAATGGCCAAAGTGGTGTCCAGCATGAAGGCAATGCTGCAGGCAGCATAATAATTACTTCAAAATATACCATAGACCATAAGGAAAATAAACCTGAATGGTACTGTCACAAAACATGTATGGAATAAAGCAACACATCTATAATGGATCCATCCTGCTGGAACACCTAATTTTTGACAAAGGAATAAATAACATATCCTGTTCTACAAATAGTCCTGTGAAAGCTTCAAATCTTCTTGTTGGGGGATGTAACTGGATCAATATCTTTCCTCTTGAATAAAATCTAGTACAAATGGTTCAGCCTTTATAAGATTTGAAACTACTAAAGGAAAGCTAACAAGGGACTTTAAGGTATGAGTACAGATAAGGAAAAGATACCCAAAGCACAGTAAATAATCCCCACAACTGACAAATGAGATTGTGCTAAATTAAATAGGCACATATATATCCACAATCTAGCTTCTCCTGCCTGTTACCTCACCAGACTCCTGCCTTTGCCCACCTAGTTCTCTGGGTACCATTATGTGTCTGCCTTTAACCATGCCAAACACTCTGTTGCTTATTCCCAGCACTCTGTTAGGATAGCTTCACTCTGGCAAAGCCTATAGCCCATGCTCTGGTAGGCTGTGAGATACTCCAAAAGAGACATTGTTCTTGCATCTGGATTCCTAGCACATCTCATGGCAACTGATGTTAGTGAGAATTACAATGAAGATGAGTGACATTAATGAACTTCACTCTAAACTGTAGTTTCTCAAACAATAGACAGTAATTGACTCAAGAATCAAACGGACAAAAGTCAACCTTGGCATGTCAGTGAAAAGACTCACATTTCCACAGAGATAGAAAGCTACATCAATGATATAAAAAAAATTGCAACCTTTTCACGATTTATGTAGAGAGTAGAGTTTCCAAATCATACATTCTTAAAGGAATCAGTCATGCTAGGTCTTTAGAAACAGCTTAGCCATATGATCTGAAAATTCTGCTTCTAGGTGCTGATCCAAAAGTAACTGGAGGGCCAGAAAGAATGTTCACTGGGCAAAGAAATTGGGAGTCAGACCTGATGATATGAGTTGGATCCATATGGTGGCATAGGAAAATTGACTCCTGCAAATTGTTTTCAGACCTCCACCTGTACACCCTATTATACACTACACACACACACACACACACACACACACACACACACATACATGCACACACACAACACACATGCACAATATTAACAAATTATTTAATTAACAGTTGGAATTATGACCTCAACTAGTATTGATTAGCATTCTGATATTCAATAGAATACTCTACACATAGACACTGTAAGGAAACAACACACAGATGTCTATTAATAGGTCAATAGGTAAGTTGTTAAAAATGTAGCCTATATGTTCACTCTTAAGAGTGAGAGAAATTCTGTAATATATACTATCTTGAGGACATTGTGCTAAGCAAAACAAGCCCTAGAGAAATATAAATACTATACCAAACACTGTCATGAGATACCAAAGAGGAAAGAGGCATTTGCAGAAAAATGGGCTTGCAGTTTCAGTCAAGAAAAACAAATGAACTTTAAAGGTCCATTGTGTGATTTACTTACAGTGATCAGTGATATAATATACATGTAAAAATGTTTTAAGAAAATAAAATGTTTTAAGAGACTTGATTTCATCTGAAGTATTGTCACAATAAAATAAAATAAAATGATTATGGTGAGAAAACCTCAGAGCAAAACAAATATGTGCAGAGAGACAGAGGAGGAGGGCTACAAAGTCTATAGTCCTGAAGCTAATACTTACACTATATATTTTGAGAATGTCTGAAGGTGACTGAAAACATTTATTTTAGAAGTGAGGCTAGAAGGCACAGAAATAGCTAAGCAACTTAAGACTCCATTTAGCTTGGGCTATGTATGCACCCTCTCTTCACTATATACCCAGCAGTCTAGAATTTTCACCTGCAATGAACTGCAAAGCCAACCCACTTCAAAACATGAGCTGTTTCTTCTCCCATAGCAACCTTTAGTGACTGTCCCTGCATTGTCTCTTCAAAGTAACACTCACAAGTGAATAAGGTTGGAAAGGGAGATACATGTTTCTTAATAAATTTCCCCCAGTACTAATATATGATTAATATTATATAATAATATTTTTAATTAAAAATGAAACAGCAAACTGACATGATCTTGCTACATGGGTTCGCTACCTAAAATGTACCCTTTAAACAAATCCATGAAATTAGTTTTGAATATTGAACTAAATATATTCAAGTGTAGTTGGCACCCAAAGCATAGCATGCCTCACCCACCTAAGGTTCCGTCTTAAAATAAAAATAAATCTCCACCAAGGAATAAAGCAAAACCTTAGGAGAGGCCCACATCTTTGCCATTCCAGATTCTGATATAGATTGCACTATGTGTTGTCTTTAGTTTGATGTGTGGTGACAGGGCTCTGCCCAACATAACATGACAACAGCAGGAATAGCAGTTGTCTTCCCACAGTCATCACAGTTCAGGTGCTGCTCATACACACTGAGGAGTCACTGACATGCCCCTTTACCAGTGGTGTGGACTGCAGCTCAGTAGCATAAAATTTTCCTGGAGATGCTACTTCTTTTTTTTTTTTTTTTTTTTTTTTTTGAAAAATTTATTTTAAAAAACAAAGATTAATGAAAAAATTTTAAGCATTTTTGCATAAAAGTATACGAATACATTTTTGTCAGTTCTTGGCTTTTCCCCCCCAAAGGTTTGATAGTGTGCATTAAGGTCTTACTAGTTACAATGAGCAAAAATTACATGTAAAATAGGATGTAACCTGGAATTAGTCAAAGTATTCTTGGTGTGTAAGGATTGAGCATAATGGTTTTTTTCTTTTCTTTTTTTTTTTTTTTTTCTTGAACTTCACACAGTCTGTGAGTTGTTTCTGGGGATGTTCAGAGCTTTTTGGGTTAGTATCCCATTATCAGTGACTGCATATTATATCTGTTCTTTTGTGACTGGGTTATCTCACTCAGGATGATTTTCTCTAGATGCAACCATTTTCTTAAGAATTTGGTTAAGTCATTGCTTCTGTTAGCTGAGCAGTACTCCATTGTGTAAATGTACCACAATTTTTGTATCCATTCATCTACTGAAGGACATCTGGGTTCTTTCCAGCTTCTGGCTATTATAAATAGAGCTGCTATGAACATTGTGGTGCATGTGTCTTTGTTGTATATTGGAGTGTCTCTGGGGTATATGCCCAGAAGTGGAATAGCTGGATCTTCAGGTAGTACTATGTCCAATTTTCTGAGGAATCACCAGACTGATTTCCAGAGTGGTTGTACCAGTTTACAACCCCACCAACAGTGAGGAAGTGTTCCTCTTTCTCCACATCCTCGCCAGCATCTGCTGTCATCTGAGTTTTGGATCTTGGCCAATCTGACTGGTGTGAGGTGGAATCTCAGGGTTGTTTTGATTTTCATTTCCCTGATGGCTAAGGATGTTGAGCACTTCCTTAGATGCTTCTCAGCCATTCAATATTCCTCAATTGAGAACTTTTTGTTTATCTACTTCTATTTCTGCATTTAACCAAGGTCCAGTCTCAAAAGAGACTTCCACACCCCTTGCTCAGATAAGGAATACATTAAGGGGCTGACAAGAGATGGAATAATCAGTAAAAGTACCTGGAGTCAAACCTAAAGTCAAATCCCTGGACCCACAAGGTGGAAGGACAGAACCAATTTCTACAAATTGCCCTCTTACCTACATGCTCACATGGTGCACACATGCCACATGCTGCATACACACATGTACACACACACACACACACACACACACACACACACACACACGATAAATTAATGTAATTATAAAAACAAACACATTCATTATCAAGTGCTGCAAAAGCTGCAAGAATCATGCTTAAAAGTGACTTGCTCTAGTGTGGGGCCTTTGTAGTTCTTTACCACCACAGAGTCTAGGGAAGAAGAGAATCTACTTATAATTGTCTTGAGACCTACATGTGTCTTTTTTGTTAAATGCATGTTTACTGTCACCCTAGTGGCTACAGGAGAGAAAGGTGACAATTTCTAAGACATAATTGAAGCAGAATCTCCCCCCCTTCTTTCACTCCTAAATACCCTCTGAGAGAAAATATGCAGCTTCAAAAGAAATTAAAAATAGACACTGCTCCTCCAGGGGCTTCCCTAGGTGAGCTTGATCCCAGCCTGTCACCTCTGCAAAGGACAGGTGGGATCCCCTGCACTTACTACTGGTGTAAGATCAAGAGCATCTGCTGGCACCCTATTTGACCCGCCACTGATAAACATGGAAACCTTCTGTGAATGAATATTAAAGATTTTTTTTTCATCAGAAGAAGCATGAAGGATTTTTAATATGGTTTTTACTCTAAATTTCCTCTCCTTTCTGTTAAGTTGCAATCAGAGCTATTATTTTATGAAAAGATTTAAAATTAAGTAGGAAGGGTTGAAAGAAGATATTATTTGATCACACTGTTATTAAGATAGGAACAATTTGGCTTTATTATCAGTCCAATTTTGCACAAAGACTATTATCACTAATTTAGAGAGAAAGGGGGAGATCATGAGGTCAACTGAATTGCCCCTAATTGGCTCTATCTAAGACTAGCTAGAACATGGAAGAATAGAACTTCTGATGTATCCAGTATATGAACTTTTTTCTACCTCCCTAGACTCTTTAAAAATGTGTGTCTTTGGACAAATGAGACTCAAGATTCTTCAGTCACTCTGAAGATGTAAAAGTCTTATACCTTATTGATGGCTATATGGGGAGAAATGGCATCCAGTTGGTCTCCTCCAGCAAGAGGTACAGGACAGTAATCCATTCTTCTTTGTACACTGTTACTTCATCTTTACTGACCTGACATATAGTGAGAGAACAGTTGGAGGGCTTGGAGGATCACTGTTTGCTGGCTGGCTCAGCTGACCACCTGGTAAAAACCTGGCAGAGGAGAAATGTAGCTGTCCCTCTAGTGGGTACAATCAGAAATCCAGAAAATGACTCCTCAGACCTGTAAGGTGCACAGCTTTCTGGATGTCCTTTAGGCCACCCAGTGAGAGTTTCACAAGTCAGCCTCCACTACAGAGACATCCCAGTGATGTCCTACTGGAGAGGTTCTCTCAAGGCTTTACAATGGCCCCATATTAGTTCTTCCACACATTCTTCACAGAATCATAAAATATATCTTACTATCCTATAGCCACAGGACTCAGATATCCTCAATGTCTCAAGCAAATGATTCCTGGAGAATGTGATGAGTAACCCCGGGAAAATCAGGTTCTGTCTAAGACGCTGGTTGAGCCCACACTCCTCATTAACAGCCTTAACACTTTAGTAGAAAAAGTGAATTTCATAAAGCTCAGTGGATTCAATAGATGTTCTTTCAAATATTACTCAACTCTTTAAGAAACACTTTTCAGAAAAGAGCAGGCATCCCAGTGATATCAACTGAACATAGCCTACCAAGATAAAGGAGACCAGGGGCAATGGATCTGGAAGATAGAGAATGCAAGGAGAGGAGAGAGGAAAGGCTGCTGTCAGGATATATTGTATGAGACAAGAATAAAGAAAAGGAAATAAAAGTAAAATAAAATAGTATGTCAAGAGAAAGAGAGAGAGAAATAAACCTTTTATATTTTCCTTAGGGTGATGTGTTTGGGAATTCATGTTACTGAATCCCAGATATAACCTATAAACATGACACCTTCATCTGAAATTCCCTAGTAGTTTGATATCACACTGGGTAGTTACAATGAATCTTTTTCCACATGAGTAAAACTGGCTCAAATCTGTTCCTGGAGAATATGAATATGCCTTTTTCACTGCTGTGCTTTGCCGATACAAAGACTATATAAAGCAGACAATGAGTGAGGTTCTGGTAGACATAGGAGATTGGTAACTATTGGGGAAGTGTCGTATAGCAGCAAGACAATAAAACAACTAACATTCTTGGTAACAAATATACAAAACAGAGCCTTATCTACTATAATTGCCAACCAGTTAACCAGAGTTTCAGCTGCTCCTTTTGTATGATTTTGTGGATTATCATGATTAAAATATAAATCTGAAGCAATCAATATGGTTCTTCAATTTATGGTGAGAAGATCAAAGACAGAGAAGCTGGTGATAAGTCAACATTATAAAGGCACAATGGGAAACCACATTCAGGATTCTTGTTATCTGCACCTTTTTGCATCATATTGGAACGGCTTAGCATAAACTTAGCAACATCCCGAAAACATAAAGGTATGTATGGTAAATATGTTTCAGAGAAATTACATTCTCAGTGATGAGTTTCAATGAAGATTTAAGGCATCATCTGTATTTCCTTTGAGTTTTGAATTATTAATTCTAGGCTGCTTTCTTAAGACCCAGATTCAACAGAAAAGACCAGAGGTAATGCCTGCTAGACTTCACGAGATATAAAATATCTTCATTTTATGCAAAAGCACTCCATACCATGAATTTCACAGTGAAGATAATTTCCCTAGGTATACTGAAAAATGAAGCTGTATAATCCAGAGAAACATTTATGCCCAGCATGCTGTACCAATAGTGCACCATGCTTAGTTAAAAAATAATACTCCTTTGCAGGTTGTATTTTTCAAGCCCCGTTTACCCATTTCTATCACATCTCTGATGAATTTACCTCATGAAAATTGAACTTTTCTGATTAAGATGCAAAAGGAGGCAGAAATTGGTCAGGTAGGTATGGGGCTCCAATGAGGTAGTTGGGAAATTTATATTGTGGCCAGGAAATATTTACTATCACCAAGACAGGAAGATCATTCTACTTCCTGATTCTTGGCCATCTCCTGAAAGATCACCTCTGATCAACAGCTATACTTCAGATTGTGTCTGAGCTGCAAAGAGTCATTAGAAACCTGTGTTCTAAGTCAACTGAAACTAGACTCATGAGTTCATCCCCTTCCCCATGCCTAGTCCCATACCTCTGGCTCAGGACAGCTTTGGTGCCTATTGAGTTTTGTAAGACTATAGCCAAAGCGAAGCACACGAAGAGTCAGGGAAGGATCCCAATATTTCAATATCCTACTACACAGTGTATTCTGAATATTAGACTAAGATAAGCAAGTGGTTAAAATGCATTTCTAAGTAATGATAAGATACAAATACTTCACAGTTTTAGAGAACTCATGGGGCTCAGAGAGACTGAAGCATCAAGCACGGGGGCCCGCAGAGCTCTGTACCAGCTCCTCTGCAGTATTCTTATGGTCACTCATTGGGTGTTTTAAAGAGCACCGAATACTGGAGATGAGTGTCTCTCTGACTCTTTTGACTGGTTTGGGGCTCTTCCTCCTTTAGGGTTACCTTGTCAGGCCTCAATGTGAGGGTTTTGTCAGCCTTACTGTCTCTTGTCTTCCTGTACTTCACCGTTGTCTCCTAAGGTCTGCTCTTTTCTGAAGGGAAGTGGATCTGGGAAGGGCAGAGGGGAGGGGGGAAGCTGGGAGATGTAGAGGGAGGAGAAACTGTGGATAAAATATATTGTGTAAGAGAAGAATCAATTTTCAATAAAAAGAAACGTGAATGTCATTTTGAGCTATGTACTAGAAAGACTGTTTTCAAACTATTCCAAGTTAATTTGAACTTTTCTTCTAATTTTCTTGATAACCAATGAGGATATTCATAGATCAGGTAAGACCTCTGTAGATGTATTGGCAGTCATATGATAAAAAATACAGATATATCCATGCAATAAAGATACACAAGACTACCACCCCTTATGAAAAGAGCATCGTAACATTTACAGTTAGAGTGTTCTGCTTCTGTAAGAGCATAGATAAGAATTAAATTCTCATCATCAGTGTGGTACATGTGAGATACTTGACCTCTGGCCTTTTTTCTAGAGCTGTTTAACCCAGGCAAGTCACAATTAAAACATTAGAAATTTCTCAATAGTAAGGACATTGAAGGAAAAAAAAATCTGACCTGGTACCTATCGAATCAAGATTATTATGACAAGCAAAGGCTGAGAAACGTAGACAGCTAAGAGGAACATATTAACATAAGAAGAAATATGGTAGGAACTGAAGGAACAACAACAGAGAATGGCATTAGATAAAAAGTAATTAAATCTCAGCAAAATGGGTTATTCTCACAATGAATCAACATTTGCTTACTAATTCCACCCAATGTAACAAACTCTTTGAAAAATTTTAGTAGGGATAAACTGAGTGTGGGATATTTGAAGGCTGTATTATCTTTGTCATTTTACTAACAGTGTAAAATATTGGAAACTAAAACTGACATTATAAATATTTTAAATGGCTGAACAAGATTGCTTAGTGGGAGTAAACTTTCTTTGTACCAATCCTCATAACCTGAGTTTAATCACCAGGACACAATTGGTAAAAGGAAAGAAATGAGTCCTGTGAATTTTCCCCTACATGCTGCTGTATGCTTGTGGTATACATGCATACATATACATGCACAAAATAAATACACAATAAAAGTCTTAAATAAGGGCACTAGGGAGATTCAGATGTATGTTCGTATCATAATCAGTAATTATGCATTACAGAAAGATCTCATTCTAGTCCAGGGTAGCACGGGATCTTTCTAAGGTGATATTCAAACAGAAGGATTATTCATGTCAGCTGAAATGCTCTTCCTTTGCTTTTGTCCATAATATTCAAATATATTTACTATGAAATATTCATATATGACACTAAGGAAAATATACATGTGTTATATTTGTTATACATATACTACTAGATGGACTAATGTTTATGTTCCCCTCAAATTCACCCAATCACAAATGTGTTGGATTGATATGAATTTATAGGAGCAGTTGAATCATATTAATATGAGCTCATGAAGTGAATTAGTTCCCTCTTAAGCAATGCTTTAGAGAGCTGCCTTGACTTTCTATGATGTGAGGAGACAGTGAAAACACACCAAGAAACAGATTCCCACCACTCAAGTCTACCATCTCCCCAGTGTCAGATTGTCCTTATAAAAATAATGATGTATATCTGTTCTTCTTTATGACTGGATACATCAAAGGTAAGGACCAAATCCTATCCATCAGTAAATTCCTGTGGATCAAATTGTTGCCCACTTGATTCCCACCCTTCCTGTTCTTTTAAAATATCCTGATCCGTTTTCAGAGGAAATGACACAATATACACAAAGACTCCCACATTTAGAGAATTTGATGAGTCTATTGTTTAACTGAACAGCATTTAAAGTAGTCATTCATATTTGCTAAAATGTTTTAGAGAGTTTGGGCATAGAATTTCATGTGCCATGCCTTGAGTGAGTTCCAGAAATATATAAGTTTTGAGGCAGAAAAAAATCAATTTGTGTAGGACATAAAGTTCACTGTAATGGGAATTTCACCTGTCACCTCTACTGTATTTATTGTTACGAAGAGAGTGGAATGAGGAACATGAGGTGTTGGTGGTGTTCTGTATTTCTTCCCTTCAGGAATTTTTGGCCTTTGATTGCAGCCATATTTATGTTTTAGAATACCACTTTTATCCTCATTATTTTGAGCTCTTAAAGAAAGAACTTACAAACATTCCTTACAACATTCTTCTAGTGTGAAAAAAATCAATGAATTTTCTCCACCTCTCAGTATTTACTTATGGATCTGTTATAGTTGGCTAGTACTTTCTCTTACTACATTTCTGTCCAAATTTTGGATGGATTGAAACAACAAAGTCTAGTTCAGGTGAAAAATCTTAAATATTCTCATTGTGTTAGAAAATAGAATTTCAGACAAAACTTCAAAGAAGTGATATTTATTTGGAAGATCTATCATGTATAGTGTGTATAATTTCAAAAAAAATTAAACTGTTGGATACACAAAAGTAAATAAGTCTTACTTGATTGTCTAACTTATAAAATAATGTAGAAAATGATAAACTGAATAATTTGAAATAAATAAAAATATATCAGTAAATTCACCCATTTGATAACAGAGCAGCCTAGGGACTGCACAGCATTTTTTCAAAACCAGGAGCTGATTCCACTGTCATACTGTTTTTATGCTGTGCTGACAGATATCCAAGGACAAATGACTCAGAAATTATGAGACTTCATTTCTTCCAAATGTGTAGGCTGGCAAGTTTAACTTACAACATATATCCAGTTACTTTTCTAAGAGAGCTATTCTCTGATTCTAAATGGCATCTTTCATGACTTCCATATGTGGCAGTAGGACAGAGCATGGAGGTGCTGACAGCGTCTTTATGGTACTTTTGAGTGACTTTGATTATTCGTATGCATGGTGCACATCACAGTACCATTGACCTGCACCCTTCCCTTTATCCTCTGATCTTTTCATAAAGAATAAATCTCATTCATGAGATTTTGTATAAACAACAAATCTATAAAACTTGTAAATTCATTAGCATATAGCACAAAATTTAATTAGTGACATTTTCAAAAAAATCATACAAAATAATCATATTTCTTGTCCATAAAAAGATAGGTCTATAACAAAATAAGGACCACAAATAGAAAAGATAAGGACAACTTTAAGTAAGCCATTTCCTCTGAGGATGGGTAAAGTGATGAACTGTATGTATTTGCAAGTTTTATTTCCTTAAATAACTCTGAAATGAAAAATAAATACCAGAGAAGAAATTCAATTGTTTTAGGATTACTTCTGAATTAAACAAAACAAGCCATAATAGAGTTGACCTGTATTAACTAGCTTATGTTAGCCTCACCACCCTGCTATTTCTCATTTTAGTATATGTACTACAATGCTATGGAAGCTGGGAAATTTTTAGCTTATAGCACAAAAGCTCATTAATCATTAACATATGATTAAGTACAATTAAAACCATATATTGACTTTGCCTCATAATATTCAATTAACTTATGGCCTGATCAAAGATAAAGCAAGGCAATGAGCCTATTGGGAGAACAATTGGTCTTAATTATAACAATGAAATTCAGTGTAGACATAAGTGTTTATGATTCACAGGAGGTCACTGAGTCCATTTATTTAAAAGGGAAAATAAAAGAGAGACCATATAATTTCAACTGCATTCTCTTTTATTTGTTTTGGTGGTTTTGTATTCCAGCTCTGTGAATGAATATGGGAGAGGAAAACCTAGGGCAGGAAGGAGGGTGATAAAAACTGAAACACTTTCTGTTTGGATTTAAGATCTGCTCTACAAGTTGCAACCTCTACCTGATACTATCAAAAGAGCCATAAACCTGTAGCTAAATAGGTCATAGACTAAAAGGGAATATTTATTACTTAACTCTGCTAAGAGGCCATAGAGTTATACTGAGTCCTAATTATTTACAGCTATATCTATAGATTAGATTAGCCCTAAGAAAACAAGATTTTTTTTCAATAGATGACAATTAACACAGAGATCTACAACTGGTAAACATAAAAAGAATAAGAGGCTGAAGAATGTTTAGCCCAAATCAGGACATCTATGTTATATCCCTCCACCCTGATCTCAGGAGTCACTACGGAGGAATGACAGAAAGGATGTAATAGTCAGAGGAGGTAGAGCACTATAATAAAACAGAAGGGAGTGGCACATAAAAACTCACAGAAACTTTTACAGTGCACACAGGCTTTTGGAAACTCAACCTACGACAAAATCCTATCATGGATGTCTTTGTTAAGGTTTCTTTGCTGTGAAGAGACACCATGACCAAGGTAACTTTTATAAAGGAGAACATTTAATTGGGTCTGCCTTACATTTTCAAAGATTCCAGCCACTATTATCATGGCAGGAAGAATAACAGTGTCCAGACAGGCATGGTGCTGGAGAAGGAACTGAGAATTCTCCATCTTGATAGGAAGGCATGGAAAGGAAACTCTCTTCCTTAGGCAGTCAGGAGGAGGATATCTTGAGCGTTTCGTGGAGCTTCAGCAATAGGAGACCTCAAAGCCTGCCTATGCAGTGACACATTTCCTCCAATGAGGCCACATGTATTTCAATAACATCTCCTAATAAGGCCATGTCCCATGGGGCAAGCATATTTAAATCACCACAGTGAGAAGAAAGGTGGGCTCCCCTAGCAAAGAAGCTATTGTTGATTGGTAGCCTCTGAAAGAGGGACAGTCCATTTTCTTTAACAGTGTGACCTTGGTAGGTTACAAGGCCACACAGCCAAGATTATAGTCTCACCATAAATTATACTTGATGGACAAAAAAAAAAAAAAAAAAAAAAAAGCACAAAGTTGAATGGGTAGAGAAAGCAGAACTTTGAAGTGGGAGGTGACTGTGATCAAAATACACTGTGAGAAGTTTTCAAAGATCTAACAAAATATTGAAAAGAAAAAGAAACAAAGGCGAGAAGAGGAAGTGAGAAGAGGGTTGTTATGAAAATATGGTTCAAGGACCAGGGAGGAGAGGGCAGGGGTGGGGTGACCAGGAAGGAGCAGGAAGAGCAGGAAGTGGAAGCAGAGCCTGGGATGGAAATTTTCTTATCAAGAAGAATAACCTTAAAAGCACCAGACCCTTTGATAAAGAGATGCACAGGACTGAGAGGGCTTGGATTTGCTTTTCCTATGAGGCTTTAACATAGTTGTGTTAACAGGAGGTGGAGAAACCAGAAATCAGAAACCACCCCACTGGTGCTATTTAATATGGACAAGATTAAATAGGTCAAGGTAATAGTTTAAAATGATGGCCTCATAAAACTATTCTATTTTCTAGCAACTTATATTTCCTACATCAGTGAATTTTAGGGCATTTTGGGGAAATTCTCAATCTTAAGGTCATTCTTCACAATATTATTTCTTAATGTCTGTATTTTCAATGTATTAAAGTTGAAGCTTTGTGTGAGCTCTGTATTAGACATACCTTAATTTTAAAGAAGCTACAATCCAGAAGAAAATAGGAATGTGCCACTCTGAAAAAATAAATAAATAAATGCAAGCTAGTAACTGCTGTTAAGTTTTCACCTATTTTAGATTTAGATTTAGAAAACTGCAGTAATTTTGTAAAATATAGAAGGCACAGATGATAAAATGTTTTAAGATAAACTTTCTACTAGATGTTATCTTACATCTGAAAGTTTTCTCCTTGTTGTAATATAAAATAAAATTCCATTATCAAATTAAAAACGAATAAAATATTTTTCAATCCATAGTCCTAGTCATTTGAAGACATCTACTATCAGTCAGTATTTTCACAACCCATTAATGGTTTCTAACAAGAACAACCAACATTACTGTCCTTCCTGGAGCTGTGTGAATTTATATTAAGGAGTACCAGTAACAGATCAATACACTGAACAGGTGAGTTACATCTCCTGATCTTAACTTGTAGCTCCATGGTAATCCCAGCAGTGCCCATGGTTTCCTATTCCCACCCAGAGATTCTGTCTTCCCTGGGTCAATAGCCGCTGGTGCATTTACCCAGGTCTGGGTGGGCGGAGGCCAGCTCACAATGGCTGATATTACTCATTTGTGGCTAGGAAAATTTAGTTTCTGTGAACCAGTGAGATTTTCCTTTCATGAGTTGCAGCATGCTTTGCAGTCACAAAGACTCCAAGGAAAACAATGACCCTGAGGGATTCCACTCCTGTGCTAGCAGAAGGCACTGCAACTCCTAGGACAAGGTGGAAAATGCAAAATGTTCTTCAAGGAAGCTGAGAGTACAACCAGAAATTTGGGCAGGGTTAAAGGGAGTGACAATTCTGAACTAGAAATCATTCCTCAATTCTGCCATCTGGGTTTGAATAGTTTGCAATACAAATCAGAGGGGGAAGAGACCCCCCCAATAAAACAAATTGGATTCCAAAACTACTACACAGGCCTGGCAGCACAAGCATTTAACCCCAGCACTAGGAGACAAATGCAGGTGGACCTCTGTGACTTGGTGGCCAGCTTGGCCCACGCAGTGAGTTCCAGGCTAGTCAGGGCCACAGAGTAAGATCCTGCCTCAAAAGAAATGAATAAATTAATTAAATCATTAAATCAAAATTTAAAAACACATGGTGTGGCTTGTAAGAACACAACTGGCTCAGAGAAACTGAGCTGGAGACTACCCTACAAAGAAAGCCCACTGAAACCCAGGGCTTTGCTACAAGGGTTGGGAGCCTGGTACTCTTTTCAGATATTCCTTGTCAAGAGGACTGAAAGATTTAGAAGAAAACTATGAACTGACTTGGATTGGAGCCTTGTAATAAATCTTAAATGCAAGAAGCCCTCCTGTTTTCATTTTCTTTCCAGCCAGAGCTTGTGAAGCACTTGCTGAATTGAGTAGACCTTTATTTACTTACCTTTTCGCCTTGTTGGGTGAAATGTGAATTTCTACCAGCGGCTTTCATTGATTCCTGTCAAGCCAGACAGTGGTCTGTAGAGTTGGTCTATCATTTCAGGTAGAGTGGAAGGAAACCTGATGCACTGACCCTTCTTTTTCAGCCAAAATATCTGCAGAAAATTTACTCTACATTGACTTCCAAAAAGAGTAAGATCTACATTTTGAGATATAAGCAACGTGGAGCAGCTCCCTGCACTTATAGCTTGCTATAAAGCAAACATAAGGACTCAGGTATGTGCAGCTCCTCCACAGTTTGCATTGATGTTAGTCTGCAGCAACTACCTCTTCCACAGCCAGCCAGAGGGAATGACACAGTACAGAGTCATCTGCTCCGTCATCGCTCAGATTCCCTCTCACAGAAGACAAAGAGCAGAACAAGCAGATGTCAACAGGACACAAGCCACCAGCAAATGGGGAGTTTACAGACTCAGGTCTTGGCACCAGCTCTTGCAAAAAAGAAATCTTAAAAATGATAATGTATTAGAATGTAATAACTGAGGTTAAAATGAAAATTGCTCCAGGGCACCATATACAATTTCTCAAAAGCCATTAACATGTCCCATAGCTGCCCTCAGATAGTGGGCATTGTAAGGAGCCTGAACTCCCTCCTGGTGTCAGGAGCGAGAATCCTTGCACAAACAATGGACTTGGACAAGTGTTTCTAGGGTGGAGTCAAAGGAGTGTTTCCCACTCTGTTCTTATGCTGCACATGTACTGAAATAAATGCAATATGCATTAACAGGAAGAAAAGCCATTAAAGTTACTTGTGTAAAACAGACTCACAGGAGAGCAATTGTCCAATAAACTGGTGGGATTTAGAAGGTTACATAACCCTCTTCAAATGTGAGAGGATGGTATACATATTCAAGACCCAAAGAATAGGCAGATGTTTGTAAATGAGTATTTCCAGATGCTGAATGGGCCCAAAAACCAGACACATTGATAAGGTCTCTTTATGTCTGGTTCCTTTCTTTTCAGTTTTCATTCCTGGTCATGAATATAGTCTCATCTGGTTAGTGATATTTGGGGCAAAGACTTAATGCAAGAGAATTTCTTTTAGAGGAGAACATAATATGGAAGCCTGGGGGAGTGGCACTAGCTCTATGCTTAGATTTGAAGCAGAGATGATTTAAAGGTTATTTCTGCAAGCTTCTAAGTCTCCTTCCTTGTCAGTGCTCAGCAGGCCTAGCATCCCACCACACTTTGGGTGTCATTCTCTGAGCCCAAGCACAACCAAAACTTGGAGCACTTCATTTCTGAAGGCACAGGGAAAACCAACTAGTTTGTGTGGCTGGGTGGATAGATGTGCAGAATATGGTTGTGTCCTTAAAGATGTGTTAAAACAGTGTTAGAACAACTATAAACTCATTTACCAGTCAAAGAAAAAATCCGAAATGCCACATGAAATGCATTTCTCTAAAATGAGAATGAATTCAGTGGATTGAGTACATTCAAGAAAGAATGTTTCTCTAGGGAGTCTTGTTTCAAGAAAATATCTGATTGTCTCCATTTCCTTGGGGTGGAATGGGAGGGGGGACTTTGGAGCAAATGCAAGAAAGCTAAGCTCTTTTTAAAAACAATTCAAAAGTTGCAGGAAATTCTTTCAAAGAAATAACAAAGAAGTTTCACGCAGACAACCTCCAGTAAATAACAGGCCAGAATTCTCCATTGTGAGTGGATTTAAATAGTACCTTCATTCTCTATCTTTGACAGTTTCTATCAAAGCCTTCGGCTCCCCTTCACTCTGTATCAATCAATATGTAAATCTGGGAGGTTTTGAGTCCTTCACTTCCATTAAAAACGATCAGGTTCCAATATTCATTCAGATTATTTCTTTGATGTTTTACATACAGTTATATATCTAACAACTTTGCACACATGACAGAACCACAACATAAAAAAATAACCTTTAACATCCAACACCACCTTAGTCAGGTCCCAAGACAGAGGTCGGGCACAGGCTGCATAACAGTGGTTGAGGATCCGAATCCCACATGGGCTTTAGAGGCTGAAAAAAAAGGAGGGCACTGAATGGGTGTCACCTAAGAAAAACAAAGTGTATACAAATCTCTGTTTTGACACTTGAAAGATTACATATCCATTCCAACAGTTTTCCCAGGCCTGGTGACCCAATAAATTACAGACACACTCTGGCACTTAAAGGCTACAACTCAGGTGATCACTTAACTGTCCCACAGTGAAACCCCCACAAGCACACCTTGGGGCATAGGCTAGGTTGGGCGGGGGAGAAGCTACAATGGAACCTTCACTGCAGATTACTAAATTAGGAAAAGCAGCATGGTTCTTGGGAGATGGACAACAGGTAGTTTCCTGGACGCAAGGCCAAGGACTCATTGTTCAGCAAGGCACCGGGGGCAGCAATGATGGTCCGGGCAGCTTCAATGGGGCGTTTCTCACAGTTGCACAGCACCCATGGCTCCAAATTCTCTATGATGATTTCCAAGTTGGCGTCTTGATATTCTGGCCAGTTGGAGTGTTTGAGAAATTAGCTTTGATCTAAGGGTACTCAAGGACTTCCGCTAGTGTTAGGCTTGAGTTTTGTTTTAACACTCTTGAAATGAGGACCCTGGTTCCCTGCAATCAAAGGCCAAATATTCCTGAAGGGAAGAAATACAAAACACCACCAACATCTCATGTTCCTCATTCCACTCTCTTCGTAATAGTAAATACAGTAGAGGTGACAGGTGAAATCCCATTACAGTGAACTTTATGTCCTACACAAATTGATTTTTTTCTGCCTCAAAACTTATATATTTCTGGAACTCACTCAAGGCATGGCACATGAAACTCTATGCCCAAACTCTTTAAAACATTTTAGCAAATATGAAAGACTACTTTAAATGCTGTTCAGTTAAACAATAGACTCATCAAGCTCTCTAAATGTGGGAGTGTTTGAATGTATTGCATCATTTCTTTTGAAAAATGGATCAGGATATTTTACAAGGACATTAAGGGTGAGAATCAAGTGGGCAACAATTTGGGCCACAGGAATTCACTGATGGGTAGGATTTGATCCCTACCATTGATGTATCCAGTCAGAAAGAAGAACAGATGCACAATTATTTCATAAGAGAACCACCTGTCACTGGAGGAATGGTGAACTTGGTGAGTGGTGACAACCTGTTTCTTGGTGCCTCCCCACTGTCTCCTCATAAGGTAAAATATCAAGGCAGCTCTCTAAAGCATTACTTAAGCAAACACTAATTAAATTCATGAGTTCCCCATTCATGTGAGCTGATTCCACATGTTTCTCCTCCTAATGCCACCATGATTGTGATTACCTGAATGTGAGGAAAACAAACATTCAACCACTCAGCAGTACATGCAAGAAAGAAACACACAATTTTCCTTCACATCAAAGATTCTAATATTAACAAAACATATCATAACAAATATCTTTGGACACCATGGAGAAAGGAACAGCATTACCAACAGACAATGATCATTTTTTCTGTTGAAGATCACCTTGGGAAGGACGAGAAAGAGATGCCTCTACAACGCATGCTTCCTGTTTACAATACAAATATATATCCGAATCTCTTCACTGCCTTTCTTTCTGTCTTCATTTTGTTTGATAACTTCTGAAGTCATTTTAACTTTATTCATTCTAACAGTTTCTCTTAATTTTTAGTTCAAAAGTTCTGGGACATTAAGCAAAACATGACAAAAAAGCACTCTTTTAAAAAATATTATTTTACAGAGCTGTTTGCTGCATTTATTTTACACACAGCATGATGATTACTTCTCCAGGCTTTTTTTTTCTTGGTTTTTTCCTTAGCGATAACTAGATGAGCAATTTTTAGGAGATAGTCACATTACTAAATGCTGAACACATTTGGGAAGCTTCAAGGCCATTTGTAACACCACTGAAGACATTTTCAATAACAGATAATTTTGAAATGGAAATCGCTCTTGGTGTTAAATTTTACAAGCAATTTTGTTTGGAAATATTAGTGCCTTCTGAAAGAAAAAAAATCAAATAAAACAATGTCGGAGACAACAGGCTTCATAGCTTTAGCTACTGAGAGTCCCCATGTGGCCCCCTTTATTGGTCATTTACTTCCTTTAGTTTTCAGAGCTAATAACAGAGTATGGAATATTGTGTAGAGTTGGGTGTGTAGATATTTTAGGTTATATGAGCATATATAAATATGTTCATTAATTCTATCACACAGAACATTAAAATTTTAACCAAAATACACTCACAGGTTGAAAATTACAAGCAGTTGAGTTGAGCTTTAGATAATCGAGAAATTAGGAATACAGGCATTTAAAGATAATTCAC
This sequence comes from Micromys minutus, assembly GCF_963924665.1. Taxonomy (NCBI): domain Eukaryota; kingdom Metazoa; phylum Chordata; class Mammalia; order Rodentia; family Muridae; genus Micromys; species Micromys minutus. Next base: position 43,094,778 of record NC_137955.1, on the reverse strand, counting down.
CACATAAAGGCTCAAACCTTTCTCCTGCTGCCTGCTCTTCTTTAGACGGCGTCGCCATTACAAAGAAGCAGATGTTTCCATGAAAGGTGCCCAGACTGTGACTGTAGTCAGTGTAAAGGCTTATAAAATAAAAGGTAAAAAAAAAAAAAAAAAACTAGACAAACAATTCAGATTTTCTGAAGCATGCTACTTAATTTTATATTAACACGCCACCCCCCAAATGAGGAAATCCTGAACTGAAATGGAGAATAATCAGGTGTGAATAAAAAATATTAGAGAGGCATTTAATTAGATTGATGGTCCTGCTCCATCATTAGGAATAGATTTTTAATTAACATGCCCTCACTGCTTTACTAGTGTGGTTAAATAATAGCATTTTTGTTATTGTATGTGCATACGTCAAGGCTAACACAAAAATCAAAATTATTACAGAAGCGAGCAAGGTGGACTGTTGTAAAACAAATGAATCTTATAGTGGACTTAATTTTTAGCGCGGTTCCTCATTTTTGTTTTTAATCCTGCTTTAATCAGCTTTTCTCCCTCCATATTACAGGAAAGATAAACTGCCTACATGAAGAAAAGAAATCTTACATAAGCAGTACTACCTCTCTGCCCATGGGCAGGTCACCTACAAAACAAGATAACAAAATGGGTACAGGCACCATGAACTTCACAACCTATTAATCACCTCCATCTCCCTCTCCACTTACAGTGGAGAAAGGCATTCTGCATCAAGTGAACAAAAGATAGAGCTTGTCTAATGACCTATATAGTCTTGTGGGCAAATGAGGCTTCTGGCTAATGAGGACAAAGCATGGCTTAAACCCAAGCACTTGGGCATTGCTAACTCCCATGCTACACAGTTTATAGAAATGTCTAACCAGCCTCCTAGGACACTACTGTAGACCAAGCAATACAAATTATATGAGGACATAGTGCTTCTTAGTCATGTAAATACAAAGTAAATTTTGATTTAAGAGCCCTAGAATTGAACAAAACATCCAAAGCTAATCCAACTGATGAGTTCATAACCAGTGAGCTTTGCTAGACTCTGAAGCACATGAAAAGGGGGAAGAGCTGGAAATAGTAAGATCTACGATTAGGATTTGTGTAAAGGCCAGGGAGAAAGGACAAACACTTCTCCTCCAGGTGCACCCTGCAGTTCATACTAATGAGTATTTGGTGAAAAGTCAGCTAAATGGTATGTGAAATAATTGAGAAAGATAAGAAAAGGAGCTTTGCAAATTTCCCAATGTTACTGACATTGTATCTCACTGTGAATAATATGGAGTTCAGAGAGTATGAGAATCCATCTAATTGTGTGCCCTGATTTAGCTATATGCAGAAACTTTAACTTATAAGTACTGACATATAAAATTTATATTTGCACTTACTTCATAGTCTAAGTCAGGTACAAGTTATAATTAGGGTATTGTCTGGTATCTAGTTAACTGCAAAGCCAAAAGTTCATGCCAGTATGGGTGACAGCTCATGAAAGATGAAAATCTAGAGTTCATTGTACAACTCCTAAACAGTTCATCGGGTTAGAGAATGTCTCCACCAGGTGGCTAGGCTGATCTGAGCTTTTGTGCAGCTCAGCTTCCCCAAGAGTCCCTGACTATTTGAGAGCCTGCCGTACTTACTGGTCAGTTTCAGGGCTATTTCTGATGCCTTAAGTTGGTTATTGCCTAAGCATACGGAGCCTCACTGCCAGACGAATAGCATGGTTCACCTCTCTATATAATATTCTATCTCTTGTGGAATTTTCTGTCAATAAGGAGATTTACCTTGAACGAATTTAAGATGTATCAGAGCTGTGGACCTCTCAGCTTTTCTAGACTCTGCAGAACATGAAAGGGGGGGGGGGTGTGGAAATAGTAATATCCAATATTAAGATTATGCATAAAGGCCAGGGAGAAAGGACAAACACTTCTCTTCCAGATGCACCCTGCAGTTCATACCAATGAGGATTGTTATTTCCCTGGCACAAATGCTCAGAATATACTGTGACCCTTGCCCTTGGAACTTTTGACCAGAAATGTTTATGCATCAAGCCTAAATGTCAAATGAATTAAAAAGTGTTCCCAGGCCTTGGGTATGAGTTTTACATGTTGTACAGGAAAATATACAAGGAGAAGTGCAAGTCAAATTTCAGCTGAAGGATAAGGTGGAATTATTCCAGGGACATGTGTCCCGCCCTCACAGACCACATTCCACCCCCTTCTGCCCCCAGCTCTACTTGCCCTGTCCAACTAGGATGTCATTTTGCTCATTTCTACCTCCTGCTCGACCATGGCCACCCCATCATTCTTCCATGCCCACTTTGCCATTTACCACAACCTGGCAAAGGCTGACCATCTGTTTTTTGCACATTTCCACCCCATTTCTGTGCTCACAGCAATTATCAGAAAAGAAATAAAGCCACAGCAGGTGGCTGGACTATAAATTCTCATTATCTGCCTCACCCTGGGCTTTCATCCAATCAGCAGCAATTTCTGCACAGTCCAGTATCATTTCTATCCACCAATTCAGCTGATGTCATGGAACTTTCCCCCTCAGTCCATCCCTCATCTCTTCCGCATTCATGCTGAACAATTTGTCCACATCCTGTCCCTTCTTGAACACTGAAATAGTGAGTTTGCAGTCTCTTCCATCTCCATCTTCCCCATCACAGATTCTGTGACCGTTCATATCTGCAAACACTCACTCCCATTCTAAAAAAGAGTGACTCTTCCTTTAAATCTCAACAAGTGCATCTCATTAAGCTCTTTACCTCTCAATTCCCACACTCTCTTGCTTTAATCCTTTATCATTCTGGTTTTTGGAAGTATGAGTTATCACCCTTAGCTGGACTTTCAGATTCGGCCACCATCTGCCACACAAACCAAACAAAAAAAGGCTATGACATTCCAATCTTCTAAACCATAACTTTAATGTTCTTCTCCATATGACATTTGATCAACTAATTCCTTATCTCAATTCAGCAAAAGTGTGTGCTTTCTAAGTATCTAGACCCAAGTCTACTAACAACAATGAACAAAATACCTTTTATTACATGGACTCTCATAGAGAAATAGTCAAATAAAATGTCCTGAGAAGTTAAAATATTCACATCTTAAAACATTAAAATTAGAAAGTTAAATCAGAGACAGATGGCGCTAAACACTGAGGAATAGGACATTGTAGTGAGAGAAAAGGCTGACTCCCATAAGTACCCTGAGTAGACATTCTCATAAACAACTCCTCAAATACACGCTGGTTACTGTCATGTTCATTCCTGTTTAAAGTGTGATATATAATACTGGTGGAGCTTTCACCAAGCACAATCATATCCCCACATATTCCAAGCCAATTTTCAGGAAGTAAAAAGTGGATAATGGGCAATCAATGGTGGCATACTTTTTTTTTTAACTTTTAACACACACACAAAAAAAATATAAAGTTGGATGAATTTAAAAGAGGAATTCTGAATTTAGTGGTCAATTTTAAATGTACTAAAAATAAACAGGTAAACCAATTTTGAACCACTCCCCATGGTGAGTATTCTAACAGAGGTGAGAAAATGCTTATAAAATTTTTAAGTTTATTATTTGTGCTGTACAAATATAATAAAGACATGGCTGCCACATAAAACAACCAAGAACCAAGTGTCTACTCTGTACCTATTATAGGCAGAATACTTTAGTTACGGAAACTGATTCCCCCAAATTTATACCAAATTCATATCCTCTGAAAAACAAGTATCTGTAAATACACTATAAAGATGACTGAGCTATAGACTTTAAATATTACGTATGTGTGTGCCAGTATCATTCAGAAGTCAAGAGAACAGATGCAAGACATATGATAAGCTCTCACAGAATTAAAATGCTCAGGAAATAACCAGAGGGAAGCAGGGCCTTTCTGCTGGCCCGATACATAATGGGGGCGGGGGGAACATGAGCAATTGCAAATCACCATTAAATAAGAGAACTCATAGTTCTCCTAACTCCAAGATCCACTGTTACAATCATAACCCTTGAAGCCTATTTCCAGGCATGATTTCTTTTGTAAAGCACTTCTAGTTCCTGTAAGGTAGGCTTTTTTTTTTTCTTTAGGACCAAACAACCTTCTTCCATTCAAAGAAGTTTTACCAGTATCTCCTGGAAGCAGAAACCCAGAGTCTTTCTCTGTGGGCAGTGAGTGAATGTGAATTAATGATGACTGGAAGAGACTTTACCTTCTGCTCTGCACTAATTCAAGATATATTGTTGTCACTTAATTGGATTGTTTTTAGTCTTGTGGTTTCAGCTGGATGAACATTGGTGGCTGCCACTGTGAGATCCACAGCAAATACAAACCCCTGTTTCTCACTCCTCGTCTGGAGGGATGGCTACACATGGAGCGGCAAGCACATTGAAATAACAATGGAAACTCTTATTTGACACTTGATTGTCTTAAAGTCATAAAGCATCCCTCAGGATAATAATGCAGGTCAGGGACAGCAAGTGATACCTTAGAGGATGGCAAGCCAATGAAGAAGCATAATGAGACATGTATTTTAATTAAAATTATATTTCCCCTTTCCTTTTCCTTCATAAAAGCCTCCATTCCTCATCCTTATCCCCCCAAACCTCTCTCATGGCACCTTTACCTCATTCAAATCCACTCCTTTTGTTGTTTATTATTTTTTCATATAATGCATAATCTATAAACATAATCTGCTAAATCCTTTTAGTGCTGCTATTGTATACTGCTAAGTTCTTTTAGTGTTGAGTATGCATGTTTGTGGGGTGTGTGTGTGTGTGTGTGTGTGTGTTTGTGTGTGTGTGTAGAAGAAACTTATATTTAAAGAAAGAGATAAATTTAGGAATTTACTTATTTTTTGTCTTTCAACCACTGTCTTCTCCTAGCACATACTGTTAGACCATTTAACACACTAGAGCTCTGTTCTGGTATTCACTGAGAGCAATAAGCCAATTTAGTTATTTCAAGCTCACATGACAGCTATTTCTTTGTGAAATAAAAATTCAAATAGTTTTTAATTACCTGAAGCTATAACTGAGAAGCTACATTCATTTTTTAAACACTTAGATAAGGATTATGCCCAAGAAGTAAATATATTTAGGTCTGGTTGACGATCTGTGTTTGAAATGCAGTGCCTTGATCTAAAATGCTGTGGGTCATTGTTGTAGAGCATTGGTTCTCAAACTATAGGTCATGACCTCTATGAAGATTGAATGACTCTTTTTCAGGAGTCCCATATCAGATGTCCTGTGTATCAAATACTTTCATTGCAATTCATAACAGTAGCAATATTACAGTTATGAATTAGCAATGAAAATAATGTTATGGTGGAAGTCACCACAGCATGAGGAACTGTATTAAAAAGTTGAAGCATTATGCTAGAGTGACTTGTTATCAATAGCCCTGAATACTATGAACCCACAAAAGATTTAGGTTAATTTTTGCCTTGTCTGCATCTATCTCCTTTGGCACAACATAACCATCTGAAAGATTTGTTAACATAGTACTTAAAAACTACAAGAAGAACATGCATGCCTAAGAGTCATGTCTTAGCCGTTTCTATTCCTGCACAAACATCATGACCAAAAAGCAATTTGGGAAGAAAAGGGTTCATTCAGCTTACACTTTCCACATTGCTGTTCATCACCAAAGGAAGTCAGGACTGGAACTCAAGCAGGTCAGGAAGCAGGAGCTGATGCAGAGACCATGACGGGATGTTGCTTACTGGCTTGCTTCCCCTGGCTTGCTCAGCTTGCTTTGCTATAGAACCCAGGTCTACCAGCCCAGGGATGGCACCACCCACAATGGGCTTGGCCTGCTCCTTGATCACTAGTTGAGAAAATGCCTTACAGCTGGATCTCATGGAGACACTTCCTCAACTGAGGCTCTTTTCTCTGTTCTAACTCCAGCTTGTGCCAAGTTGACACAAAACCAGCTAGTACAAGTCATCTTCCAGTTAGAGTTCATGACAAGAGGTGATTTCTGGCTTTCAAATCCCAGATCTATTCAGATTAGGCATGTGGCCTTGTCCAAGCTGCTTAGTGTCTACAAGAACCAATCCTCTTAGAGTAAAAATGAGTATTTTAACAAAATTGTGTGCCATAAGAAAAACTCATATGAGATGTTTATACACTATCTGGATCTATGAGTCAGTGTTCCCCAGGGGAGTGGCCATTATAATAGATAGATAGTCAGAGAAAATAATGCAGTGTGAGAGATAGTCTTAGGATATTATGGTTTCTACTACATCCTGGAGTCTGCTGTCAACCAACTATAGGTATGGGAAGTCAAGTAGTGTTCATGTGTAAACCCAAAGACATGGAATTAGGAATTTCAGTGGCACAATAGCACATCTCTGTCCAAGTACAAGGTCTTGAGAAGCTAGATCATCAATATCCTTAGAAGGAATGTAGATGCAAGTGCTCAAGAGCTGACATATATGTGTATCAAGAGATAAACATATAATAATAATGAAGATAATAATAAAAATATTGCTATTATATACTTCATGCCATATTAATTATAAAAAATTACATGATTATATATCATGTTACTAACATATTACATATTAATTTGAGTAATCAATTATGTGATATATATATATATATAGATAGATATAGATATATATATAGATAACACTCAATTCTTCACTCTTTATTTCAAATTAAAACTAACAATATGCCTAAAGGGGATAGCAAAGTGTTTGTAGAGAATAAATATTTATTATATAATAAAAATTCATTGTGATGATATAATGTGTTATTATGCTAATATGTGATACATAATATATTAATATACAATATACTCTATTATCACATAAATGTATGCTATATTAAAATATGTTAATATATTGCATGATAGGAATGCATAGTGACTATATGTGTATCTCTGAGGACATTTCTGGGAGAGATAAGCAATCGCATTGGTACACCAAGTACAGAAGATAAGTTTCTGCACTGTACATGAAGGATGCTCTGATTTCCAAAGGACCTTGGTAAGGCCAAGGCACAGGAGAAGGCCAAACTTTCTGTCTCATCTTGAGCTTTTGCATCCATTGTTCTGCTAAGAATATTGGTGATCTAGCCTTGGCCTGGACAGAATGTGCCATTGTGTCCTTGGTGTTCCTAATTCTATGCCTTTGGGCTCACATAAGAACACCACCACTTGAATTCCCCTGCCTCTAAATCTTATATATATTAATGTATACAGATATAAAAATATTGTAAATTGTGTCTGAGAATTCTTTACCCCAGTCAAGTTGAAACATAAAATCAACTATCAAGTTTTAGTTAGTATGTTTTTTACATGTCTGCATTACAACTATTGGAATTGCTCTCAAACATTTGAGCTACAGACTCCCTGTTATTCTATGACTTTATAAACTCTAGTTACCTCTTTCATTGATTAATTTTTACTTAAACTGGGTAGGTTTGTTTGTTTGCTTGCTTGCTTGCTTGTTTTTTCTCTACTAACAGTCTAGGTATGCTACCATGAGAATACTGGCTTATCCTGGCAACAACAATCTTTTCTACTTTCCCATACTTACCACATGTGTATTAGTACACACATACACACACACACACACACACACACACACACACACACACACACACACACACACACATCAGGATAAATCCATTATTTTTGTTTGTATATGGTTGGGCTAAGCACTTTGCACTAGACAGCCAATAAGAGAGCTCATTCCTGGAATAGACTAATTCTCCTCTCCTGACAGTCATTACTTCTAACAAGCATTTTTGTAGATGACTGAAAATGTTTTGAATAAGAAGTGATAAGTATGAGAAATAAACCCCAGCACCCCCACTGCGTGAGCCTGAACTGCACCCTTGTAAGCCTGCTATAATTTCTTAGTGAATCACTCTGAAATAATGGGCATGGATTTTATAAATCTCCAAGAGTAATCTAACAACTTTAATTCCCAATTTCATGGTGCGGGTCTTACAACGTAACAACAACAAAAACAAAAAAATAAAACAAGCAAACAACCTACCTACTGCCCAAAACTCAAAAGAGACACATATTTCTGATGTTACCGGTGAAATAGGGTCCAAGAAAATCCTATGTCAGTGCAGGTGCAGTTTCTCTCTCTCTCTCTCTCTCTCTCTCTCTCTCTCTCTCTCTCTCTGTCTCTCTCTCTCTCTCTCTCTCTCTCTCTCTCTCTCTCTCTCTCTCTCTCTCTGTTTCTTTTTTTTTAATTCCCTAATTGCTTAAATTGTTCAACACCTTTAAAGATATTTCTTAACCTATTTTGTCTTTTCTTTTGATAACTAAATTCAGATACATCGCCCATTTTAAATTTGATTATTTGTCTTTGGTTTACTCTTTAAATTCTTAGAGTATTCTAAATATTAACCTTCAATCAGAAGTATACTTAGCAAATATTCTGTCCCATTTTATGAACTTCCTCTTCAGGCAGTTGAAATGGCAGTACAGGAATAGTTAGAAGGGGGAACATTCATACAGAAGCTGGGGAAGGAGGATAGGAGAGGGTGGAACAGAGAAAGGAAATCATATGTGAAATGTAAATACATAAACTATCCAAAATATTTTTTAAAAATAAGAAAAAAGGGAGATCACTCACTTCATTAGCAGTAGCCTTAAAACAACAAATTAAAAACAAAAACAAAAACAAAACAAAAAATATAAAAAAACCCAGCCCATCCCAAAGTGACAGTAACAATTCAAACCACCATACCCATGAATACGAAGTTGAAATCTTTACATTGGAAATTTTAAATCCCTCAAAAAGTGACAGAGGAACACACTGGAAGATGGAAAGTCTTCTTATTTTTATGGATTCATAGAATTAATATTGTGAAATGATCATCCCATCAAAAATAATGTATAGATTCAATATAAACCTAATCCAAATATCTACATCATTCTCCACAGAAATGGACACTGAATCCTTACATTCATAAAGAACCACAAAAGACTTGTTATTAAGTCATCAACCATGGGTAAAATGAACAACACTGGAGGAATTTCAGTTCCAGAGTTCAAGGTACATTACAAAAGTATATTAATGAAACAATTAAGGTTTTGGAATTTAAAAATGTGCAAATCAATATAACCAAATAGAAGATCCAAATAAGTGTTAATAATTGCAGCTCTCACATTTGTCAAAGACACCGAAAATACACATTGAAGAAAAGGCAGCATCAGCAACAAGTGGTGCTGGGAAAACTAGAGGTGCAGGTGCAGAAGATTGAAATCAGACCTGTGTTGGCGCAGTTTCTGAAATATCTATACTTAAAACTGATTTGGGGACTCTCTCAAAGCTGGGAATAGCAAGAGGAAAAAACACAAGAAAGGTGAACTTTTCCCCCTTCAGAAATCAATTAGAAGTTCTTTGAATAGTCCCGGAGAACTGTGGTCTATTACTTTCAGGATACACCATCAATGGATAGGCTAGAATGATGCATATTTAATTCTTTTTATTTTTCTGAGATCACTGTCAAACCTTCTGGTACAAATGACTCTGCATTGAACCTTTATAAGCATGACAAATATATGTCCTCTCAAAATGCTCAAAACATAAGTCAATTTTAATTCTTATAATATTTATTATATTTGCTTTCTGAGTGTCTCTTCCCACTCCTTGAAGGTGGGAGCTGCGTCTCAGGCAGTTTTGAGTTTTTAGCATCTACAACAATGTATTGAGTTCTTGAAAGATTCCCTAAATATACTGTAGGAGCTGAAGGAAATTGCAACCCCATAGGAAGAACAACAATATTAACCAACCAGACTTTCTAGATCTCCCAGGGACTAAACCACCAACCAAAGAGTACACATGAAGGGACCCATGGCTCCAGCTGCACATGTAGCAGAGGATGGCCTTGTCGGGAATCGAGGAGAGGAGAGGAACTTGGCCCTGGGAAGGCTCAGTGCCCCAGTGTAGGGGAATGCCAGGGTAAAGAGGTGGGAATGGATGGGTAGGTGGGGGAGCAACCTCGTAGAAGCAGGAGGAAGAAGGATGGAATAGGGATTTTTTGTTTTGTTTTTGTTTTTGTAGGGGAAGCTAGAAAAGGGAATAACATGTAACATGTAAATAAATAAAATATCCAATAAAATGTAAAAAATGGTTCCCTGGATATATTAATTGTTGAATGAGTGAATGAGTGAATGAATGAGCAACAAGCCCATAAAGGAGTGTGATGACCTATCATTGGAACTACTGTGATAGTAAACGGACCAGGGACAGAATTCCCCCAAAGATTCCTTTTTTTTTTTTTTTCAACCAAACCAGTCCACAAGTCAAAATAAAGGAAAGTTGAAATTTTTTCCTTTGATGTTTTAGAAGCTCACTGTCGAAGCATCTCAGCCCAATATACATCCTGGAGCATCTATAACTTTAAAAATTAAACATTAACTGGTTTTATTTATAGAACCAATATTATTCTCTACAAACATGTTGCTATGCCTTTTATGAGCATTATTAGTATTTATGTGCCAAACAGAATGAAGTGAGTGTCACTGTCATGTCTACATTTTACCTGATGCTGACTAAATATGCCATAGTGAAATCAGACGGTTTGCACACAGCTCTGATGGGACTCAGACCCAGGGTGTCTGATTCTAAAGTTCATGCTCTTTGCCAGACATCAGCAACCCCTTTAAAAACATTACTAAATACATCAAATTCTCTGATGATCTACCATGAAAGAAAAATAACAGAAACAGACTCAAAAGCTTAGTGCCGTGCTTTAGTCTCTCATCATTTGTTTGGTACTTGCGGGTGTAGACACTTGTAATGGCAGTTTTATTAGTGGGACACTCAAAATGACTCCACAGTGAATGTCTTTTTTATCATGCTGGCATCTTGGTTTTGGTATTGCATCCAGTTTCTCTGAGGAAGCATTTTCATCTGAGATTTCTTTGCAGTTGTCCTGTGTGTGTGTGTGTGTGTGTGTGTGTGTGTGTGTGTGTGTGTGTGTGTGTTCCACTGTGTGGTGGCATATGGTTAGTTTTGCTAATTGGACTTTCTGTTATGTCATGTCTGCAAAGCCTCTTGTAATTTATATCTGAGTGTTTGTCATGCTCTGTCAGTCTGCTCTGTGATGTCTGTGTTTGTTTTGTGACCCATGACCGTAGCATGTTTCTCAAGCTGCATTGTAGCAGATACTTTGAAGGTGCCCCACGTTCTGGCTTTGTATTACCGAGTAATGCCTGACTTTTCCTTGACCAGACACCACAGTTATTATGGGAAAGAACAGATAATGGGAAGGGTCTTACTTTAGCCAATTCAAGGAAATGGACTAGATGAAAGCCATCTTGTTTATCGAAAGAGAAATGCTGGGGGATTTCTGTAGCATTCAACATTTATGGTAGTTTATAATGTGACAAGTTCAGGATGTGATCAAGGATCAGATGATATAGAGAATGAATATAGGGAAACCAACAAGAACTGAACTGAGCCCACATTCTTAAAAACAACTCAGCTGCGTGCAACAGAGTAGCTCAGTATTCAGCAGACAAGTGACACTGGCCATGTTATTACCTCTCTCTGTGTTTCCGTTTTCTGCTCTCTTCAGTGTGGGTGATGACAATATCTGTATCTATTTCAAATCTAGTGAGAGATAAATTAGCCATTGTTTATAAGGAGTATAGAATACTAGACATAATATCACTCCTGTTGTAAAAGACCACATGAACAATTTGAATGATTCAGTTTGATGAGAAGTAAGCTTTTGGCCATGTTGCTATTTCTTTAAGATCAAATTCTTAGAATTTATATGAAATGGCAATTGTGTGATTATGTTATACAGAGCAAAGACAGACACACACACATACCGAGAGAGATAGACACACAGGCAGACAGATACAGACACATACACATACACACACACACACACACACACACACACACACACACACACACACACACACGGGGGCAGAGGAGAATCCGTAAAACAATGTCATCACTAGAGATAAGGTCCTGTGGTATTTGGTGTATATTATCTGTTGATAAAATGATGACATTTCTGAGAGAAGACCCAGAGCCTCCAAATCCCCACAATAAAAAGGACATAAAACCCATCAAAGATTCTGCAGCCCACTGAGACCTTCAGGCTGCTCATGTAAAATCCTGAAGAGAATTTTTTTTCCTCTCCATTTCTACTTTCAAAAAGTGCAAAATCCATCTGCTTCTCTACCCCACAGTTTGTCATGTGCCCCTCTGCTTATGGGAGAGTTGGGAAAGAAAGGGTAAAGAGGGAGTCTAAAGGAATATCTAAAGGAATAAATTAACGGTAGGCAAAAATTAATCATATCTGATAGACATCATTATATGAAAACATAATCTCTTAGCCAAGGAATTCTCACATGTTTTTTTTTCCTTCAAAACAAAGTTTATATGAAAATATTTGGCCACCTTCAGTAAAAACACATAGGCATTTGTTCCACAATGTTGAACTCTAGGGAAAAGAGGCTGAGCCTGACAAGTCCAACCCATCCCTGTCCTCACGGGGACTACTGTGAAATGCAGTACTCAGATCTGGCAGAAGAGGTGAGGAGTTGTGAGAACAGGGAGGTTGGGCACATTCCTCAAGCTGGCCAGAGGGAAAGGGAAGTGACAGCTCACCTGAGAATTTGAGGAATGAGTAGGAATCAACAACATCAGTGTTGAAGAAACAAACAGGAAGGAGAGACAAAGTGACAGAGACAGAAATAAACTAATTGTTTGGGACAGAATCAGGCTGCATGCATGCTATGAAAGCACCCTACAACTTAATTATAACCACCTCCTTTAAGAGGCACCCATCACCCAGGACCCAACAAGGATAGCATTAGCCAAAATAACCAACAAAGGGAAGAGAGAACCTGTAGAGACTATATCCAGTAGATAGGCATGGCTCCCAGTTGAGGGATGGGCATCCACCCATCTCAAATATATTAATCCAGAATTGCTCTTGTCAGAAGGAAATGCAGGGACAAAGAGGAGGGCAGAGACTGAAAGAAAGGCCATCCAGAGACTACCCCACCTGGGGATCCATTCATCTGCAGACACCAAACTTAGACACTATTGCTGAAGCACTTGCTGACAGGAACCTGGTATAGGTGTCAACTGAGAGGCTGTGCCAGACTCTGACTAATACAGATATTGATGCATATAGCCAATCATTGAACTAAGCATGGGGATTCCAGTGGAGGAGTTAGGAGAAGGACTGAAGGATCTGGTTAGCAACTCCACAGGAAGAACATCAATATCAAACAACCAGATCCCCCAGAGCTCCCAGGCACTAAACCACCAACCAAAAAGTACACATGGAGAAACCCATGGCTCCAGCTGCATATACAGCAGAGAATTGCTTTATCTGGCATCAATGGGAGGGGAGGCCGTTGGTCCTGTGGAGTCTAGATGACCCAGTGTACGGAAATGCTAGGGCATTGAGTCAGAAGGGGGTGGATGGGTTGGGGAGCACCCTCATAGAAGCATGGGGTTGGTGGAGGAAATAGGGGATTTAACTAGGAAGGGGAATAACGTTTGAAATGTAAATAAATAAAATAACCAATTAAAAAAAGAAGCACCCATCAAATTAAGCTGTGTTGCAGGTGATTGGATAATCCACAGCAAGGGTACACAAGGCTGAAGGCTGGGGAAGGGGAGCATCAGAGAGAGGCAGGAAGAGGATGCATTGTCCAGTAGGCCCTGAATGCGGGGGAGTCTAGACAGTAACCAAAGGAATCATAGTCAGAGGGGGCTTTCTCTGGTGATTTTCAGGGAGGAAGACACTAGGTATGTAAAACAACAAGTAATGTCTCTGAGGATGTAGAAAGTGTGGGAGGGAAGAATTCAAAGCTGGGTAGTAATTGATATTGTAATCTCTTCTTATCACAAATGTGCACATATCTGTATAAGCCCATTCCTATACCCATGGGATATGTATCCATCATAAAATTATCTAGAGTTGGTTGCAAGTGATCAGGAACCATGTTTCACTTCCTTCACTGATGCTCATAGTGCATGATCAGTTAATGGGGAGTTAGATACTCTGGGAAGACTATGTGTTTTTAACTGTAAGACGAAAATAAAGAGGACCTGGTTCAGGGAGGCCAAAACATAACATCTCACGGTCCAAATGTGTCTAATAACAGTACCCTTTTATAACTCAAGTTTGGGGGCTTGATCAGATGACAGCATGGTTAATACATAATCAATAAGCTGCTTTTAAAACCTTCATCCTGAGTTTGACTCACTGTTGAAGACCTCTAAATCTTAGTTTACTAACCAGGAGAAGGCAGGAAAATAGACGTTAATGAGAGTAGAAAAAGCATCTAAGTACTAAAAGTAAAAATCAAGAACCAAGGGCTGTATGTGTCTTACCCCCCAGAAAGTTTCACTCAGAATGATGAGACCTAACAGAGTGACGCCGAATAGATGTTGGTGTTTATCTCACATGTCTGTGCTAACAACGCTTCCCAACAACAGATTTATATTTATTGTTTGTATCTACTCAGCTTCACACATGCAAGCCATCATAATACTTTCGGGTCGGAATTAAATCAATTGAGTTTTATATACTGGCCTGCATTATACCTCAATAAAGAAAAAAAAACTTAAAACAGAAAAAGGAACAAATTTCTGCATTTCAATTTGGCTAGTCTCCTCTTCCCTGATACATGTTGAGTTTCTGCACTGAGCAGCTGTTTTGTTGAGCCCCAGGACACTGGCTTCCTCCAGAATTGTCTTCAGAATGTGGCTGTACTTCCTTTGGGAAGCAAGCCTCCCTTTCCTCTCCTAAGACTCTCTGTCTCCTTCCTTAAAGAAACCATGTGAGTGAATGAGGTGCTCCCAGAGCCCCTTGCAAGACAGAATAAGAAGCCCACCTGTGCTGTGTCTCCACATCACATCCTAGGTATGTTGTCCTGTGCAGCTCAATCCATGTCACAGAGATACTTTTGTGTCTGTGACTATTTCAGGTGTTTTGAAATTTTTCCAGCTAAAATAGCATCACCTGTGTGACTGAGACAGTAACAGACATAGCCCTTGAAACCTACACATGTCATGTCTTTGTAAATCCATTTCTGGTACACCTGTGTCTCAGGGTGATCCTTAGGTTTCCTATATGATATTTCAGAATATACCTTTTATTAAAAACAAAGGGAAAGAAAGCAGTTTGTTTCTTGTTTTATTTAATTTGGGGAACAGGAATTGTCTTTCTCTTGTTCTTCCTTTCTTACTATGTATCCCTGTGAAAGAAAAGTTCTTATATTTTACCAATAAGTCACCAGAAAGCTCACATGAGAAGCCCCTCCCCCAAGTGATTGCTTTTAAGTTTACTTTGCTGACACCTACTGGATAAGATCTTTTGTACAAATATGTAACAAAGGCAGGGCATAAGAATCCTGTTCCAGCTGTGATGGACCAACGTTTGTAAGATGAAATGAACTAGATTGGCTAGATTTAATTTGTTTGTGCTATCTAAATAGACTGACTTCCTTTCTTCTTCCCTTCTTTTCTTTTTTTATAAGAGGGAAGAAATCAAGGCCCCACATTTCAATATTTTTGGCTTGAAAACAACAATATTAACTTTTCCCTGGTCCATTACCAGATGAGAAAATTGGTGTATACCTAACAGGCTGCATTACGCTGTTGTCTTCCTGCTGATAGATCTCCCAGTTCAACAAAGCAGATGAGATTAAAAATATTATGTAAATAAATCATCTGGCTTCTACTGAGAAGTTAATGTGCTCTCCTCAGCCAGGCACTTCTGAGACTCAGGAAGCCCAAACCATGCAATAGGCTTGCACAATGTTAAGTATAGGTGATGGTATTATTACTTAGTTGTAACTTTAATTGCAACTCTAATGCCACAGATAATGTCTGTGTCTAATGGAACCTAACATTTGGCTGTCTCAAGCTCTTCACTGTTAGGTTGTACAAATGAAGGTTCTCATAATGAGAATGTCATATGCCCAAGTTAGTTCTAATTCTATAACCTAACCACCATCCAATAATTCATTCAGACGTCACTACATATTTGGTTTTTAAGTGGTGACTTAAACATTTCCATTTCCATAGCAATTCCTGGAATTACATGAGGGAGGAATATATGTTGTTATTTCAACTTACAGGCTTTCTCTCTCTCTCTCTCTCTCTCTCTCTCTCTCTCTCTCTCTCTCTCTCTCTCTCTCTGTCTCTCTCTCTGATGGATAAACAGATAGATGAAAGAGACAGAGATGTGTGTGTGTGTGTGTGTGTGTGTGTGTGTGTGTGTTTTATTGTTATTATATAACTTATCTCCTGATCTCAGTTTCCCCTTTCCTTTTCTTCCAGTTCCTCCCCATTCTCACCTCCTCCGCTTATTCTCAGGGAAAAAAAAGAAAAAAAAAGGCCAACCAGAAAAAAAAAATATCAAGCAGCCTTGACATATCAAGTTGCTACGGTAAGACTAGGTGCTTCTATTGAGGGCAGACAAGGCAGCCCAGTTAGGAGAAAAGTACCCAAAGGCAAGCAATAAAGTCAAAGACAGTCCTGTTCCTGCTTTAAGAATCCCACAGGAAGCCTTAACTGCCCAACTGTTACATGTGTGCAGAGAGCTTTGATCTCTTCCATGCATGCTCTCTGATAGAAAGTTCAGTCTTCATGAGCCCCTATGGACCCATGTTAACTGATTCTGTAGCTCTACTTGCAGTGACCTTGCTGCCTCTCCTCCTTCTATTCTTTCTACCCCTCTTCCATAAGATTCCTTAAGCTCCAGTTGCTGTTGGCCTGTGGGTCTCACATCAGTTTCCATCAGCTGCTGAGGGGAAGCTGCTCTGTTGTGCCAGGCTCCTATCTACAAGTTTAGCAGAATATGACTAATAGTGTGAGGTGTGGGCTACCTCTCACGTCATGATTCTCAAGCTGGGACACTGGTTGGCCTTCCCCTCAAATTCTGTTCCACTTTTTACCCCCTGCACATCTTGTAAACAGAACAATTTGTAGATCTAAGGTTTTGTGGCTGGGTTGGTGCCCCAATCCCTCTATAGGAAGTCTTGCCTAGTTACAGGAGATGGACAGTTTGGGCTCTGTATCCCTCTTTGCTAGGATCAACTCAGTCTTTAACTAATGACAGAGCACATGATCTGGTGACAAATTTGGTAAATATGTAAATATACATTGAAAATTAATAATTTTTATAAATTCCCCATATATTTGTTATATACATGTATGATTTGGAAAGGCTGTGTGCACATTAATTGAATTGACAACATTTAAGTGGACCTGGGTCCTTTCCAATAATGAAGCAGCTCCAGTGAAAGGCCTGAGATCTGAGATGGAGGAACCTCCTGTCCAGCATCAAAAAATTGCAGGAGAAGCTGAGGATGCAGTCAAAGTGATGAAGTGCTTTCCCAGTGCCCTGCCATTTAATCCTTAGCCTACTCTAAAAATAATACTTCTTGAGTTATATCCACCCTTCAGGAACAGAATACATATGCTCCAAGAGACAACTAGTCTCAGTAAAGTTAGAAGATAGTCAGAGAAGATAGAAATGGAGCTGGGGGTGTAGATCAGTGATGGATAATTGTGTAACATGATGAGACCTTAGGATTCATCCTGGGTACAGCAAAAGTAAAAACCATAACGGAACCAAATAGACATTTTACACAAGCCTTACCACCCGAGAGCTATTTTAGATTTTTAAAAACATACTTTCCAGAAACTGCAGTCTAAAATATTCATTACTGAGGATGCCACATCTTTCAACACCTATTTCAATGACCTTGAGTGCATTTTAAAAACAGCACTCACTTGGGTTCTGTTCCCACAGCAATCCAGGCACCTACAATCTTGCCAATTTATTCGCCCTCCATTAATTCTTGAAACTCATGAGCATGGATTCAAGCAGAACTGCAAACAATGCTGAAACAAACGTTAGGGATGTTTTATTAACACGAGTAAGCAATGCTAAATCATTTCTTATATTTAGAGAGCTGGGCTGCCATGACACGTGAGAGACGTTTTTGCAGATTTAAAGGTGAGCTGCAGCCAACTTAACATCAACTTATCAATGCATGAACACTGCCAGTTTGATAATGAATGCTAAAGAGTCAGATTTAATCTTCAAGGTAACCTTGCAAGCCACAGTATTACCCTTACATATAGATGAGGTTACTTAGGCACCTAGCCCAAGGTAGCTTTAAGTGGATGAATCCTTGGTTTTGAAACTCTGTTGCATCAGTGTTCTATGGAGAAGGGAGGTTACTAGGTAGGTTCCTGGCTATTGGAAACACAGATTCTTGGGCCTGGTATAGATAAGACCCCAGAAAACTGTTGATAGTTGCTCTTACAAAAGCCTTTCCTATTTTCATGGAAAGAGAAAACTTCCAATACATTCCGGAAACATGCCTTCCTGTAACTCAGTTCTTGTCCCAGCTCTCCAGTTCATATTGTTTTTTTATCATAACCAAAGTCTAGTCTATTAGTCACATCTTTATGACCACCTTTCTCACATGAGGATATGCACAGAGCCAGACTGCAAGGGGGCTTTATTTTTTTAATAATTATCCAGAGAAAGACACATTCTCCTGAAGGTTCTGGAAGCTGAGTGTCCTGTACACCTGAATCTGTTAAAGAAGGAGAGAGGCAGAGCAGCGTAGAAGATGGATAAGAGAAGGAAGGAAACAAAAGATGCATGCAGCACACATTTTAAGGAAATTAAAATATTTGAGCCCCAAATTCCTATGAATTATAATTTTTTAAAAAGTTATAAATTTTTAAAAAGCTGAGGTTGCCTAAGTGTCAGGGTTTCTCTTCGTGCACAAACATCATGACCAAGAAGCAAGTTGGGGAGGAAAGGGTTTCTTCAGCTTACACTTCCATATCACTGCTCATCACCAAAGGAAGTCAGGACTGGAACTCAAGCAGGTCAGAAAGCAGGAGCTGATGCAGAGGCCACGGAGGGATGTCACTTACTGGCTTGCTCCCCATGGCTTGCTCAGCTTTCTTTCTTATAGAACTCAGATCTACCAGCCCCGGGATGGCACCACCCACAATGGGCTGGGCCCTCCCACCTTGATCACTAGTTGAGAAAATGCCTTACAGCTGGATCTCATGGAGGCATTTCCTCAACTGAGGCTTCTTTGTGATAACTCCAGCTTGTGTCAAGTTGACACAAAACCAGCCAGTACACCTAAGTGACTGTGATCAAGTTTAGCGTATTTTGAAAGTCCAGCCACATTAAAGGCAGAAAAGTGATCTACTGATAGCAATCAAACTAAAATTCACTAAGAAAATGAGTCATGGGTGTGTATTTTCCATTTCAGTGTGGCTTCTGCAGGATTTCAGCTACAAATCCTCTTTCATTTTCCTCTAACAACCTTAATTGAAATCTATGAAGCTGAAAAGAAACCTATGGGTAAGAAGGAGTCTGTGCGTTATTATTCAGAAAACATCCATGATCAGAGCAACTGAGAGCTCATATTAACATAAAATTCTCAGCAGCACATTCTGTGTTTACCAAAATGCATGCACGGTGATGTCAACTAATTTGTACTTAATCCATTGTTGGAATAATTTATTTATGAAAGTTAACTCAAACAGCATTGCAATCAGTGTGAGCCTGGAGAGGAATGAAGGCAAAAAACGTTTAAATAAATAATGAAGCGGGGAAAAAAAGAAGAATATCATCATCACTCCTCTCGTAAACCACATTAGACCCATGTGTCATCACCCCATAAGGAAAGGGAGGCTCAATGCTCTTGTCAACGGTTGTCACCAAAACTGTAATGGGTGGAATCCTCAGTCTTATGGAATGGATTTATTTTGTACTGAGCAATTGCTGCCTTCAAATATGCTTTGCCTATTTCAATCTTCCCACTTTTTGTAAATGCTCACAAGGGATGCCAGCATTTTTACTCAGAGACTGGCTAATTTCAGATGTCCTCACTTAGAGACCACACCCACTCCCAATAATGGTGTTCAGTGAGAAGGACCTTGTGTGAGTACAATTGTTCAGCTCTGCCCAGGACTCAATGAGAGATTAATTTCTGGAGTCAGAATTTAACAAAGTCATGTACAGTACAGCAGAAGTCTCATTCAAAAACAATTTTGACTGTAAGTGAAAGACCCCCGGAGGGTATCTTCCGTCTGAAGAGACCCCTCCCAAGGAGCAGCGAGACCACTCACTTCGGATGCAAGTAGCAAGAGGTTTATTTACACAGGTACCTGTGGGCACACAGTCTCTCGGAGGACTTGCGAGCCGGACAAAGGGGCAGTCCCCTTTTTATAGGGCTTGGGGGGCAGAAGCAAGGTACAGAAGCAGAAGCATAGCAACAGGGTTTTAATTGGTTAATTTAAATGAAACTAGGGTGAACTGGGGACAAGCCTCAAGTTCTTCAGAAAGGGCGGCCTTGGCCCCTCCTCTGGGACAGGGTGCTGTCTTTCGTCCTTGTCTCAGCATGTATGGCAAAATATTGTGTCTTTACCCTGGTCCAGGCGGTCAACCGCAGACATCTTGTTTGGCAGGGACTGTGGCAGAAATATGGCTCCAAGGACACAACTCTTGGTACCAGTCGGGGGCTGCAGCTTATCTGAAAGCTGGGTTTGTCTGAGTGTCTCCCTTTCTTTGTCTATTGCAAGCTGGCTGCCCACCGGTATCTTGCTTGGCCACCTGGGACCCTGACCTAGCCTGCCCCGTGTGTGCACAGCCTTACAGACATGGCATTTACTGTTACTAAGCGGGGGTCTTTCATTTCAACTACAGATATCTTGTTTTGACAGGGACTGGGCTGTCCTCTGGCTCACTCTTGTTTCAGTATTTTTCCATTCCTGCCTGTTCTGGGCCTAGCACAAAATAGCGTTACTGCAGCTAAAGCAGGAGGGGGTTTTTCATAAGAAATTGAAATAGCTCTACCTACATAATTTCCATCTAGCCAGTTTTTGTTCATAAGATTTTAACATTTGTTTTTGTTTTATGTGTGTGAGTATTCTACCTGCAAGTATATGTATGCACTGGGTGCATACCTGTGCTCAAGGATGTCAGAAGAGACTGGTGGATCACTGGAACTGGAGCAACAGGTTTCTGTGAAACACGAAGTGGGTTCTAGGACCCAAAAGTGGGTCCTCTGCTAGAGCAACAAGTGCTCCTAATGGCTGAGCCAGCTCTCTAGGCCTTCTGGCCAAATACTAGTTTATTCAGAATAGAATCAGACAAGAAAGAAGGATGCTGCATTGGATCCTTGAGTCTTGAAGGTAAGCTAAATGTACTGTCAGTCATTAGGTTTGTGCTGAGTCAGTACAGTTAATTTAGGAGCATCCCTTTGTTGTTGGAGCAGGCCAAACCCTCTGTCTACATGCTGACACTAAGCAGAGAAGCCAGGCAAGCTCGGCAAACATGGCTGTTCTCTTTGTCATATGAAACACTCAGTGACAACTTAAATGCCCAGTGGCTAGGCTAGGTCAGTGATTCTCAACCTTGCTAACACTGCAACTCTTTAACACAGTTTCTCATATTGGTTTCCCCCACCACCATAGAATTATTTCATTGCTATCTCCTAATAGGTATGAACATAATATAAATATCTGACATTCAGGCTATCTGATATGCAACCCCTGAGAAAAGGTGACCCCCAAAGGGGTTGCAACACACAAATTGAGAATTGATGCTCTAGATAATAATTAAGCAATTATTAACGGAATTTGTGGTAGATGAGTCTTATATACCATGAGGCTAAGACATCTCAGCCAATAAGAGTAAGCTCTGGTTAGCCTATACTTACTTATAGAAGTAGGCTCTTAGCTTTCAGATCTGTCACTACAGGACTGTACTGGCTGGTTTTGTGTCAACTTGACACAAGCTGGAGTTATCACAGAGAAAGGAGCCTCCGTTGAGGAAATGTCTCCATGAGATCCAGCTGTAAGGCATTTTCTCAATAGTGATCAAGGGGAGAGGGCTCAGCCGATTGTGGGTGGTACCATCCCTGAGCTGGTAGACCTGGGTTCTATAAGAAAGCAAGCTGAGCAAGTCAGGGGAAGCAAGCCAGTAAGTAACATTCCTCTGTGGTCTCTGCATCAGCTCCTGCTTCCTGACCTGCTTGAGTTCCAGTCCTGACTTCCTTTGGTGATGAGCAGCAATGTGGAAGTGTAAGCTGAATAAACCCTTTCCTCCCCGACTTGCTTCTTGGTGATGGTGTTTCTGCAGGAATAGAAACCATGATTAAGACAAGGAACCTATTTTATCTTCAATATTCTTACCTATTTATAAATGCTTTGACCTCATTTTTGCATGCCTCTCTGCCTTCATGTAAAATAATAATCTTTTGTCCCTTAACTGATGGATGCTAGGAGGAGGAACCCATGTTATATCCTGTCCAAAAAGAACAACAGGCTTGTGTATAAGATAAAATTATGTCAGTGTGAAAGATAAATTTCAGAATTGATCATGTGAGAAAGCCATTGACTTTATTTGGTAAATCATTAACTATAAGCCATTTCTTTTAGGAAGAAGGATTAAGGATAATAAATAAACTATTTGAAATTTAAAACAAATTCAACAGGATTTGAAGGAGAGAATAAAAGCAGAAGAGGGGAACAGAGAGGTCAGTGGAACATAGAAGGTGGCCAACTGTACCACAGGGAGCCTGAAAAGGGAGCAAGATATAATCTGTAAAAATGCCACAGGCAGCCAGACATTCTAGAACAGTTAGGCATGGGTCCAGTGTGTCCACAACAATTTACCTGTTATTTTATAAAAACATTCATACACCTAAATCTCAGATATCCAAAGCAAATAGAGAAATATATTCAAAACTATCTTCTAAATGTCTGTAGGAATAGTAAGGGTTTGTAGTTTTTGAATCACAGTCTGTTTCTATTCCATCCTGGCCTCCAGGTTTGTCTCATAAAATCTCAGCGCCATGGCTGGGACATCTCCTGCCTATATAAACCCTTGTTGGAACATTTCTTGCCCATAAATCTTTGCTGGGATAACCCTGCCCTCTTGAGATTTGGTCTTGCTATCTATTGTGATGCTAAATGTGGGACCCCAAGAACTGGAGTCTGCATGTAGACTCAAGTGATGCTATGTGACCCTGCCCCCAAGTTATTTCTGATTGGTAAATAGAGATGCCAACAGCCAAAAGCTGGGCAGAAGAGACATAAGTAGGACTTCAGATTCCTGGACTTAAGGTCAGAGGAAGACCACAAGGGTAGAAGAAAGTAGAGGAGGAAGAAGAAGCAGCCATGGGTTAGGTGAGGTCATGAAAATGTGACCCTGGGGGCTGGCTAATTGGAGTTAAGAGCAGCCCAGGTTTTAAAAAAACAAAGTAAGTAATAATCAATAAGAAAGATTATCAATAAGAAAGATTCTAATAGCATAGAGGGTAGACATCTGCCAACTCTAAGGCTTATTATTTTAAAGGTTGTGTATGTGTTTGATTCAGAAACTAAATGGTCAAGGGTGAGTTAGAAACCCTGGATTGGAATTTAAAATTTTTACATACATGAGGTTGTGGATTTGCCCAGCAGCTCTATTCCCTGTTGCTACTTTTGATGTAGCCACATTTGTTCACCTGAAGAGTTGTGGTTCAATTACATTGAGGCTGTAGCATGTCTGCTCTTATGTGCACATAAAAAGGGATTCTTAAACCAGAAAGGCAAGAAGAGAAGATGAGATGCTTTCAAAATCTCCCTCTGACACGGCAGGAGGTGTCCCTGTTTCAGACCAGAGAAAGAAACAGAATATAGGTCATTGAAAAAGAACTCCACAGCTCTCCTTGAGAGAACTGGCTTTATCTGAAACACAATAGGAAGCAAGTCACAAGTCTAAAACCATGCAGAGAGAAGAGTTACCAATTAAGGGGGACAAGGAGCTCTCTGGTGTTAGTAACACATGAAATAGAAGGGCAACGGGTTTTACAGAGAGATTTGAGAAGGTGTAGCAAAGAACTTTCCAGAAGTCACAGGAAGATTACGTAAGCAACAGACTCAAGAACAATCTGAGCAAGGTGGATGCATTCTGCTACCCATGTGTCCAGCTACTCACAAGGTGCCAAAGTCATAGAAGTTTTCCTGGTTTAAGGGGCTTTGTATTCATATTGAATAAAACAAAGATTGCAAGTTCAGCTATTCTTCCCTTCAAACAGTTTTGAGAAAATGGTTTGTTTTGGGGGTTTTTTTGTTTTGTTTTGTTTTGTTTTTAATCACATACCTACCTAAAGGTTTGGAGGATTATACACAACTCAAAAATCACATCTCTTTTCAATTCTTTCATACATTATATCCTGACTTCAGTTTCCCCTCCCTTAAACTCCTCCAGAACACACACACACACACACACACACACACACACACACACACACATACACACTCACATACCTTCCCTCTCCCCCCAATACACTCCTCCTACATTTTCCTTCAGATAAGAGTAGGCATCCCAGCTTATATCAACCAAACAAAGAAAAATTATACATCTTTAAGAGATGAGTAGAGATTAAAGTTTTCAAGCTGTGATCCCTGGGTGAACATAGAATAAAATACCGAAACTGAATAGGCTAGCATCTCAGCCGTCCATCAACCACTGATAAATGATAGAAGTCTTACTACTAAGGTGCAAAGGGCATCCTTTGGCTGGGAAGTAGCTTATGTTGACTGAGGAGCTAAACCAACATGCTAAGCTAGAAAACAAACAGGAGAGAAACAAACCTAGTGGAGACATTGGAGGCTACATGATGCCAGAAGAATAGATTTTAAGAAACTAACAGCCACATATGCAATCAAATAAGTAACATATCTTACTTATGGTTTTACTGCTGTGAACAGACAGCATGGCCAAGGCAAGTCATAAAGGACAACCTTGAATTGGGGCTGGCTTACAGGTTCAGAGATTGAGTCCATTATCATCAAGGTGGGATCATCCGGGAAGGTGTGGTGCAGAAGAAGCTGAGAATTCTACATCTGTGTCTGAAGGCTGCTAGTAAAATATTGGATTCTCTGCAGTTAGGATGAGGGTCTTAAAGCCCACACCCACAGGACACATATACTCCAACAGGGCCACACTCTCTAATAGTGCCACTCCCAGGACTGAGCATATAAAAACTATCACATAACAGCAACAAATAAGAGACATAAGCCCCCTGAGAGATGAGCAACACAAAGCCAGTAAAAGTAACTAATTCTGAGGGGGTTAAATGGTAGACTTAACACTGATTCTGAAATAGGTAGATGGTGATAGTGAAGAGGCAAAAATGATAAAAGTGACTCATTTAGATATTCATGAGTAGCAAAGTACAGCACAGAAATCACTATGGGATGAGCATCAGTAAGTTTGGTCTCGAATAGGAAGACATCCCCAAACAAGCATCTTATCCAACAAGGTTTTATGGCCTCACATTCTTCAAAACTAAAATGGTGATATCCTTCATACTCTTCCTTCTGGCAGTCATGAAAGAGGAATCTCTCTCCCATAGCACATTTTTAGATGCTAATAGACTGCTGCCAATATAGAATAATCCTTGATGTCTACTAAGTCATCTCAGCGACTATCTTCATCTTCACATGCCATCTTCCTTGTGGAAACATGGACCAAAATCTCCCCTGTAAATAAAGGACGGCCATTGTAGCTGATTACATGACCACTCTACAATAAAATGGCCTCATCTTAACTATCACCTTTTATCATTTTTATTCTTTAAAAATTCCATCTGCGTGCGACATATAGTGATCATATCCACTCACCAGACTCTTCCTCCCACTGCTCTTATAAAACCCACTTCCCTTCCAACTTCATAAACCACTGAGTCCAGTTGTGCTGCCCAGACTGGCATCTTTATGGGGCCAACCACTGCAAGGGGCTGCATCCCCAGGGAAAAGTAACCCCTCTTTCCCACAAATTCAACATTTGTCAATGGCTCCTGGCCTAAGATAGGGCCTTGGCATCCTGTCTTCCCCATGTATGCTTGAGCTTAAACTGCCATGATCTGGTGAAGGTCATTTTTGTTTGATCACAGCTACTGTGAGTTTTTGTGTGCAACAGCTATGTCACCTCCAGAAGACAGCCTTTCAGAGCACATCTTCACAATCCCATTTCAAACTAAGATCACATTATGTGACATGGTGTTATCAGTGGTCTGCATTTGAGGCAGTGTCTCTAGGTTCTGATTATTTAAAAAATAAAATACAAGTCTATACATATTGCAAAGTAAAGAAACTTTATTTAAAACAAAGTAATATGTCAGACCAGAAGACAGAAGACAATACTCAAAGGCCTAGGGCTACTTTATATGAAATCTAAAGGAAGGAGGTCTTCCTAAAGGATTATGTAGTTTGGATGGTCCTATAATTTTATAAATACATTAAATCACATAGTCAATTTTTCTATTGTTAATGTTTCATCCCATAATACTTCTGATCTTAACCATATACATAAATAAACAGAAGATGGTAAATAAGCTACGTTCCCTAAAAGTTCATGAGAAGACACGGTTTTGCCTGATTGTGCATGCACACAAACCAATCCAGGATAGACTTCCTTTTGTTTTTTGGTCTCAATCTAAGAAAGCAAGGCTAAATAGAATTGTTCAGTTTGATGGTTGTTAGGGGGAAGAGAAACTCTTAGGAGTAGGATGTACATGCTACATAGCCCAATGTAAATGAGTATTCTATGTGCTAATAGCTTGTTAGGTCCATTTCTTTTTTGGAGATAAGTATATTGACAAAGTACGTGCAGATAGAGAACCTAAGCTGCCTGGCTGGTCCAAATCACATGGAGTCATCAGCCGCTGAACTATTTCCTATGCTTGCCTGCCATGAGAGACTTTTAGAGATGGCCTTGGGTTGTACTGGCTGGCTTTGTGTGTCAACTTGACACAAGCTGGAGTTATCACAGAGAAAGGAGCCTCAGCTGAGGAAATGCCCCCATGAGATCCAGCTGTAAGGCATTTTCTCAATTAGTAATCAAGAGGGGAGGAGCCAGCCCATTGTGGGTGGAGCCATCCCTGGGCTGGTAGAGCTGGATTCTATAAGAAAGCAAGCTGAGCAAGCCAGGGGAAACAAGACAGTAAGCAACATCCCTCCATGGCCTCTGCATCAGCTCCTGCTTTCTGACCTGCTTGAGTTCCAGTCCTGACTTCTTCTGATGATGAACAGCAATGTGGAAGTGTAAGCTGAATAAACCCTTTCCTCCCCAACTTGCGTCTTGGTCATGATGTTTTGTGCAGGAATATAAACCTGACTGAGACAGGCATGATGTAGTGAAGCACACCATAGAATATAACTATAGATTCAATAAACAGAAAAAAAAACAAAAAGTAGACTTTAAAGGGTCAAATAATGTAAATGGCAGATCATTGAAAAAAATAGGCAGAAGTTAGACTTTAAAGCTATAGTGGTTATGGGATCTAAGTAACAGAAGCAAAGAGCACTTATAAAAATGAACAGAGCCCAAAGGACTTTAAAACATGATTTTGCAAGCCAACATGCCCATTGTAGACATAATGAATGGAAATCATTCTTAAAAGAACCTTAAAAGAAATATTGTCTGAAAACTAGTAAGGACTGAAAGGCTTGGGGAGGAAGAAAGGAACAACATAGTAAGCAAGAAACAGAAAAATAAATAAAATACAAAATTGGCTAGAAATGTATGATGGTAATGCCTGTTCTGTTTTAGATTTTATATGTTCTCACTTAATTTCACCACTATAACAGTAGGCTGTTCAATAAAATATGTTATACCCCATGGTCCTAGGTGATTAGTACTGAGGGAAATGAAGGAAAGAAATCACTAAGATAGAGAAGAAAAGTCATGGGCATAAAGAATGAAGTAGAAGAAAGATCAAGAAATCAGAGTTACAGCTGACTGAGCAGGAAGTAGTCAGAAGTTTCCTGATAAACTGACAAAGGTGTTGGCCTTCAAAACATGCTTCAGACGGTTTCAGCAAATCTTAATTGAATCTCCAAGGACAATGAAAATCCAGGCACATTGATTTTGATTATAATTGTTATAAGTTCAAAAATAGAAAAGGCAGTAATTATCTATGTGGTACTGGAGGCTTAATGAGACAAGGAGGAACTTAGTGACAGTCACCACTTATCCTCAACACATGCCTAAGAAATTAATCATGAGGCAAAAATCTATGTATTCCCATCTTGCTTCAGATAATTCGGGAAATTCAGATTTCCTTTTAAATGTACTTAATCCACATCATATTTTTGCACGCCTCTAAGAACAGCATTAAATCAAATTTGCAACTGTCTTTCTTCCATGAGGTCATTCCCCATATTTAAATACGAATCTTCACCAATAGGAAAGGTACATCTCACAATATATAAAAGCTTCAAGTCATACCAGAGTGGTAGACTACCCTGCATATCACCATGAGGCTCTTTAAAGACTGTGCATCAATACTGTTCAAAATGAATCCTTATGCATAAATGGTAAGAAACTCGTAGCAAAGACACGTTAGGTCTGAAGTAATTTGTGACTAGTACATGAGCATATGTTAACACAAGAATGAGACGAACAAATAGGTTTTGTTTCAGCATTTGGTGGGAATGGCATCGCCGAGTAGGTTACGATGTCACTGGCTTATGTTTGCAGCTTCTCTTGTGCCCTTGTCACACCTGATGAGCAGCCTTTTTGTTTGTTTGCTTTTTTTCCGGAGAATCACCAGCTATATCAGCATCCTCCGCTGTGCGGTATGATGGCTCATAGAGAGCTGATGAACAACCTGTGTCTGAGACTCAAGAGACCCAGAACACAGGAGAGAAATTGCCAGCACAGCCCTGAAGGTCAAGGAGCAGCTGCAGATGTTTGCCTCCAAGTTGAGTTCAGAATAAATGGATAAAGACCACTTAAGATTAATACACAAAACACCAAACTGAATCTGGTACATTTGATAAGTGAACATAAATTCCTCAGCCAAGAATTCTACATCTTTTTCGACTCTTGACTTTGGCTTCTGTCCAGATTAATACTTTCTAGCTACAGTTTTCTTATAGGTGAAATGAATATAACTTTTAACAAATGAGGTTGTTCTGGAAGATTAGACATGATGGGTGTGCATCAGATTTGTGAGCATTAGAATTTTGCTTCTGCCATCCCAGCTAATAATGTAGGTCAAAAATAAAATCTTTGAAAAATGAAGAATTTGAGTTTTTGTAAGTTTTTGAAAGAAAAGATGCTTGTGCCTATAAGAAACTCAATGTGGAGAGTCTGTGGCTTTCATTTAGAGTAAAAGGTAGCTTGAGATGAAAACTTATAATGTTCAAAGAGACATAATGAGAATGTCTATTTCATAGGAATATCATACCTGATAGCAAATCCTAGGAAATGATAAATTAAATCAATGGTCAGATGTTAACTGAAAGACAGAAAAATCACAGAACTCTTGTGGCCACTTTCACAGACGGTGGGTTGTGACACAGACAGTGAGTCTTGCAAGACAGAATCCATTCGTCAAAATCCTTGTCCATGTAGAGATGATCAGAAGACAGGAGGCAGGGGTTACACTTATAGTTCTAATTGGCACTTTAAAGAAATGTTATGCACTGGCAAAGTCATTTCATTAACCCACATTGAAGCAATTGACTGATCACTTTAGCAGAGACATTAGTGATAATGAATATTATACAGAAATACTGGTTTTGGGAGAGCCCTATAGGACAGGTAATGCATAACTGAACAGCTCAGTGAAGCTTACAGTCAACTGAAAACACCTGGGACCCATGAGAGACAGTAGAAACCAGACTGTTCTGCCTGATGAGTAATGTTATCATTTGCCATGGAAGAAGCAGACCACCATGGATAGCTACAATCTAGGAAGGTGTGGAGTCTGAGCCCGTGGGGTGCTAATTGCACATCTTTGACCAAACTCACAGCACTATGGCCTGAAAATACCTACACTGTTCAACAGTGAGACTTAAATAAAAGTTGTTGCTGGAAAGGGTTTTCTCAAAATGGAATGTTCTCACCATGCAGTGGGGACCTTGGTAGAACACGTTCTGATGGAAAAGGTGCTTTCTAGGAGGAAGGGTGCAGAGGGACCCTAGCAGCTGCCGCAAGCCGGGAGGGGATGACAGGGTCTGCCCTGTGTTAGGTTTGGGGAAGAGATGTCAAATAAAATCATGCTTCAGGGAAGAGATTCATTGAGACCAGAGCAAGCCATACAGCGGGAATCTGAAGTAAGAAGCTTCAGTCCAGTCAGACAAAGCAGTATCTGTTCTAGAAGGTTCACAAGGGAAGTATAATCCCTGTGTTACAAAGAGACGGGTTTAGTTAATACACATCAATATATTAATATCATACAAGGAAACACCAGGTGTAACATTACTGGAAATGAAACAGGACACACGTTATACAATAGCCAAGGATTAGAGTCATCATGAATATGTGATAACGTGCATGTCCCTGACAATGATCAATGATAAAACATGCAGAGGCATTATGTTCTGTCTTCAAGGCAGCACTGGCACAATCAGGAGCTTTCTAGAAAGGCCAGCTCACAAGCTCACTCCCTCCTTAAGGTCAGATGAGTTTTGAATCCAAGTTTATAACAAGATCCCCATGGGACTTGAGTGCAGATCACAACTGAAGACACTGAAATGACCCACTGAGGTATACATTCTAACAAATGCATGGGACATTTCATCGTAGCCGTTTAAAAAAAAAGAGTCCATCTCATGGTTTTTATAGAGCAACAGAATTCAGGGGGAAAAAAACAGTAATAGAGATTTGGGAAGCAGGAGATACAGAAAATAAATGTTCTTTAAAGATTAACTTTTAATTATTTCTAATTGTGCTTCTACGTGTGTGTTCATATGAATGTGGGTGCTCGAATAGGCCAGAAGAAGGTGCCAGGTTGCCTGGAACTGGATTAACAAGCATTTGTGAGTCACCTGATGGGGTGCAGAAAGCTAAACTCAGGACCCCTACAAAGGCAGTTAATGATCCTACCATATCTCCAGCCCCAGGGGTTATTTATATAAGATGATTTCTAACATTACTCTCCAAAGTGTAAATTTTGCCCTAGAAATCCCTGTTAGCTTTGTGGCTTCCCTAGGTTTTGCAACCACAAAGCTGTGTCAGTTTATGCACTGGTACGAGCTTTGAACATGCATTTGTCAAAATCATGGCTTTGGTTATGACATTTTCATACATCTCTCTAAAGTGCCTTAAGGATATTCACCCACCATTACCTTTGGAATCACCACCAAAGTTCTCAAATGTACCCTACACACACACACACACACACACACACACACACCTTTTTAAATTATTAGATATTTTCTTTACTTACATTCCAGTTTTCTCTCCAGAATCCCCATATCCCATCTCCCCTCCTTGATGAGAGTGCTCCCCCTCCCATCTGCCCACCCCACCTCTACCTTCCAGCATTGGCATTCCCCTACAATGGTGCATCTAGCTTTCACAGGACCAAGGGTCTCTCCTCACATTGATGCTCAATAAGGCCATCCTCTGCTACATATGTACCTGGAGCCATGGGTCCCTCCATGTGTACTCTTTGCTTGGTGGTTTAGTCCCTGGGAGCTCTTGGGGGGTGGGGGGGGTCTGGTTGGTTGGTATTGTTATTTTTTTCCTATGGGGTTGCAAATCCCTTCAGCTCCTTCAGTCCTTTCTCTAACTTCTCCATTGGGGACCCTGTGCTCAGTCCAATGGTTGGCTGTGAGCATCTGCCTCTGTATTTGTCAGGCTCTGACAGAGCCTCTCAGGAGACAGCTATAACAGGCTTCTGTCAGCATGCAATTTTTAAATATTCCCCTTTTAATTGATCAACTGTTATCATGCTATCCTAAAATTCAAAACAGATGGAGTAAAATAAAACAATTCCTAGAAATCCCATAAGCATGAAATTTAAAATCTAAAGAAAAAGATCTAGTTTCCTCATATCAGAAAAAAAAAAAAAAAAAACTGAACATTTAGCTTTCTGAATCTAGCTTATATTGCTTATTTGTTTACGCAGGTGTCCTTTGTTATTCTTCGGACTTTTTTATTCATTGGAGCTGAATAATACCCCATTGCATGTATGCTATGTTTCTTTATCTACTCACTGATGAACACCTAATCACTGATTCTGTAAATTCTATCGTCTGTTGACAACATAACAGCAGCAAAAGTAGACATCTCTGATATATAGTGGCTTGGATTCATAGACCCATGTGATACTTTTAGATGCTTACAGGAATTCCACACTGATTTCCAAAATGGCTGAACTAACTCATATCCCACAATGCTATGCTCTTAGTATTCTCACTAGCATTTGTTGTTTTCCCAAGAAAAGCTATTCTGACTAGGTTGAGTCTCAGTCACTATATAGTTTTGATATTTACTTCAATTTCCTTAATGGCTAAAGATGATGAATATTTCTCTGTATTTATTGGGCATTTGTCTATTTTAGGAACTGTTTGAATCATTTACTCATTTTTCTGATAAGATTCCTTTTCTTTTTTGCCATAGAATTTTTTTAGCATCTTCTTAATACAAACCTAATCAGGTGTGAATCGAGCAGACTCTCCTCCCTCTATGGGTTGTTTTTCTTTGTTGTGACTTTTATTCATCTCATATGATCTCATTTGTCCTTTGTTGCCATTTTATATCTGTGGACTTTATATTTTTTTCTTGTGAGCCTAGCCTTAATGGCTAAGCCATCTCTCCAGACAAGTTGCTATAACTCTGTGGTGCAATTTGAAATCTTGAAATCAGATAGTATGGCATGTATAGCATTTCTCTTTTACCAAGGATAGCTTTATCTATTTATAGTCTTTCAGATTCCCAAGTAGATTTTAGAGTTTCGTTTCCTGAGAAAAATGTTTGATTCTTAATTATTGTTGTAAACCCATAGATATCTTTGTTAATGTAGTTTTCCACACTATTAATTCTGCTACTCCATTAACATGGGGATGGGATCTTTCTCCCTTCTTGTGTCTTTCTCCATTTCTTTCTAACTTGAATTGAAGTCTGCCTTGTCAGATCTGAAAAAGGCTACTCCAGCTTCCTTCCAGATTTGGTTGGTACTTTTCATCTTCAGTCTCTCTATGTCTTTATATGTCTATATTTATACATAATACATTTATAAATGCCTTCCTTGCAGACAATAGACAGATGTTTTTAATGCAATCAAGTAGTCTGTGTCTCTTATCGACAAATAAAGACTATTTACATTTAGAGCTATCATTGTGAATTGCTGAGTCCTATGGTTTTGTTGTTTAGATGGTTGGTTTGATAATAATACATTTTGTTCTTTGTCTTACCCACCCTTGGGTTTTCGGGTCCACTGAATTGAACATGCTTGATTCTTTCATAATTCTCAGCTGTTCGGATATTCATCTCAGGAGATTTACTCTTTTCTGAGTTCTCCTGTTTTCCGATCCCATTTCATCCTCTCTGCACATAAGAATCCTTTACATGCTTTCTGCAATCCTGGCAGTGAATATGGATCATGAATGATTTTATCTTGGAGGATTTTATTTCTCAGTCGATTTTTAAAGGATAGCTTTCTGCTTCTTGATTGGCAGTTACTTATTCTCAATGACTAAATACATCTTTTTCTGGCTTTGGTCATTTTTCCTGAGAAGTCTGGCATTATCCTGATAAGTTCTCAAATAAAGACAATTTATGGCTTTTAATTAATGTTTTAGATTATTTATTCCATGATCTTGTCACTGTAATTTTAAAAGTGAAGAAGTTCTTTTCCTGTTATATGTATTTGGAATTAGAGATGTTTCCAGTATTTTGAAGTCCATATCTTTCACAAAGTTCAGATGCTTCAGCTATAATTTTCTTCAATATGCTTAATGTGCCTTTATCTTAAATTTTAGCTCCTTTTACAACATGGATTCTCAGTTTTAGAATCTTGTTCATGTCCTAAATTGTCCTTAATAGTTTCTAAAAGCAGTGGTCATTCTTGTTTGTTGTTCTTTTATTTATAAAATCTTCCTGGTGTTCTTTCTTTATCATAGCCCAGTTCATTGACAATACTTTCCATGGTAATGGGAATTACTAAAGGTTATGGCTAATAAAAAAAAGATAGTGAAGTAAAATATAGAAGACACAAGAAGGAATAGAGGGTAAAATTATATGTTGCAAAGGTAAGAAATAGTAACATTAGAGACAGACAAGCATTGAGAAAAATCCTAATTAACAGAAAACAAATGCACAGTCAGAAAAAAACAGAAAGACAGTGAAAGAAAAGCACTATGCCCTCCATGTTGACAAGAAAGAATAAATTCTGCCCCCCAGCTTCTTTGTGAAGTTCACCTGCTGATTAGGAAATAACTACGTGATTTTATTTCTTACATACTACTACATGAAAAAGAGGAAAATATCCCAGTTAAAGTCCAAACAAATGCTCCGGAAATCAGTCTGGGTCATGAGTCTGCTCCTCCTTCCCTACGATGAACTCTCCTCCGCGTTTTCGGTATAGCAAGATCAACTCTCAAATTGTTCTCATCAACAGGGTTCCAGGAACTCTTAGTTAAATCCGCATCAGCAGATCTTTTCTGTGCATGCTTGGTGGGAGAAAGTTTTAAGCAGCTGCGTCTGCATTCCAATGAGATTCTCAGAGTGTAGACAAAGCAGTCTATGCTGTGCTGTCAAGCCAGAGTCTTCTTTGGGAATGCTTTGGGCTCACTGCTTTCTGCCCTAGCACTCACACACACTTCTGTATGAAGTCACTCATCTGATGTTTTCTTTCAGATATGGAGATAGAGGGGAGACCTAGGTTCCCCTAATCTACCTATTCCCTCCTTGATGGATGTTGGTTAGTTTATTGATATATTGATCAATAGTATTGATGAGTATAAACTTTAAATTGATATCTCAATTCTGGCTACTATAAGGGGTGATCCAGACTGCTCTTTCCAAATGTGCTTTAATTAGACTGTGGAAGGATCTTGTTAGTGAGACCCTTCAGGGTTCCTCCAGATTACTCTAATGCACAGCTCCAGTTAAGAATGGTTATGCTTTTACAGCTAAGAAAGTGCTCAACATCCTTAGTCATCAGGGAAATGCAAATCAAAACAACCCTGAGATTCCACCTCACACCAGTCAGAATGGCTAAGATCAAAAATTCAGATGACAGCAGATGCTGGTGAAGATGTGGAGAAAGAGGAACACTTCTCCACTGTTGGTGGGGTTTTAAAGTGGTACAACCACTCTGGAAATCAGTCTGGAGGTTCCTCAGAAAATTGGACATAATACTACTGGAAGACCCAGTTATTCTACTTCTGGGCATATTCCCCAGAGAAGCTCCAACATACAACAAAGACACATGCACCACAGTGTTCATAGAAGCCCTATTTATAATAGCCAGAAGCTGGAAAGAACCCATATGTCCTTCAGTAGATGAATGGATACAAAAATTGTGGTATATTTACACAATGGAGTACTACTCAGCTATCAGAAACAATGACTTTATGAAATTAGATGCATCTAGAGAATGTCATCCTGAGTGAGGTAACCAGTCACAAAAGAACAGATATAATATGCAGTCACTGATAATTGGATACTAACCCCAGAAAGCTCTGAACACCCCAGAAACAACTCACAGACTATATGAAGTTCAAAAAAAAACAAAGGCCAAAAAAAGATGAAAAATCATTATGCTTAATCTTTACACACCAAGAAAACTTTGACTATCTCCAGGTTACATCTTGTCTTACATGTACTTTATGCTCATTATAAGTAGTAAGATTTTAATGCATACTATCAAACCTTTAAAAAAATCAAGTACTGACAAAAATATATTCATATACTTTTATGCAAAAATGCTTTTAAAATCTGTACATTTATCTCTGTTTTTTAAAATAAAGTTGTTCAATTAAAAAAAAGAATGGTTGTGCTTTTAAACTGGCATTTTATAATAGAATAACAGAGCTTTGTACATCATACCTGGTCGCTATTGTTTCACATCTCCTTCTCATCACCTTTAGGGTATGACCACTGGTTTGCAAATGCAGTGGTTAGCTTTGCTAATTTATGTGAGCAAAAAGTTACCTCCGGATAAACATAGGCAACAGATATTAGCACTGAATGCCCTAGTCTTATAATACTCTAGCTGTAGATTTTTCAGTCCGTTCTTTGGAATCTAGCTACAAACACACTCTGCTCCAAAAACATGAAGACACAGGAAGCCTAGGCAATCACTTTGCACTCAGACCAGAAAAAAAAATATCATTGGTGGAGACAGGACTCAGATTGGTACACAGACTGCTGTTGAAATCATATTCACACTTGAATGGCTTAGTCCATTCAAATTGCTGAAACAAAGTTTAAGGGTCTTATTCAAAATAACTTACATTCCTCTAGCTCTGGAGAGTCTAAGATCAAAGTAGCAAAGGTGCTGCCTGGTAAGACTCCCCAAGCTGGTTCTCAGATGGTGACTTCTCTATGTCCTCAAGTAGAAGTAGCAATAAGTCTTTGTGAGAAGCTCATTCATCTCCTTCATACAGACTGTTTGACCTAAAATCTTTCTGAGTACCCATGCTCCAGTCCCATCAACACATGACCTCAGCATACAAATATCGAGACAGCAGCACTATTGATCATCAGGGGTGCCTCCTAAAGACACATCATCATACCAAATGAGGAAAATCTGCTCTCTCTCTCTCTCTCTCTCTCTCTCTCTCTCTCTCTCTCTCTCTCTCACACACACACACACACACACACACACACACACACACAAATATACTTGTAACAAGTACAGTAAAAGTTCACTCTGGGGAGGGATGCCTTTGTCCTGGGCCTTCATTGCTTGAATATGTTATGGAATGCCTAGAGTACCTACATGTTCTAGGAAACCACCATAGCACTGGACCTGGGAAAGGAGATAGTAGAAGTGGAAAAAAGAGCATCTCCACACAGCAGAGCTGGGGAGCCTTGAAGTAAGTGTGTGAAGCCAGTGTCTTGTCTTTTCCCATAGAAAATTTGCAGTTGTGAAGCCATTGATTGTTGTCATGATTACATATGGAACTGCTCAAAATTAACAGAGCCCCGTTGAGTAGGTTGGGATCTGGAATAATGAAATCACTAAAGAGAGCCACTGGGGCGGGAAACTCCTGACAATGAAATTACAGTGTGTGACAATATATCTCTTGAGTGCTGCTCACTTTGGACATTCTATTGCTTTAAAGTGACATTTCACTAATGGTTTCTAGCTAAGGAGGAATGACTCAATGCTCTCTGGCATGGTCTTCCTATTGGTTAATCTTGGTTGTCAGCTTGACTAAATCTGCAATGAACTATAACAGAAGGTCCTGTGGAGAGCCCTCTTAATCAGATTATTTGGAACAAAAAGACGTACCCTAAATCTGGGTAGCACCTTCTGGTGGCAGCCCACGGAAAAGGGCATGACAGGAAGAAACTGCCTTTACCTGCTTACCCTCACACTCACTGGCAACCCATCCAACCCCCTGCTGCAACCAGATTTCCCTGAAATTAGAACTAAGTTCTTTGGAATTCCAACACAGACTAAAAGATCAGCCATGTTCTAGGTGTCCCCCAGACTTCAGCTTCAGGCTGGGATTGCTGAGATAGTCACCCTAGTGGGCAAGATTCTCAGCCTCTCCACTGGGAGACATCCGTGTTTGGACTACCCAGACAACAACCAGGAAGCCAATCTAATTAATACTCTTAGTATATATTTATCCTATTATTTCTGTTCCTTTAGAGGAACTTGAGAAATATAGCCTCATTGTGAAGTATAATTTTCTCTTCACATTTATTTTATTTTATTATTTTTAGTTATTATTATTATTATTATTAATTATTATTATTGTCAGTGTTATACTGTACAGACTAAAATATTCTTAAAACTCACAAAGGCTCACATGCCTTCTGAGTTCTGGGATTTAAAGCCTATTACCAAGCTCAGCTGGAGTTCTTCTTTTAACTTGTGGTTAAATGTCAAAGATAATCTGTAATTGACACTCTGGATTAACCATCTTCCTCTCTAAGACAATGTTTCAGCCTAAGTTCTGTTTCCTAATGGATAGGTGAATAGAGTGGACCAATAACGTTGGATTGTGGGTATCTTAGTCAGGGTTTCTATTCCCGCTCAAAATATTATGACAAAGAAGCAAGTTGGAGAGGAAAGGGTTTATTCAGCTTACACTGTCCATATTGCTGTCCATCACCAAAGGAATTCAGGACTGTAACCCAAGCAAGCCAGGAAGCAGGAGCTGATGCAGAGGCCATGGAGTGATGTCACTTACTGGCTTGCTCCCCCTGGCTTGCTCAGCTTGCTTTCTTATAGAACCCAGGTCTACCAGCCCAGGGATGGCACCACCCACAATGGGCTGGGGCCTGCCCCCTTGATCTCTAGTTGAGAAAATGCCTTACAGCTGGATCTCATGGAGGCATTTCCTCAAGGGTGACTCCTTTCTCTGTAATAAGACCAGCTTATGTCAAGTTGACACAAAACCAGCCAGTACAGTGGGTTTCTTCAAATCCAGACATCTATCTAAATTTAGATTATTTCTTTAAGAGGCTGTCATCCATAACTGTTGGTGTACAGGATTTACCTAAAAAGACAAGGAAGAAAAAGAAGTGATGCTAATCAAAAGACACAGAAGTCTCTCGCCTGGAAAGGCTTGCTGAAGTCTGCATAAACCCTAATCTCTAAAGAGCAGTTGAAATCTGTATACTATCCAATCTGAAATTGCTTGCTGGGGTCTGTATAAACCTGAAAAACACCCTGAAATGTTTAGCTGAGAGTCTAGAGATGCCCCAGTCCCAAGGCTCACCTTAAACCTTTCGAAGGCACAGGAATTTTGGGGCTGCCTGGAACTCAACCTTTCCCATCTCCATCTGCACCCCAAGCAAGGGCAGACCCACTGCCTTTGGGACACAAAACCTGTCTGCATAGAGCTGATCATGCAGGAGCTCTCTCATCCATAGGCCCATAGGCTCACAGGCCCACAGGAGGAATAAGCTTCAGTCAGAGACAGCAACACCAACGAACATCACAGATAAGATGACAAGAGGCAGGGGCAAAAACCTAAGCATCAGAAACTAAGAAAACCTGGCAACAGCAGAACCCAGTTCTCTGACCTCAGCAAATAGTGGATATCCCAACAGAAGAAAAACAAGATTTGGATTTAAAAGCATACCTCATGATGATGATAGAAGACTTTAAGAAGGACAAGAATGACTCCCTTAAAGAAATACAAGAGAATACAGGTAAACAAGTAGAAGCCTTTAAAGAAGAAACACAGAAATCCATTAAACAGCTACATAAAAAACAAAACCAACAGGTGAAAGAATTGAACAAAAACATCCATGATCAAGAAAATGGAAATAGAAACAATAAAATACTCATAAAAAGACACAACCATGGTGATTGAAAACCTAAGAAAGAGAACAGGAGTTGTAGATGCACACATCATGAACAGAATACAAGGGAAAAAGAGAGAATCTCAGGTGCAGAAGATACCATAGAAACAATGACACAATAGTGAAAGAAAATGCAAAAAGCTCCTGACCCAAAATGACCAGGAAATCCAGGACACATTGATAAGACCAAAACTAAGGATAATAGGTGTAGAAGAGAGCAAAAATTCAAAACTAAAAGGCCCACTAAATATCTTCAACAAAATCATAGAAGAAAATTTCCCTAACCTAAAGAGATGGCCATAAACATACAAGAAGCCTACAAAACTCTAAATTGATTGGACGAGAAAAGAAATTCCTCCTAACACATAATAGAAGAACACCAAATGTTCAAAAATTTTTAAAAAAAAGGATACTAAAAGTAGTAAGGGAAAAAGGACAAGTAATATATGAAGAGAGACCAATCAGAGTTACACGAGGCTTCTCAACAGAGACTATGAAAGCTAGAAGATCCTGGACAGACATCATACAAACCCTAAAAGAACATATACTCAATCACAAAACAGGCCTCAACAAATACAATAAGATTGAAATACTCCTGTGCATCCTATCAGATCACCATGGACTAAGGCTAGTCTTCAATAACAACAAAATCAACAAAAATCCCACATTCACAGGGACACTGAATAATGCTCTACTCAATGATAACTTGGTCAAGGAAGAAATTAAGGATGTTTTAGAATTTAACAAAAATGAAGGAACAACATACCCAAATTTATGGGATGCAATGAAAGCTGTACTAAGAGGAAAACTCATAGCTCTGAGTGCCTCCAAAAAGAAACTAGAGAAAGCATATACCGGCAGCTTTACAGTACACCTGCAAGTTCTAGAACAAAAAGGAGATACACCCAAGATGAGTAGACGACAGAAGGAAATAATCAAACTGAGAGCTGAAATTAACCAAGTAGAAACAAAAAGAACTATAAAAAAGAATCAACAAAACCAGGAGCTGGTTCTTTGAGAATATCAATACAATTGATAAACCCTTAGCCAGACTAACTAGAGGGCACAGAGAGCATGTCCAGACTAACAAAATCAGAAATGAAGGGGGAAACCTAACAACAGAAATGGAGGAAATTCAAGAAATTGTCAGAACCTACTAAAAAAAAAAGCCTATACTCAACAAAACTGGAGAACCTAGAAGAAATAGGTAACTTTGTAGACAGACACCAGGCACCAAGTTTAAATCAGGACCAGATAAACTATCTAAACATTCCCATAACAACTAAAGAAATATAAACAGTCATCAAAAGCTTCCCCCCTCAAAAAAATCCCAGGAACAGATGGGTTCAGTGCAGAATTCTATCAGACATTCATAAAAGACCTAATACCAATACTTTCCAAACTATCCCACAAAATAGAAACAGAAGGAACATTACCCAACTCATTCTTCTAAGCCACAATTACACTCATACCTAAACCACACAAAGACCCTACAAAGAAAGAGAACTTCAGAACAATTTCCCTCATGAACATTGATGCAAAATACTCAATAAAATTCTTGCAAATCGAATCCAAGAACACATCAAAATGATCATTCACCATGATCAAATAGGGATGGTTCAATATACAGAAGTCCATCAATGGAATCCACTATGTAAACAAACTCAAAGAATAAAACAACATGATTATCTATTTAGATGCTGAGAAAGCATTTAACAAAATTCAACACTCCTTCATGTTAAAAGTCTGAAAGAATTCAAGGCCCTTACCTAAACACAGTAGAAGTAATATACAGCAGACCAGTAGCCAACATCAAACTTGATGAGTAAGTGAGAAAATTGAAGCAATCCCACTAAAATCATGAACTAGACAAAGCTGCCCACTCTCTCTCTACCTTTTCAATATAGTACTGCAAGTCCTAGCCACAGCAACTAGACAGCAAACTGAAGTCAAAGAGATACAAATCTGTTTGCAGATGATAAGATAGTAAACTTAATTGACCCCAAAAATTCCACCAGAGAACTCCTATAGCTGATAAACAACTTCAGCAAACTGACTGGATATAAAATTAACTCAAACAAATCAGTAGCTTTCTTCTATGAAAAGGATAAACAGGGTGAGAAAGAAATTAGGGAAATAACACCATTCAAAATAGTCACAAAGAATATAAAATATCTTGGTGTGACCCTAACCAAGCAAGTAAAAGATCTTTAAGACAAGAACTTCAAGTCTCTGAATAAGGAAATTGAAGAAAGATCTCCCATGCTCAGGGATTGGAAGGATCAACATAGTAAAAATGGCTATCTTGCTTAAAGCAATTCACAGATTCAGTGCAATCCTCATCAAAATTTCAACTCAATTCTTCATAGAGTTATAAAGAACAATTTGCAAATTCATTTGGAAAAAGAAAAAAATACAGAATAGTGAAAACTATTCTCAACAATAAAAAAAAAAAAAAAAAATCTGTGGGAATCACCATTCCTAACCTCAAGCTGTATTACAGATCAATCTTGATAAAAACCACATAGTATTGGTACAGACACAGGTAGATCAATGAAACAAAATTGAAGACCCAGAAATAAACCCACACACCTATGGTCACTTGATCCTTGACAAAGGAGCTAAAAATATTCAATGGGAAAAAGGCAACATCTTCAACAAATGGTGCTGGTTCAACTGGCAGTGAACATGCAAAAGAATGCAAATCAATTCTTTCTTAACTCCTTTTTTGTTTTTATTGGATATTCTTTTTATTTACATTTCAAATGTTATCCCTACTCCCATCTTCCCCTCCACTTATTTCAGTGAAGGTGCTCCCTCTCCACCTTAGCACCTTGGCATTCCCCTATACTGTGAAAATTCATCTTCACTGGAACAAAGACCTCTTATCCCATTGATGCCAGACAATGCTATCCTCTGCTACATATGCACAAAGCTCAAGTCCAAGTGGATCAAAGACCTCCACATAAAACCAGGTATACTAAACTAACAGAATAGGAAGTAGAGAAAAACTTAGAACACATAGGCACAGGGGAAATTTTCCAGAACAGAACACCAATGGCTTATGCTCTAAGATCAAGAATCAATAAATGGGACCTCATGAAATTGCAAATTTCTATAATGATAAGGACACTGCCAAGAGGACAAAATGGCAACCAACATATTGGAAAAGGATCTTTACTAATCCTATATCTAATAGAGGGCTAATATCCAATATATACAAAGAACTCAAGAAATTAGACTCTACAGAGTGGGTGGTTGGGAGTGGGAGCATCTTCATGGAAGCAAGGGGATTGGGGAGTGGGGATGAGAGGTGATGGGAAGGGAACAACATTTGAAATGTAAATCCGTAGACTATTCAATAAATAAAATAAACAAAAGAAAACAATACAAAAACAAAAAAGGTCTTTCTAAGAGCAGTAGCCTGTGGTCTCTATTCCAGGAGAGCTAGAAGAATACTATTTCAAGACAGCATTGCATGCTATAGGCTATGTGCTCATTTCTGATCTAGTTTCTTCTATAAAAAGCACTGTTTCAAATTATGAATTGGCTGGCATGGAACAATATGGCTAAGTATATTTAGTAGCCAAATAATGTCTCATTCTCTCCTACTATTCTCTTAAAGAAAATATTTACTTTTTAAAACCTAAGCGAATTCGTATGTGCATTGTAAATCACTGATTTTAGAACCTATTTTAGGTTTACAACCTGTTTTAGTAATATCATGTTTACATATTATTTCAAGTGTGCCAACATTTGCAGACATCTAAAGTAGTGGGTTTCCAACAATTCTGTAAAAGTTAATCAGGATCAAAATGGATTATCAACACCAACAAAAAAAAATTAATGAAGTCAAAAGTTATGAAAGGTTTTCATTCCCGATTGTCTAGGACTACTGTTATTACACCCACAGAAGATTTTGAGAGAAACTTAACCTAAGAATAGACCACCATATCCTCATATAAAATTACTTCAGCAAGGATTTCTATCCACCAGCTCTCTACCAAGTCTCTGACACTTTTCTTATTAGTGACTCTGCTCAAAATATTTCATGTACTCCAGCTGATTTTTGTCTTAAAAAAAAAATCTACCTCAACTCAACCTTTTTTAAGTATGGTCAGCTGGTGGCTGCTGATAGGTCAATATGGTACAAAACAACTATCCTGATGATTAGCCTGGCAATCCATACTACAAGAACTTAGAAATGTTCTCAGCATTTATTCCACATTCATCCCAAACTTACCAGTGAAATTCGTATCCATGTAATATCAATATTGGCCAATATTATAGTCCTGAGACTCTCAGTATGGAGAAAATAGATTAATAAAACCAACAATGAATAAAAATAAAACAAAGAAAGCTGTAGGAAAATAGGTGGTCACACTTCTTACTGTCCCAGTGAACACTCAAATCTCTGACTTCTAACACCAATAACAGAATTTTTTGGATTTTTTTTATAATGTTATTCGACTTACATTGATAATCCTTTTAGAGCCCCTCATCTGTATCACTTGTGAATCTTCAGTATCAGTTGTATATGTATCAGGAGGGATGAAATATGAACAAATAATTGACTATGTTCCCAAACTACTAAAAACATTTTTGAATAC
Source organism: Micromys minutus (assembly GCF_963924665.1). NCBI lineage: Eukaryota > Metazoa > Chordata > Mammalia > Rodentia > Muridae > Micromys > Micromys minutus. The sequence continues at coordinate 43,050,872 of NC_137955.1, read as the reverse complement.
TCATTAGAACAGCAAAAATTGACCCTGGAGAACATAAATACTTTGCAAATGATAAGACACTAAGATGTTTCAGAAGGTCTTGTCTAAAAGTCTCCTGGGATTTGCTTTCTCTATTTGCATAAATAAATTATAGATGGATATACCACAGCTGACTGCACTGAGCAAGGTGAAATTTAGGAATGAATGTGCTTGGCTATTAAGAGGAGTGTTCAATATGGTTCCCAGCACAGGTCTTGATTCATGTTTTTGTTTTGTTTTTTTTTTCTGGAATTCTCACTCCTTTATTTTTCAGGTATTCCAAAGAAAAATGTAATTGGCTCGGCAAGCAGGTCTGTTTGGAAGAACATTTGATTTGGAGTCTGTGTATATTAACCTAAGCAAAGAAATAAAGAGAGAGCAGTATTACAGCAATCATAAAATATTACTGGTGCAGAGCAAGCACTGTGCTGTACACTGTGTCTTGGTTCTGCCCACAAGATGCCCAGCAAGGTGCATTTATGTATTGTGCAATGAAAAATACCATTTGGTGTGCTAATTAAACAGAGGACAAGGCATTTGGTTTTGCTCCCATCCAACATAAACTTGGAAACAATTAAGCATGCTTATAAGTCAAGAACCTTGGAAAACTAAATTAAGCCCTAAATCAGAGAGTCCCTAAGGAGCACAGGAAAGGGATCGTTATTAGCCAGATCCAAAGTATGTGTCTGAGAGTTCCTAAGGAGAGTAGATGTGTCTAATAAGACTTCAGATTAAGTCTTATAGGGCACTGAAGTCACATTATCAGGTCACAATACTTTGTCATTTGAAAATATCATGTTCCAGAAGAAAAGACATGCCCTGCTTTGTACAGTCAGTCATTGTGCCATGAACTGTATGCACAGTTCCTAAAAGCCATCTTCTGGGGATCATTTGAGGAATTATGAAGTCAATCTAAGTGTCTCCATCTGCCAGAAATATACTTATATGCTTGACAAGACTACTACCAGTGTTCAAGGAATAGAAGTTTGAAGCCACTTCTCCTTTGTTGATGTCACAGGACATGCCCTTCCCCACAGCCAGTTTCTTCTTCCCCATATCATCCCTTTGTAGATGAATGGAGAAAAAGAGTCTGCCTCTACTGCTGCCCACCTGTCAGTTTAGATTTATGGCTTCTCAGATTGGGTCCAATGACATCTTACAGATGACAAGGAACACTTTCTACCTTTGCATCAGTAACAATAAGTTTACATGCAACAGAAAACAGTCTTGCTATTAAAGATAGCTGAAAATATGTTTATAGATGCAGTTCTTATATCAAATAATGTATCTGCTTCTAAAACAGACCTTGAATTCTTCCTTTGGAGTTAGTTATGGACAGATGATAAATACCTACTAGACACAGTCCATGCCAACCAATAAAATACAATGTACAGAACACTATAATGAAGCCAGATCTCTTCTGCTTTCAAAATCTCATCTATTTGTTGATTTTTTAAACCATTTATCCAATCTGTAGGACCATATTGTGGATATAAATGAAACATTCTTCTGATGTGTTGCCAGGGGTAAAAAAGTAGATAGTTTTACCATATATTTTAAATTCATTACTAATACTTCCAAAAGAACTACTTATTCATAGAAGTAATCATACACCTCCTGAGGACCATTTCAAAAAGACAAAACAAAGACCACATTGCAGATTTTTTTTTTTTTTTTTTTTTTGGAAGTAGATTATTTGAAGAACATAGCTCACCAACATAGACAACTTTCCTAAAAAGTTTCATGTCACCAAACCTTTGTAATTATGTACTCATTTCTAGTTTTGTATTATACTGATACCTCACATAAATGTTCAATGATAAGAACAAGTTTTAGTGCTGTGGAGTTTTGGACTAAAATCTAGGCTGCTTGAGTATAAAATGTTTGGTTGTCTCATGATGTCTTTTTATCTAGAGTCCTTTCTCAAGAGTCAGTATCTCCCACTCCTCATCCCAAAATCTTACAAACCTGATTCCCATCAGCTACACACCTGCTGCTGCACCTGGCAAGACCAGGTGTGATCAATCATCGGCAAAGCAGCCCTCTGGTGTCCTCCACTCCAAGCCAGATGTTCCTGTGAGTACCTTCTGTCGCAGATTCACAGTATCCCTTTAGGGAGTATCCTACTTAGCTTTTTCAAATCCAGCTTGGCGGGGGGAGAGGCTTATTTCTTTTTTTATGAATTTATTTATTTTATAAAATATTATTATTAGCTCACAAAATTTGTCACATAATTATATATGATGAATACTCATGTTTTTTTTTCCCTAAGAAGGACTGAGGCCTCCACATTTTCATCTTCCTTCTTTTTGAGCTTCATAAGATCTGAGAGTTATTTCTTGGGTATTCAGAGCTTTCTGGGGCTAGTATCCACTGATCAGTGAGTGCACATCATGTGTGTTCTTTGGTGACTGGGTTACCTCACTCAGGATGATAGTCTCTAGTTCCATCCATTTGCCTAGGAATTTCATAAAGGCATTGTTTCTAATAGCTGAGTTGTACTCCATTGTGCAAATGTACCACACTTTCCATTTCTCTGTTGAAGGACATCTGAGTTCTTTACAGCTTCTGACTATTGTGAATAAGGCTGCTAAGAACATGGAGAACCATGTGTCCTTATTATATATTGGAGAATCTTTGGGGTATACTCCCAGAAGTGGAATAGCTGAGTTTTCAGGTAGGTAGTACTATATCCAATTTTCTGAGGAACCGCCAGACTGATTTCCGGAGTGGTTGTACCAGCTTACAACCTCACCAACAGCTTATTTCTATTTAAAAGTTACATCCCATCAGAGGGAGGCCAAGACTGGAGCTCAGAGTAGAAACCAGTAGGCAATAACTGAAGCAGAGACCATGCTTCCTGGCCTGCTTTTCATAGCTGGCTCGGAGACACAGTAGCACAAAATGGAACTACCCACAATGGGCTAGGCTCTTTCACATTAATCCTTACTGAAGAAAGTGCTTCTAAAGGCATGTCCACAGGCAAATCAGATAAAGACATTTTCTCAATGAAGGCTTCATCTATAGAAATAAGTCTAGCTTGTGTCAGGTCAACAGAGTACGGGGAGCAAGAGGGCCATCCCAGCACCTGTGGATTTAAGCTGCTTCCATTTGTCCTTGAGATGAAACCAGATCTCACCTCCTCAAACCTACCATCTGTCTTAGTTACATTTGTATTGCTGTGATAAGGCACCATGACCAGGATAACTCACAGAAGAGTTTATTTGGAGGCTTACAGTCCACAACTCCTTACTCCAAGTGCCCTCCAAGTATTGTGACCATATTTCCGGGTCTCCAAAGATCAACAGGGGTCCAAATCTGTATGAAAAAGCAAAGAGCCTTTATTCAAGCTTAAGCTCAGACCTCCGGACTCCTCCAACAAAGCAGTGAATTTGCACTCATTTGGGCAGGGATTTTTATACTAGTTTGAGCAAGGAACGGGGGTCTTCAGCCTGGCAGTTGCCTTATTGTCAGGGGTATCTTGGCACACAGGGATAGGTCAATGATAACTTTAGTCAGCTTAAGCAGTTTATATATAACCTCAAGAAATGTAAGCATTTCCCTCTATTCTCTGCTTGGTTGGGCCCAGGACAGTTTCTTTCTGGAATCAACTGTGGTATTTGTATTAACCAGAGTTCAAACTGGGGACAAGCAGACTCCAGATGGAGTCAACTTACAACCTGGAGTTTTTCCTGTCACCTGTGTTTCTCATGTGACTCTAAGCTCAGAGCCATGTAACATATGGTGTCATGTGGGATGGAAATAGATGTCCTCCTTGAATTACATTCATACAAGCTTTCATTTGTTGTTGCTCTTTAGGACTAAACAATTTATTAGATAATTCATTAGGCTTTTTTTCACAGGTTACAGGACTAGCTGGGTGGGGTCTGTCATGTGAACCTCCTCCCTTTATTCCTTTTTGCATCAGACCTCCCTTATTTCTTTTGACACAAGCCTAGGCTCCAGCATATTATTTTTTGATGCTCTTCTTCTCCACAAATTGTGCTCCCGCTTTCCTTGCTCACTGTTTTTGTTTTGTTTTTATTATAGACCTGCATAATCATGGCTACTAACAACCCAGGAAGAAAGTCAATATTGGGTTTTCTTTTTTGAAAAAAATCTACTCTGCATTGAAATTAGTAAAACACTTCGATTTAGCCTCTGGTAGATTCTGAGGACTTAGAAAGCAAACACATTCTCTGTCAAAATATCACAAGAATTGTATCTAGCCTGGTTGGAAGAATTATTTCCTTCTGAAATTTCTTGAGCTGAGCCTCTATGGGCCATATAGTTCTCAGCACTACTGTCTTCCTGGTTTTGCTTGTGTGGTCTATTAAGACCTGCTTATAGCATTAAACCCTTTTCCCAATCCAGACTCCCAAAGTCTACATATTCCTCAAAAACAAAAACAAAACACAATACTGGCAGGCTTGTCATAGCAACAGCTCACTCCATGGTTCCAACATCTGTCCTGGTTACTTCTCTATCGTTGTGATGACCATAAACATTGCCATAACTGAGCCAACTTACAGAAGCAAGAGTTCATTAGAGACTTCCAGTTTCAGAAAGTTAGAGCCTGTGATCATCATAGCACGGAGCATGTCAACAGGCATTCCGCTACAGCAGTAACTGAGAGCTTACACCCTGATTCACAAACAGGAAGAAGAAAATGAATTGGGAATGACCTGGACCTTTGAAACCCACCCCCAGAGACATACCTCCTCCAAGAAGATCACACTATTTAATCCCCCACTTCATACAGTTCTACCAACTGAGGACCAGGTATTCAAATATGCATCTATGAGAACAATTCTGACTCAAACTACTACATGGCCCAATCATACAAGGTTACAAGGATGCAAGCAGCATCCAGGATAGAGATGATATTTAGGATTACACAGTTCTTCTTTGTCTCCTAATAGAGACAAGATCTCCCTAACTCTGGGTTTCTTTACTTTTCATCAACACTCCCTACAGAGGAAGCTAAGGAGGTTACTCTGCAGAATTATGCATCTGCCTCTGACTGAAAGAGTGCTTTAGGAAAACATCCTTACCTGATGTCTCAACTCTAAAAGGTTTCCAGTTGTCCTGTGGGTCATGAAAGTGCTGTTGGCAGCATAGGAGATAAAGAGAAGCAGGAAAGAACTCAGGGAGGAGGACATGGGGGATGGACATCAGTAAGGTGAGAACACACAGCTGCTTTCCAGCTTACAGGTGCAATGAAGTTAGATTATGAAATAAATGGTGAATTTGAGACACATAACTTCATGGAGATCACCTGCCTAAGCATGCCTAAGACACTGGATCCAAGCCAACAATATAAAACAAAACTGGAAAAATGAGCACATGATGGTGTCATGTCTACTTTTGTACCCTTGATATAATGAGAATTATGCCAGCCTTTGTTAATAAAACCTGTGGTGTCCAGTATTTTCCTTCACAGATCTTATCTTACAATCTTGAAGTCACCTTTTATACGCCCTACATAATATCATGCTCCCTTCTCTAAAAGTGAGACTATATATCACTGCATGCATAAATAATTGCTTGTTTTCTGAATCTACTCCTGTGGGGTCCATTGTATCATCAGAGAAGCAGAAGACCCAGTGCACAGGTACTGTAAAATAAATGCAATTTAAATAACTCAATACTGAGAGAGATGGGAAGAAAGTCCCAATACTCTGCAGTGACACATGCCCAATTGAGTAGTTTGTTCTGCATCCTAGGTTGTGAGTACACTCAGCCACCTGATTCAGTAGATTGCCTTCCCATTAGCAGGAAGAGATGGGATGGACCCAGACTGGCCAAGCAGCAAGGGGTCTTGTGCCTCATCCTGGCTTCATGGCTACAGTGTTTGTTTCTAACATTTTAAAATTGTTTGTATTGTGTCCTTTCTACTTGGAGTCTCTGGAACTTGCAAATCTATACTAACAGTTTGTGCCTTAACATTATATAAATTACAACTTTTCAAAATTGATAGAATAGTTCTGACAGCATTTGTTTTCTAGGATCTCAGTAGCAATTACCCTCTTTCATGGAAAACAATAAATGATCACAATTTAGCCATTTACTAACAATCATTTATTAATTTGCATCACATTCTAATTTTTATTATCTGTTCTTAAGAACAAAATAATCAGAAACAATTCTCAAGGATCAACTTGATATTAATATTAATTATATTAATCCATACAAGAGAAGTGATTTCAATGGGAGCAGTGTCACCTGTGAAAAATGGGAGTCACACTAACTAAACAGTCATAATGAGCACAAAGTAATGATGCTGATTACAGACCTGTTTGTGGTGGGGAACAAGAAACCCTCCCCACCACTAAACACACAGAAAACCCATTACCCCAGAAGAAGCTAAAGCTAATCCGACCTGCAGCTGAAATGCAGTTCTAATCATAATGCCGATTATGTTTCCTAGTCAATATGTGGTAGATGAAGCAGAAGGCCATTTATAGCCAAAATGTAAAACAAAGTAAATGAAGAATTTCCTATTTAATAAAAACCCCTTTGGATTCCCTCAAATACCTTGTAGGGCTTTGATCGTCCCTATTCTTCTTGCTGTTACATTTTAAATTGCTGTTTTTAGTTTCTTATATTAATTTAATCTTTACCCACATTCAAATTCATTTTATAGCTGCAACCAGAGAGAGATCAATACTTCGTAATTGGGATATTTCACTTATTAGTATTCTTGTCATTTCTTCAAATGAACTCTCCAGTATCGTATTTCATAGTTGTCTGATACCTGCTGGCTTTTGTTAGCATAGCTTTACAGTTGAACATTTGGAGCAGGTCCATTTATTTTCTTTATTAAATGCAACCTCATATATAAAATTTGCCTTCAGCATGTTTACCCCATTGGTATAGAGAAATAAGGATCTAAGCCTATGGGTGTTTTTTATGTTTCTTTCTGTTTAAATTCTTTTACAGTACAATTGGATCAATTTACATTGTTCTGACGATGAGTGCATCAGCAGTACAGACCCCACACTTTTGTTGGCTATCAATCCCGATCTTCTTACTAATTATAAGCAACACTGAATGTTGCTACAAGTTCACCTGAGTTGCCTATTTTCAATCTTAATCCATTTTCTTTTTCCTGTTATTTTATAAAATTGATTCACTGCTTGAAGCCTTGAATATAAGTCTCCTGACCTGGCTGGAAAAATTTTTTTATAAAAAGGTAACAGAAACAAAATTTACACAAGCTTCCTTTGTTACTTTAGAGAACATAGCTGCTACCTGAACAACATTAACAGACAAACAATCTCTTGGAGGCAATAGCATCTGTTTAACATTGTTTTCAGATAGAAAGAAAGAAAAAATATATTAGAGTTTGATGCCCACAATTCATTAGGAGGTTGTTTATTATGGTTTTAAATCAATAAGTATCTTTCAAACAAATGCACGATTTGATCGCCAGTAACAAAGCACATAAAATGCAGCTAAGCATCCAAGAAAGTGTATGGGGCTGTGTCACATCATTCATTGCACACAACACAGTTTGATTTATGCATGTGCTGCACTGACTGAGAAAGGAAGATTAAAATACTTTGGATCGTGTGTTTCTGTTACTTGACATCACACAGAAGGGCAACCCCACGAAGAACCCAGTGTTCAGGGGCCTGAGATGTCTTGAGTTCTACAGCAGCAATGTAGTTCAAGTCTGTTCGAACTGGCTTCTTGTAGATGGGACAGTAGTACAGCCGAGGATCTCTTGCAGCTACAAAACACAATTTATAGCAAAAACAAAGTTGATAAAATTTTTTATTGATTTACTTATTTATTATATATAAGTACATTGTAGCTGTCTTCAGACACACCAGAAGAGGGCATCAGATCTCATTATAGATGGTTGTGAGCTACAATGTGGTTGCTGGGATTTGAACTCAGGACCTCTAGAAGAGCAGACAGTGCTCTTAACTACTAAGTCATCTCTCCAGGCCAGTTGATTAATGTCTAAGTGAAGAGAGCACAAGTCATGTCTGTATATTCTATAGGTCATTGCAAGGGTAGACAAGGTGGATAGAAGATTGTAGGCTCTGATATTGTAGGCTCCAAGCAAGAGGCAGGCACTATCACATCAGCTATAAGAAGACATTCAGCCTTCTGTTGGTCTCGCCAATGACCTCAACAGCAATGTCTACTTACATTCTTTCCTTTCATCCCACACATGAATTGGGCATTTCCTTTCTACTCATTCCTCTTGACCTCTCCTCCTCAAGTCCTATGTACCCACTTTCTCTTCCTTTACCATACTTTTAAATCAGTGTTTGTCAAACAAATGCAAGGGTTGGTCACCAATTACAAGGCAAGTCAAATGTATTTGAGCATCCAAAGAAGAAAGCATGTGGAGCTTGTATTTGGCACATGGATCTGTCCACTTTAGATTGTTATACAGCCTTTATTTTATATTCATCAGTTATTTATAATCTCATTTTCAACCTTCTGTACTGTAGTTTTCATCACATTTAAATCACAGGAAAGGGAATAACCCGAGCCAAACAAAGTGTTATGAATTTCCTTTATAACCAAAGTCCTAAAAATAGCTGAGAAACAGAGAAACAGCTATGGCCATGAGATTCAATACTCCCTCGAGGATTGAGAAACAAAGAAACAGCACAGTCTGAGATTCAGTTCTCCTTTGTAGAGTACAGGACTAATACAACTTCCATAACCAACTATGTAGCACAGTCCCCCAAAAATCAGCACAGTCTCTTTACCCCCAGCCTTGAACACCCCATGCTCATAGAAAGAGCCAAGTCTTAAGAGCACTAAACTATACAAGTTGTGCTGTCCCTCGTTTTTTTTTTTTTAAGAAAGGTGCGAACATTTACAGATATTAATTAAACCTAGGAGTAGCCTGGAAAGCCGCACTCTGTTTGCAAATTATCAAGTCCACTCTGCCCACGGCAGTTTACATTTGTTTCTGTCTAATGTCCATCTAAGGAAGTAGTGTGTTTTTCTGTGTTCTCTTTGGAGCTGTAAAACCTTTAAGAACAAAAGTCTCACACACATTGATGCCTGCACTGCTCTAGAGAGCATGTGGGGCATTGTGTATGACTCTCGTAACTACTGAGAAAGAACTGCTTTAAACTAAAAGTGAAACATGACTTACCGCATTAGTTTAATGAAGCTGGGCACTGGAATAGCTCAGATTTGAGTAACAAAGTATACAAGCAAGGTAAAACCTTATTATTTAACTGAATAGAACCTTCACCCAGCTATCTGTGGGTTTTTAAATATCCACTATAAACTATCTCAAAAGGCATATCATATCATATCATATGTCATATCATATGTAGATCTTGACAGGAAATAAATATTCCAAAGTAGTGACTTGGAACAGTGGTTATCCTACACTGAGTGAACATATGAGGCCATTTAGGTTTAGCACAACTATGGACTTGGCTAGCATCTAGTTGAATGGATGCCAGGCATGAAGCAAACCACCTATAATTCTGAGAATAACAAGCTACAGTGGAGTTATCCAAAGTAAAGGTATCATGCCTGGAAGGTCATGTGCTACATTAGCTAAGTCACAGTTACTACAGTATTTAACAGCTCTCTGTGGATTTGATCTCACTAAAGTCATCATCAGAAATAAACAGCAGTATAATATCCAGTCTTCAAGTTTAAATGTTCCTTCTTCTGTTATTTCTAGGGTAATTCTAACCGTGCTAGCTGAGAAAATATGTAGAATGCCATGTGTTTATGTGTGTTTGTGTGGGGGGAGGTGTTGATCAAGTAAATGGCTGGCAATAAATCACAGAATATTAACTATACTAACTGATATATTTAAATCCTTTAATTCTAGGATCTACAAGCTTCCACAAAACACACAGCTAATTGCTCTTGTTGTAAATTTGATTAACAGCCATTTTATAAACCTCAAAGTAAGCCATTAGAGTCTTACCTCTTAGTCTAATGATGATTATAACAATTATACCTTGTACAATATTTGACTACTTGAGTTTTAATTCTAAAACAAATTAGAATTATAAAATAACAGAATCCTTTTTAATAGGCATAAGAAAACAGTTCTCTGGAATGTTTATTCAGTTTTATTTATTTTTAATTGATTCTTAACTGAAGACACTCACACCAAGTCACAGCATGTAGCAAACATCCGAGACAGGATTAGAAGTCACCCAAATATAATTTCATAATGAAATCCTGCAACAAAACAGATTGTGTATGCCCAGTCCCCTGCTTAGACAAATAACTTTGAAGGTAAGTGTTCAGGGAGAACAGCATAGCTACATATGTGTCAAGCCTTAGGGCTCCAGAAAACAGATTGTCGGAGATGAAAATGTGTGAACTCCACACTGAGGATCCTAGATACCCTAATAAATTGTCTTGGAGAAATTCTGCTTTCTGGTCACTTAACTTCCTTACCTATCCCATGCATTCATTCACATATACTATGTATGTTTCTGCCAGTACCCAAAGTTACCAACTTCCCAGTTCTTTAGCATTTTCTTTCCTTTTACTCCATAAATTTCATTCTTTCCATCTTAAGGTCCTGTGAATTAAAATAATAATAATGGTAACACTGATTAAATGATTTTATTTTGTGGCTTCAGAATGCTCAGTATGGTCACTCCAGTCATTTAAATAACTCTGTTGTGTATATAGTCATTAAGTAAGATTCTTTACTCATATTGCAGATTAGAAAGCTGAAACCAAAGGAAGTAAGCTATCTCCCCAAGATTGTAAATCCTTAAGAATCAAACTGATCAGAAGGCCCACAACCAATTAGACTCTTAACCTTTGCAAAACTTGACATGGGCCATGTATGGCTGACTCCTGGTCACAGGGCATGTATGGCTGACTCTGGTCTTGTGCCATGTATGGCTAACTTTGGTCTTGCAGCAGGATATAACAATGAGGGAGACACCCCAGTTCAACTTGCACCACATTCCAACGCCAAATGGTGAGCGATTGCATGCAACCCACAGTGGCCTGATTGTTTGGTAGCCATAGTCATTGGCAAACCTAACAACCTGAAACTTCAATGACCACATCTGAAAAAGAAAAAACTATTTTACAGATTTGTTGTGAAGTCTAAATAAGAAAATATATGTGGATGTTTGCTAAATTAAAGTACTTGATGTTGTATTTGCTTTTTCCAGTCTCCCTGCAACCCATATGCTTACACATACATGCATGTACATACATTCTCATGCACACACAACACACATGCACACATTTAGTCAAACACATATATACATGTATTCCTATGCATCCAGATAGATATGCACGCATATTCTCATGGTCACATAAGTACACACACATTCACACACATGCATGCATATGCATATGCATATGCATGCCCTCACTTGCATGCACACATATGTATGCACACGTAAATCCATGCATGCATATGCATGTACACACACATACAAATACATTCATGCTTACACACACATTCATGCAAACATCTTTATGTTCACAGATGCATCGCCTGCAGACATAGAAATACATACAATTTTAGTTTTCCCTACAAAAATGTCCTCAGACTGATGCTCCCCAGTTCCTTTACAGAGTTCTAGATTTTTAAGTAGAAGTGGAGTAACTACACTGGGGCCCTAGGAGTCAGGAAGTTGTCTCCCAGCTACCTTTTGTAGCGTGCCCTATCTCACACAGATACCTCCAAAGTCTTGGGTGACAGTGGGTCAAGGTGTGCTTTGAGAAATACATTTATCCCGCACAAAATATCCTCATAATCTTCAGAAATGCTGAAACCTCACTCACACCCTGCTGAGTGTTCAGAGGAGCAATGCCATGATTCCCCAAACATTCCAACCGTCTGTCCTCTCCAGGTCTTATCAGCTACAGCGCTGAAGTTTGTTTAGACACAGTTTTCTGCCCAGATAAATCATGCTATAGAGTGGTATATTTTCTTCTCCATTCTCAAAGGAAACTGGGAAGAGGCAGGTAGAAAATCTAGAATTTTTATGTACATAGTTTTTCCATTTTTGAGAATCCCATAGAGCTTTAGTGTTTTTCTGTGATGTCCACATGATAAACATGAACTTTTAAATTTAAGGACATGCCATTCCCCTATTTTAGTAGATATTTAAAACAAATATCCAGATATCTTCCTTTTGAAAATAAATAAATCAACCCTATTTCTGTATTTCAATAACAACTTTATTTTAAAGTGATAAATCACCTTCCATATTAATGCAAAATCTATTAACTGAGAATTTTAATTTTCAAGTTGTACATTTGGAGTGTCCTTTGGTCATTAGCGATGTCATGCTTCTGTATCTCAATTAGAACCTTATTTAGTTACCAGAATGAAGTCAAATGAAATGTTCAGCATGAAAGCAGCAATAAGGGTGTTAAGTTTTCCATTAGCAAATACCAGTCTCTTCAACCACAAAGAAAAACAAGTTTCTACCAACATCTGCTACAACAAGCAAAGGATAAAGAACTAAACTGTGTCTGTATTTATGGTGCCTTGAAATGGCTTCTTTTCCCATCTGCTTCTTTTGTCTCCCACCCTTGCCTGCTGCCAATGAGTCTCAGCATTGAGTAGCTCAGCAGGATGGGCTCAGCTGCCCTATAAAACACTCTGTTATTATTATAATAATAAAAAATCACCTCTATTATGAAAGTATGACTGTATCGTAGCCATGATGATGGGTTCAGTGCCCATTTGCCTTGAACTTTAATAGTCCAAGAGTGAAACAACACCCAGCTCACCGTAGTAGAGTGATCTCTTTATTTTATGTGGAACACAGTTTTACAATACACTGACTAAGTACGATGATGAGGCAACTTTTCAAGGAATTTTTTTTGGTAAAAGGAATGCCATTAATAATTCTGTAAAATAACTACTGTCCCAAGACTTCATGCCAACAGCCCAAACACTGACTTTCACAAAGCCTCAGTTGACTCTTGCCTCAGCCTTCCCAGTTAAAAGAAAAGTCCACCCACAGAATCCCAAGCAGCATGTGCTGGTAGCCTGCACCTCCCTCACTGGGGCTCAGCTCCTCCTGTGGGTGCCTCCTGCTTCATGCCTTCAGCACCAATTCTCCCATAGCTGATTTCACAGGAACTCTCTAAACAAAATGCTTTCTAGAAAACTTCATACAGTACACAATACCCAGCATAGCTCTGAGGGTGCTTGGTACATACCACAAATTCAAAAGGAGAGCTGGACATTTTTGAGTTCTTTTCTTTAATGTTGTTATTATTACAGATTACAGCTTAAACATTAAAAAAAAAAAGCAACTGTACTGGATATATCAGAGTTTCCTCCCTACCTCCTCTTCCCCTGTCTTCCCCCATTCTCCTCCCTCTTCCTCTCTCCCTCTTCTTCCCCCTCCTCCTTCTCCTCCTTTCCCCCCTCCTTCTCCCCCCTTTTTCTCCTACCTCTTCCTCCTCCCTCTCCTACTTCTTCTCTAACATCTCTAGTCAACAAGAAATAGATTCACACTGAGATCCCCAGGACCATTCCCAATTCTGCAATCTTAACTCTGGGTCTTAATCCAGAGTTCAAGAGTAGACAGTGGAAAACTGAGTTTTCTTGTACCTAAAAATATTAAGATGCTGTGGGTTCCCTGGTACTGCTCTTTGCCCTCTTGGCCACTGCAGGAAACTGTGCGATGATCCTGCCGGCCTTCGTTTTGATTCAACAACCAGCAATAAGTTGTAGGATTGTATTTCTTGTACCTACCCCAGCCCTCTGTACTGAGTTAAATCATCGGTAGGTCACAGTGCTCTAGAACGGTGATATAGACTGAAACACCACAGGGCTGTGGCATAGCTGGAATTATGTTTCTATCTCTCAATCCTGGCATAACTCCACCGAGAGCAACACAGGCAGTTCTTGGAACATAAATGCCAGAACCTTCTCTGCTACTGCCCAGTCTGTGACTTCATTTCTCTGCACTTCTGAAGCTTACACCTTCTTTCTGCTTGAGGAATTCAGCCCTCCAGGCTCACCATGGTGACTTGAACAAGAAATGGCCCCATAAAGACATGTATTCAAACATGTGCTCCCCAGCTGATGGTGCTGTATATTGAGGTTACAGAACCTTGGAAAATGTGTAATTGGGAGCTGGCTTCAAGCATTTATGGAAACCGAAGATGAGTCTCTCTCTCTCTCTCTCTCTCTCTCTCTCTCTCTCTCTCTCTCTCTCTCTCTCTCCCTTCTCTCCCTCTCTACCTTTCTCTTTCTCTCTGGCTCTCTTTGTCTTTCCCTGTTTCTGTCTGTGTCTATCTCTGTATATCTCACTGTTTTTGTCTGTGTGTCTGTCTCTGTATCTCTCTCCCTCCCCCCTCCCCCTTCTGCCCCACCTCCACCCCCTACTCATGTGCAGATGAAATACAATCAGCTTTCCAACTGCCTAACTGCCAGGCTGGCCCCATACCCCTGCTTCCATGTCTTTCCCAGTTATCAAGTCTACCCCCCCCCCAGAAATACAAACTTAAACATAAACACTTTCTTCCTTCAGCTGCTTTTGGTCAGGGTATATTGGTACAGCAACATAAAGTAACTAATCATTCACAGTGCATAGCAACTGGTACCCCAAACCCCAAAGTAGTTCTCAACTCCCTCCCTCCACCTGTCATTCAAAGAACACACTTCCCTTTGTCTTGTCTCTAGAGGTTTCCACCTTACTCTTAATAATTCATCTTTTGTGTTCCTGCCACCAGCCAAGGGGCACTGTTACCCCTTCTGATCTTCTTTCCTCTCTCACACAACTCCTTCCTCTCTAGCCTGGGGAACCTCTTTAGAGAAATTATCTATAAGGAAAATATAGTCATCACACACATACACACACACCCCCAAAAAATCCCAAATCTGAAAGTCAACCACATTCTTTGTATCTGGACACCCTCTCCTTTGCCTACTGACCCCATGTCTGTCACCCACAGCACACAGACATTCTGTTCCTTGTGTCCTCACTGCATGTGCATACTCATACACACCTACTGAGTTCTTCCCACACCTTTATCACCTTCCCTGGCTGTCTACACCCACATCTTTCTGTTACTCATACAAGACAGCCAATGCTACCTCCGCATACTTCTGCATACTGCCTTCTGCTGCTGGATGGCAGCAGGCCTGACTGTTCTCTGAGACTCAGAACTCTCCTCTCTGAGCTCTTAAAGTATCTCATGCTCAACCATATGTGTATGTGTATTTGTGTTTTCTTTAGATGAACATGGACTCTGACACCTCTACATGCTCTCACAGTCAGTCCTCTGTCGTCACCTCATTTAAAACCATCTATACAGATTAACAGATGCTGAGCTGTCACTCCTTTGGGAGATGTCAGGTTAGCTTCCTGAAAACCTCTGAGAACATTATATTCATAGTCAACAAATCAATATATAATCTTGTATATGTGTGTTTCTGTTTGCTAGCACCTTTTAAATGTATCCTGCTGATCCATTAACATTCACAATCAACAACACTATAACTTGCACTTAAAGGAAATTTATTTAATATATACATTGTCTCCATAAGTTATGTTATAGAGACTTCCTATTCTTAGAATGGTAAATTTTCTTTAAGTACTATAATGGCAGAGAGTAATATTAAACAGAAAAATAAAATAAATGATATATATTATCACATACAATATTTTCTGTCTTGCTTCTATATATAAATGTATGCATATATGTATTTATGTAAGTTACATATTAGTTATAAATACTTAGAAAAATAACAGAAAAATGTACCATGCAAATGGCATTTGTTTATAGTATAATAGCTCAAACCAGGAGGCAGAGCATTCCTGTATCCAGCCTCACCTCAGAGTTGAGGTGTTTATTAGGCATTTCCAATATCATACGTCTCTGTGCACATCTAGGGATGACTGTAAGCACTACCATCAGTATTTTGGATAAGCTTTAATATAAACATCACATGTGCAAGTAACCAGACCCGATGAGATTTTATTCTTGTATTTACCACATCATGGCAAACTGAGCCACAAGCACAGGCATCCTGTCTTTTCTCTGCTGTTGCAGCTTTAACAGCAGAGTAACATTTGGCAGATGGCAAGAATCAGGTAGACAGTCACTGAATGACTGCGTGAACTCATGCTATTTTCCCTCTGCTAAGAAAAGTCTTTCTTCAGCTCCAAGCCACACTCATTCTGGTCCATATGTCAGAATGAGTCTGTCTAACCTAAGCTCTTGCCCATATTGCTTCCCTTCTATGTTTCCTAAGCATTCTGAACATACCTATATCATAGTATTTTCTAATTAAAATTTTGGCATTAGTTTTTAGTGATTTTGTTCACTAGACTCTGTGTCCTTATGGACAATGTATGCTTCATATTATCTTTGTCTACTAGCCTGTAAGGTTATAGGTAATATATGTTAAACAAGTAGCAAGTGTTTTTTTTTGTTTTTTTTGTTTTTGTTTTTTTTTTTTTTTTTTTTTTTTTTTGCTTAGAAATATTTAGGTGCTGCAGAGAAAGCTAAGCACTTGCTCTTCTTGCAGAGGCCATGAATTCTTTTCTAGCATGTACATGACAATTTACTACCATCTATGACCTAGTTGTAGGGCATCCAGATCCCTCTTCTGGCTTCTATGGATACCAGCCATGCATGTATTGCACAAACTACATAAAGATGATGACAAAACCCTCATAAATATCATAAAAGTAAATAAATATTTAACCTGGTCTAGACGTGGGAGGCTGAAACGAGAGGACTGCAAGTTCAAGATCAACATTTACCTTCTCTGTGAGAGACCTTGAATTCAATCCCCAGCACACACACACACACACACACACACACACACTCCCTGAGCCAAGTTTCCCACTGAGATACAATTCCATGGGATCCGAATACCATCCATCTTTAAAGATGCCTTAGCTCTTCCTTTACTTATTCAACCAAAAATGCACTCATATCATTAAAGGGCTTCATGACGCTCAGTTCTTGTTCTTTCCGTTCCATAGTTATCTTATACTTCTTCACTCCATGTATTTCTTTCTGATCCCATTGGTGAAACCCCATCTACCATGCATGTGTTATCTGCTTTATCAGGCAGACAAGATTTACTGTGATAATATGATATGATAGCACCCAAGGAAAGGTCTGAAGATCAGCAGGCACTCATTAAAAATAGGTATGAATATGCAACTGGTTGGTAAAGTCCCTACTGCCTGAGAGCAAAATAATGACACTGTATTTATAACATTAGTCAACCCTGTAACATCAATCCTTTTTGAAGATGTAAGATGACTTACTATTGTTTTCTGCGAAAATCCTTATGACAGGCATCAACTCAAAAAGCACTTTGGGTTTGGATTCAGTGAGTTTCATGTTCCTTTTGTCCCAGCCAGCACCCTCAAGATATAAGCCATAGACATAGGCCCCTTCTACTGGAGGAGCAGAAATGTCGTCCTTCATGAACTTGGTGACTTCGTTGCAAAGAACCATATTGTCCAAAGCCCATCCTTTGTTGGTTCGAGTTATTTCCTATTCAAGTGAGCAAAAAGACACAGGGAATAATTACAAGCTTTTCTCTAGAGGAGGAGCAAAATGAAGATCAAGTTATCCCAAGTGATCTTCATTTAAAGGATTTAAGAGATTCTCTCATTTTAAAAAAAATGCTCGTGTCCTTACTAATTCAGCCATGTGTATTTTAAAGGGCAAAGTTATAAAATCAAATCAATCAATCAGCCAATCAATCAATCAATAACAAATACATGCTTGCAGCCTGGGAATAAGTGTCTATTTTTATCATCACAACATGGTAACTGCTAATACTGAACAAAAGTCATCATTCTCTGTCATATTATATTCTTTAACGCTATCAGGAAATCAGGGAGGGCTAGAGAGACAAATCACAGTAACACAATGAGCCAGGTGAAAGCTATTACCTGTCGAATGGCAGTTAGGAATCCCTGGGGATTAAAGAAACCTGTCATCCAGAAGCAGTGGGGTCTGCCACTGGAAACCCAGGAGGTGAACTGGCAGTTTCTTTCTAGAAGTTCAGTAAACCAGAAGCCCAGGGTGCTAGAAACCCAGGATGCCTGAAACACACAAGATTAAAGCGATCCTTCAGTAGAGGTTTGATTCGGCCCTGTAAACCGAGCTCACTCAGAAAGAAAAACAAGCAAGGGCTTCATCTTCATCATTACAATGTGTTACAAATGTCCTCTCCATCTTGAATTTCCACTAAGCTCCGCCCCACAAACTTTCTGGATTATCCTTTCTCCTTCACGTTAATGATTCGAGGATACCTTAATGATTCGAATTTAAAGAGCAGTGAAAGATGACAGACACCATAGCCACCCTCCACCCACGGATCTCTTCACCACCGATTGTGAAGAATTCGAAAAACATGGATGGAATAAAATTTAACAGGCTTCCATTATGACCGGACTACAATTGCAGTAGACAGTGTCTAAGACATGATTTTTACTTATCTCAGTAAACTCATGACATCATCAAGACAGGTCAACACTTTAAAATGCATTCTGTGTGCAACTCGTCCTAGACGCCAGTCACTGTTTATCTTAATGAGGTAAACAACAGTTGTTCCCTTGAGTGTGTGTCCCATGAAGGAGCAGAAAGGGGGACCTAGCTTCCTTTACCACCCACAATTCATTTGCACTCCCCACTTGTACCTTCTCCCCGAATTCACTTGAGCAATTTCCTCTGTGACAACGGGTATGAATGTCATTAAGGCAGCAGTAGTAGCAGCGTGGGGGAAGAATCTGCAAATCACAGGTTATAACATTTCCCCATAATTGCAACATTTTCAGTAGGAATAAATGTCATAATCAACTTGGGTAGGTGTCTCGCTTGAATTTCAAATATCATTACAATTAATTTCCCTATATTTCAAGAGTTTCTGCAATTCCACAGACTGATAGTAACATTAATAGAAGAAAAACCGCATAAAATGATAATAATTTAAGAATTGGATAGCTCACTCTATCCTACCTTTATAGGTGTGTTGGGTTAAAAAAAAGTGCTAAAATCACATTTTGTCTCAGAGTAAGGGGGATATTATATGAGAGGCTGCTGGCTGCAAAGACTTGTTCCACTCTAGAGCTTCTCTGGGGCTGGCAGGGCTGAGTGAGCTAGCTTAGAGGGAACAAATGTCCAAGGCCAGTGACTTGAAAGGTTCTCCATCTGTTGGCAGTAAGAACGGGAAATTCAAATGGAAAGGCCTTTGCACTGAAATTGTGTAAGGTGAGAAAGAGGGAAAGGGGCTCCTGTCCGTGATGATTCAGTGTTCCTAGGTCATGTGACCAAGAGATGCATTGTGACATCAACAAATAATGTGAAGAACACAGGACAAGTTCTAGTTACCACACATTGGGTGACCGTTTAGGAAAATATATGTGAGGCTTGGCACTGATAAACCTTGTGAATAGGAGGGGTGTGTCTGTGTGTGTGTGTGTGTGTGTGTGAGAGAGAGAGAGAGAGAGAGAGAGAGAGAGAGAGAGAGTGAGAGAGAGAGAGAGAGAGAGAGAGAGAGATTATAGGCATACCTATACCCATGTACACACTTTCAGTAACCAGAGAAGAAACCTAGGGTGTCTTGGTCCATTACTCTCTACTCTCCAAGTTCCTACTCAATACAGGCTCCCTTGCAGAACTAGAAGCCTACTGTATCTGCCTGTCTACCTCCCTTCATGTTGAGGTTCCAGGCATATGAAACTGTGAATGACTTTTAACATGAGGGCTTGAGATTTGAACTCAGGTCCTCATGCTTGTTTAGCAAGCACTATTGCTTATTAATAAAACACTTCTGTCCTAAACAAGTCTTCCCCAAGACACGTCTGATTCTAATCCCATCAAAGTAGTTTTCTATCTTGCTAAAGAAATACAAGCACCCACAACGATTCCTTTTCTAAATTGTATCTCTATCTGCTGCCTTCCTCTACCTTCTCAGTCTTGCCCAATACTCAACGTTCTTGCTCTTCCAGTCCCGTGTACTTCATCTTCAGCATCTAGTACCATAAACAAAGAGGATACCTCTGGACTCTCCACCTCTTCCCTAACCACTGCCTTCCCACTCTCTGTACACTGAAGTCAGTCTCCTGTAGGACAGACTGCTGCTTTTACTGTCTGCTGTCTTCCCGGCACATCATAGCCCTCAAAACCAGAGCTGGACCAGATTCCCCTTGTACTTTTTGTTATCTGCTCTTCACTTGGAAGCATTTTCTTCCTTGGAGTCTTGTGCCTACACAATACTGTCTTACCTGTTCTGGTTTCTGAGACTTAATGATTATCCCACAGTAGTCACACTGTGACATCCCCTTGCAGTTACATTCAACAACTCAAACACTCGGAATGGCAATGGTGCTGATGGAGGTGGAAGCATGGCAGATGATGGTTGTGAAGGTGGCCACGCTGGAGGAGGGAGTAGTGATGGTGGTGGTACCCATGGTAGGGGTAGGAGAAGCAAATGTGTGGAGATGGTAGTGGAAGTGATCTTGTGATGGTGCTAGTGAGAGAACCAGTAGTCATCAGTGATGGTCCAGTCTTCATGACAATAGCCGAAAGCACTTACACAGTATTGGCTACACACTACAAAAATCATACTAGCACTTTGAATTCAGAACCAGCAGTCATCAATGATGGTCCAGTCTTCATGACAAAAGCACTTACACAGTATTGGCCACACACTACAAAAATCATACTAGCACTTTGAATTCATTTAGTCCTTGCAGAACAGCTGGGAATGACACATAGTCATTTCCATCGTACACATATGTAAATGGAAGGAAGTTGACATACAACAAGCCAACAAACCTGTACCAGGCTAGGCATGATATAGACATAAATATTCTAGCCCGGGATCCACATTCATAGATGCATATACTTTTAGTCATTTAGTAGTAACATCAGCGTGCATAAAAATGGTTCCTTTCCCATAATGCTTTTTCAACTCATGATCATCTCGGCCCTAAGCAGCCTCCAGAACTCTTTAGTCCACTACTTGCACAGTGAGGCTCCAAATATAGTCAGTGCTAAACACTGTCTTGTTGGAAGAAATGTGTCTTCTACACTCCTGAAGTTTCTTTATTGCCTAAGAGCTCCATCCATATAACTATCCTGATGCTGCTCTATCCTAATTCATATTAACAAAGGAAAAAAAAAAACAATTTGGCTGGAGAGTGTTTCAAATGTAGGTTATCAAACAACTCATGTCCTTTCTATGCTTTCTGGACTCCCAAATGGTTAGGTTGGCTTAGATACTGATTCAAGGATAGCGAGAAGAAGATAAGGGGCCCGACTGGTACATGTACATCTAGTCTACCTTGCCCAATTCACCTGCCCTCTGATATGATAACTTCAGAGTCCATATACCCAGGTGGCACTGCTTCCAGATGGCAGAGTCGCTACTATGTTCTCAAAGGGTAATTTGGTGGAGCAAAGGACCTGCTCAACCTCTAAGACACGTACCTAAGTGGGTAACTGATACACCATCATCTCCTAAAGTACCTGAAAACTGTGTCCTATTTGAGCAGCAGCTTTTAGGAACTTCATTGCACTTTCAGGAACTATACAGATTCTTACTGGGGAGCCTAGCTCTTTCTGTCACATTAGAACAAGATTGTCTGTAGGAAACACACAGTTTGCTCAGCAGTTTTTAGAGGAGAAGCTGAAGATTACCGTGATGTTTGTAGATCAACCTGTCTCATTTTAGGTTATATTTTAAGAAACTCACTTGCTAGCAAATACCATGTATCTTCTCTAACAGTGGCCTTTTCGGGAAATATTCTACAATCTCGCTACTCTTTATTCACCTCTTCTTTGTGAAACCAGGTAGAAAGAAAAGTAAATATTTCATCTCCAAAATCTGACGTATACCATCCTGAAAACACTGTTTACCATATTTCATTCTCTAACCAGATCCTGCCTTTTAAAGAATGTGATCAAGTCGAGGTGGTGACAATCACCCCTAGAGTCATGGACTATCTGGCAAAAACCTCAATACTACACATGGGAAGCTCTCAAGGACATGGTAAGAGGAGTCCAACAGACCCCTAAAACAATAGAGGCTGTGTCTTTGCACTGGGGGTGTCTCCCAGAATTCAAAGTTCAGACTTTATTGCTGAAGACATGATATACTTTTGATGCAGGACTTGAAGTGAAGGATCAGAACCCGACCTGGAACCCTAAGTCTTGAGAACCCACTCTTGTACAAGCTCCCAAGGGAAGAGCAGCATTCAGTAGTCCCACCCAGCTGCAAGACCTAAGAACCACAAAAATAACTGGGGTGACATGTTTAGTATGGTGAAATAGTGGCCTGTCCATCTTGGAAGTGACCAACAGCTGCCTAGTTGAGTTTAAGGCCTGATCAGCAGGAATGAAATCATATGTGATACTATAAAGCAACCCAAATTACCTGGAGAGCACATAGACCTTGAAGAAAACATACTGCTCCCATAATATAAGTATCTAAATCAATACTCCATCATAAATACCTATTCCAGCCATTGATGAGTATATGGCTTATCCCTCAAAAAGAAGTTTCATTTATTAAGAAAAAAAAGATCAATACAGAAAGCCATAGGTTATCAAAATACAGAAAACAGAAGGTCATAAGATGTTCCTCCCCATTTGGTACATCTAAAACATAAGTACCTAAGTACCTAATAACATCTAAAGCTCTGAGAACATCACTGAAGATGGGAGTAGAAAGATTGGAAGAGACAGAGGACAAGAAAGTCTGCTATAAGATTGTGCCCTCTAACTATAACAGGGAAGCAGTACCCGTCAAGTCTCAACAAAATGGCTGCCTAAATAAGACCTGCACAGGTTCAACAAGAGTTGATATCCCAACATGCATGAAGAAATCTTCTGTGACTCCAGTTCTAGATGAAGAGCTGTAAGTGATTAACAGCTGCTGAAAGAGTTGTTGAAACTGTTGAAACATCCTTCCAAGATTGTTTATACCTAGTTTATACCTGCGCCCCTGATTGTTTATATCTAGTGATTAACCCTGGAAGCATACACATTAGGCAACACTGCCAGACTTAGTAGATTGTATTTTTAAAGTTGTTTACTTTATGTATGTGTGAGTCCAGTGGCTAAAGAAAATGTAAATCTGGGAACGGAGTTTGGGTGTGTGGGAAGAGCAGAAGAAAAGAGTATAAAGGAGGATGATGTAATTATATTTTAATTAAATTTTAAAATAAGAAATAAGGGAAGAGATGGCCCAGTGATTAATATCACTTATATCTTACAGAGAACCTGGTTCAGGTCCTAGTGCCCACATTTGCTGGCATACAACTCCCTGTAACTCCATGTAAAGGGGATTTAATCCCCTTATAGTGTGATTCTGCGGGGCACGTGTATGTATGTGAACTGCATATTTACACTTAAGTAGACATATCCACATAAACTAAATGATTTTAATTTTGAAGACAGGAGAATCACCACCAAGCATCACTAAGAGTAAGAACCATGTGTCTCTTTGGTACAATTATAGCAGCTCTCAAAGTAAGAGCAGGGCTGGACTTACCTTTTTCCACCGAGCAGGGATTCTGGCATCAAACATGCAATCCAGAGCATCTCGTAGACTTTCACTCATGATAATGGTGCCATCAAGAGCGAGTTTCAGCTCAGTCAGGGTGCTACGGACAAGGCTGAGGACCCGCTGCATCCTGTCAATCTCCTGCCTGAGGAAAATGTTCATGGGCTGGAATGGTCCCATCTTCTGTAATCTCTCTTTCACCTTCCATAGAGACATTCAAAGTATACAACAGGAATTAAACAGCTACAATGATGTATAGGATTGTGCCCTGGGGTGTCTAAATCAGACCTGCTTTTTGCAATGCCATAAATAATATTTTTTTAGCTTTTTGAAAGTACAATAAAAATATGATATAAGAAAACAAATACCTTGTATATGACCAGTCTAAATTTTTAGAACATGTTTGAAAAAACAGGGAGTCATTAATTCAAAGAAGCATGCAAAATGTATATAGCTACAAGCACTTTATCAAATGAAATTAATGGGAATGACTTATTCCCTGCCAATATGACATATATGTAAGTACATGCAGAGAACATGTATGACATATATGTTAGTACATGCAGAGAACATGTATGACATATATGTTAGTACGTGCAGAGAACATGTATGACATATATGTTAGTACATGCAGAGAACATGTATGACATATATGTTAGTACATGCAGAGAACATGTATGACATATATGTTAGTACATGCAGAGAACATGTACATGCATACAACCACTCTGCTGGTTGTCTCAAATAACCAGATATCCATTTTTAAAGCACTCTGCTTTTCATTTTAAGCACAGATACCTATTCAGTCCTTTCTATTTTACAGGTATTTAATGAACTTGTTAAGCTGGACTATTTTGTGCTGGAGTTGTTCTAACAAATTCTGAAGAAAGAAAGAAAGAAAGAAAGAAAGAAAGAAAGAAAGAAAGAAAGAAAGAAAGAAAGAAAGAAAGAAAGAAAGAAAGGAAGGAAGGAAGGAAGGAAGGAAGGAAGGAAGGAAGGAAGGAAGGAAGGAAGAGGGAGGAAGGAAGAAAGAAAGAGTTTTCAAAAAGTCTAGTTACCGTGTTCTATTACATAATTATTCTCTTTTAAATATTTTAATTGCTTCATAAATATTTTGACCTCTAGTAGATGCAATGACCTCTTCTTCTAAAACTGTAATGAAGAAGCCTTATGAAAGCTGAAAACAGTATTGATTTTCTCCAGGGAGTGTTCAGAGATTCTTCCAGGAAAATTATTCTCTTGACAAGGGGCCCTTGAGCTCAGTATTAGTAGATGAAATTGTCTGTTTGGTAGGGATAACAGGAGTGGGAGCCATTTGTGTGTAGTCAGGATCTGTGTCCTGAATTTCTTAGACCATATGGAAAATTGCCACAGATTTATCAAAGATTTATAAACTATAGCACCGTGAATTTTCTCGAAACATGAATTGCATGCTAAGACATTAAATTTCGTAATCATAAATTGCTTAGAAGCTATTTAAATACCAAAAGGATCAGTCTTCAAAGTTAGTTATATGAAAAGCCAGCAGAGAGGTGATGTTGGAAAATGCAGCCTCTGTGGTTAAAAGAGAAGCCTCTGATAGGTCAGAGAGATGTTTTATGGGTTTTGTTAGTTTGTTTGCTTACTTAAAATTTTTATTTTTATTGTGGAGGTAAATTAGAAGGGCAGATATAGAAAGACTAAGAAATCACTGGTATTGGAGTACATGATGTGTAATTTCCAAAGAGTCGATAAAAAATTGAAGTCACACGCACATGCAAACATACACATACAAACATGCACACATGATAACTGGTCCTTCACTCTAAACCATGGCATTATGAAGTACCTCAAGGAAGGCTCTATAATACCACTAGACAAATATCAGTCAGTAATAAACACTGACATTCACGTCAGTTTCTCCATGGCTTTTCTTTGGTGGCTCATCTGGAGCTCCTCTCGTTCTGCATGTTTCTCTCTCATATTTTGTCCTACTTTTTCCCTCCTCACTTCCCCAAAGACTGAAATGTGGACCACATGGACTCACTTCAAAGGGACTATAATCTTCTGGGAGCTTCTCCAGCATATCATCAGCCAGGCGGGCCACCACAGCCTCCCGAGTCTCGTCCCCCCCACCAGAACTGTCCTTGGGCTGGATGCCTAGGATAGTGTCCAGCACATCCTTGGCCAGCTTGCTCTGGTAAGTGATGTCAGCATTGGGATGAAGACCAAATACCTCTGGGCTGTCATATGCAGGTAAGCTCTGAGCAAAACAAGAAAATAAAATAATATATGTATATGTATATGTATATATATATATATATATATATATACATATATATATATTAAACATACATTGCTAGCATATACACCAATTAAACTATGGAGTTATAAAATAAAATTGTTTTAACTAAGATAACCACTCAACTTATGTCTTTCTTGTGACTGGATAAAACCCCCCTCCCCCAAATCCTAATAACTTTCCACATACCCAAAATAAAAACTTATAACATGAAGAAACACAAAACAGACTGAAGCAAAATTTAACTGGAGACACCACCTTCTTCTATGACATGTGGGATGAAAATGGAAAATTTTGACTAGTCTAATTAAAATCATTTAAAATGAATTTTGCATAATTAATGGCTATTATATCGAGACGAAGAGCAAGAAATGAGAGGTTTTTTTTGTTTGTTTGTTTGTTTGTTGGGATTTTTTTTTTTAAAGCATAGCTCAAATAAGACGGAGGGTGGAAACTGTTCTGTCCTGGGGAGAAAAGTGGAGGTGAGTGGGGGAACGGAAATATTCAAATATAACCGGGAAAATACTGACAGACATCGAGACACAACTAGAGCAGAACAAAGAAGCAGAGAGTTTCTGCAACCACTGGGAAAGAGAAAACGGACCTACAAATTGACATGTATTCCCACGTGTAATTTTCACCCTTAACTTTATTATCCTATTAATAGTCTCTCTCCCTTCTGCTGTTTTCTGGTATATATAAGACAACTTATACCTTTATATGAGCAACCTCAGTTTCACTGTGAAATGAGGTCTGTATTTAGAAACAAAGGTGCAGATATCCTCAAATTTATAATGTGTCAGACACTTCTCTTTTTGGTGGTTAATGATTTAAAGACACACACACTACAGGAAGGCAAAAGTTACTTGTTGATTTGAATTAATAAAAGCACAGAGGTGGTTATATATGATAAACTTATTATATTTACATATCAAAACCCATAAATATACTGATAAATGCATCCCTTCGGGGTGCTGGGCTTTAGTTGTTTACACCGAGATAAATCTGAGGCAGAAACCAAAGCAACTGCTAAATCATGACCTAATACATTCAAGGTACAGAGATGAAGTGCAGATACCTTCAACATTGGACTTTCTTCCCTTACATATTCCTGACTAGCCAATCAAAATATACATTACTGTATCTTAGAGAGCACTCCGAAAACAGACACAGTTTTTCCACCAGGCGATCATTCGGCAACACCTAGAGACACTTATTGATATTAAAATCAGGAAGGGGATCTGATAGAAATTAGTAGGTAGAGGTCACAGACCATGCAAAACACCCTACAGTGTGCAAGAGAGAGTAACCTGGCCATAAAGTCCAATACTACTAGAGTTAAGAAATTTTATCTTAAGCAAGGCAGGTTCGTGAATGCCAAACCTATATAAAGCTTTGGGCCTAAAAGAATGTCAAAGATTAACCACCTGGGTTAAATGTAGAATAAACTGAGTCCAGAACCTTCTGTTGCTCTACAAGTGTATTAGCCGGAGTCCCATGGGCAGAGAACCGCACATGATTGTGCAGGTCCTCTCCTGTCATCCACCCCATCTGTCATCTCACCAAAGAAAGTCCACCCCAAGCCATTTAAAACTCACAGGATATGCAGAAGAAGTTCACATGAGCCTCATTCTCAGAGCAGAGCTAAGCATGATAATCAAGAGGTTATAAAAATATGATGAAATCAGAAGCCTTTGCTACTCCATCATTACAATTAAGTTTCATAAGGGTCGAAGAGCTGCAAAGATTTGTTCCAGAGTTAAAATGTGAAAGCAAACAGACCTGGATGTACTGAAGGTAGCCGTCCACTGTACTGCATTTTGGAATGTTGTATCCTTGGTAAAAGGTGAAATCTGGTCCAAACATGTTTTCACTGAACCAAACCTTTGCAAATGTGTTCAGCAGTCTCTTGTCATAGTCGTCGGTGACTCTGCCTCCATACTGAATTTCTCCTATCATGTAGCGGACAGTGGTCCAGGATACTCCCTGGGAACACAGAACAATCACACGTTGTCATGTGCTTACCATCAATGTCAGCCACACGGCCAGTCTTCCTCGGTGATCTCAAGATACAGTGAAATAAATAAATAAATAAATAAATAAATAAATAAATAAATAAATAAATAAATAAATAAATAATCGAACAGGACAAAGTGAAGAGCTCCTTCAAGGTCATGTTTATTACTTCAAATAGATTCTTGTGAGCAATTTTTTTTACATTTGCTTCTAATCATTTATTTCTAATTTTTAAATTATGTACATGCTTGTCTTGATTACAGGGTATACATGTATGAAAGTAGGTGTTGGAGGAGTCCAGAGAAGAGCGTATTCTTCTGGAGCTGGAGCTGACGTTATGGATAGTCATGAGTCACCTGACATGGGTACTAAGAACTGAACTTGGTTTTTTTGCAAGAGTAGTGTGTATGGTTTTTTTTCAGTAAGATATATTTTTATTAGATACTCTCTGTATTTACATTTGAAATGTTACCCCCATTCGCCCATCCCGCTCCCATAACTACTGAGTCATCTTCCCAGTCCCCCAAAATTTATCTTTTGAAAATACTTATATAGAAAAAAAAAATTCAAAGGTCATCTAAACTCTTGTTTTATTTTTAGAGCTTTCTTTTCCTCCACCCCATACCCCATTTCTGCCACGGTCCTTTGGGGCTGTCTTATGAACTGTGAGAAATAAACTGATAATAGATATACCTCCTTTTTTATTCCTAAAAGCAAGAGGCAATTGTGACCCAACTGGACATGCCTAAACATGACCCTATAGGCTTATCAAACCCTCATAAGATTCACCCCCATTGTGTGAAGCTTGCCACATCTATTCAGTACATGGTGTGAAGTAGTGGGCAGAATAGTACCTTCTTGCTATCCATGTCATCCAGGTGGTTTTGAATGAACTGCACCGTGGCATTGAAGTCTGCTTGGTTAAATTCATAGGGAATATTCCATCCTAGGGGACCGAACTTGCGTCTCTCCTGGACAGTAGAGTGTAAGAAGGCTACTGCGTACAGCATGGGCTTCCAATGAACCCCCACACTCACATCCAGTAGGTCCTGGCTCACACCTGTCACGGTCAGGGAAGAACACAGTCATCTCTCATGCACCTTCATTGGTTATACCTTTTCTAAAGAACAAGTCACGGGAATTTTGCACTATTTTTCTTCCATTTATTTCCTAGTTGTCACTTAAATTTGGGATATTTAGAGATCATTTGTCTTTGAAGCATCTCCTAAAATCCTAGGTCCTGGGGAAGGATTAATAACACAAGACAAGTTCTTACAAATATACCTGGACAGTGCAAAGATAAAATAAAGATAAAAGAAAAATAGCTATACAGCAAATGCAATTATCATCACTATAAGTTAATATTTACTATGTTAATACCTGAGGTATATACTAGCTGCATACACTTACTTTAAAATAATGTATGTAAAAGTTCATTTCAAGTTAAGCACATGCCCCCAAATAGTTATTAAACATTATTAAATTACATTATGCACACCAATTTCTATCCCTACTATCTTATAGATTGGCAGGACCTGACTCTTAATAGCAACTCCCTTGAACATATCTATAGTTTTTAACTGGAATATAATCATATTGTTATTATTATTAAATATTTTTCTATAATTTTATCCTCCCAGATAGCTTTTATTAAACCTACTGTGAAACTCATGACTCTCCTGCCTCTGCCTGCCACATGGTCCATATTCCACCATTGTTAACTTAACTGATACTGTGACGTATAGATTGGGCCATGCTTACACTTCAGACCTTCCTTTAGGAAGAGGCTGCAACACTACACTAATCCACGCGTGGAGCAGCTACCACAAACAAGGAAGCTGTCAACATATGATGTTAAAACAGAAAGGCTGTTGCCCAGCACAGGCACAATAGAACAATGTGGAAAACACAGAAGGATTGAAGGTAGAAAACCGTTGCCTTAATTCACATCATTTGCCTCATCAGACAAAAAAAGAATACTATTCGCTAACACTGCTTCTGTAGTTTCTTTAAGAACACGGTGGGCGCGTGCAAATCCTGCAGACGCAGAAGCATCCCCCAGCTCACCACCATATGTCCTTCTCAGGCCTGCCCGGAGGCCCTGAGGCGGCTCGTTGGCAAACTTGATGGACATCTGCAGCAGAGCGATGGGGAACTGCTTGTGAACCTCGGTGGTCATCCACAGGCGGAAGGTGTCGTGCACCGGCTCCGTTTCTGTAATTACGTCCATTAGTTCGTCCAGGAAGTCGAGTCCCAGGTGGCAGTTCTGTAGAAGTACCCATCCTCCCTAAGAAACACCAGCAATGGGCGGAAGGTGGGTTAGTTTCCTGCACCTGGAGATGTCACTACGACTTTCTCAGAAACGAAATCAGTGCATTTTAAGATGGAAGGGCAGTGACCACTTTAAATTCGTCTACGCTGACTCTAAGAGTCTACTAGCCCTTCCTTGAGCTCCCCAGTGCAGTTGTGCGTATTGTCGCATACATTAGTCTCACAGCACACTGTCATGATGATAGACAGAATGACTCTTTAGCACAGCTGTGGCAATGCCCAGAGTAAAATCACAAAGAGGTAACACAACTTACAAGTAAAGCTAAGCTCAGCATTTTAAGGCACGAAGCCAAAGATAAAGACACTGAGACAGTATTGATGACATGTACACAGATTCCAGAAAACTGAATCCTAGGCTGCACGCGAATCCTGGAATGAAGTGTACTTCTGAGAGTGTGCCAGAATGGTAGAAGGACCAAAAAAGTAAGACACCTGGCCTGGACTGAGAGAGGGGGGATCAGAAAAAAGAAAGTCTCTTCCCCAGCATTTCCCTCATCTCTCCAAGGAAAGATGAGAGGCTTGGTCTCTAGCAAGCCAACCAGACAGGGCCTAACTGAAGGACGAGCACCTCGTCCGTAAAACAATATCACTAAAAATACTTTTAAAAATGTGTATCTACAGGAATTTGACGGATGCCCCCTTCTAGATCCTCAGAATAATAGTAACCAGACATATACCCTCTAGAATATGACAGAAACTTCTCTGTGAATCTAATTTCCTCAAAAACAAGAGCCTTAAAAAATGGTAATTCTTAATTTTTGTGCAAATTATTCTATAACTGTTAAGGAGATTCATTGCATAGAGCAACCCAGTCAAACTTGAGGATTATGAAATCATTTTCCAAATATCTAATCTAGGAGATTCTTTAAATAAAATCATTTACAACATTCATAACACAATCTTGAGGTGTAGTTTGGATCTAGACATTTGGCCTTACATTTGCCATAGTCTGGTGCAACAGCTTTCTCGCATGGACCTCCTGGCCCTGGCCCATGGACACATAGCGTGTTTCTATTTTTAGTCTCTTCCCCAAAGCAATGATGGAATCTGTGGGGTCAGAGCCCATGGATAGGAGGCAGATGAGTGGTGTTCGTGGGTCAGATTCCTCCCATGTCTTTTCCAAGTCCAGAATAACTCCCTCTGCATAGTTCTCTCCCATGGAGTCCATGATGTACTTGCGAGCCTGCCAAAAGTAGTACAGATCAACCAAAGTACTGTGAGCCCTTTCATGTGTTCCAATAAAGTGTGGCTTCTGCAAACTAGCTCAAGGATGTCCGTCTAAACTGCCACGGAAACAGGACAGATGCCTCTGTTCCTGGTATTTGTTTGTTGTTTAATTCTATTTCAATGTTAGACTCACAGATGCTGTGTTACTTGCTAGACAAAATTATACAGTTAGAACTTGAGATTCTAAGCTGAATGACTCTGAGTCCCAGTTCAACATACTGTGGTTTATTGCTGTGCACAAAACTTTTAGAAACTATTATTTAGGATGTTAACCCTATTTCCACATAGTTCACCAGTATAATGCTTGAAATATGAGGGGTATTTACCAAATAGATAATCTTTGAATAACTCTTTATTAGTGAATTAATTAGTTAATTCATTTTAAAAAGATTTACTTGATAATCTGTTTATAATTTTCATCATCCCTTCACACTGGGGAGAGAAGGTTCTATTAATCTTGTTTGAAATTTTAATGAAACCCTTGTTCACAAGATCAGTTTTTAACTTCATTCTCTCCATAAGAAATGCCTGGTATTTTTTTTTTCTAAAAAAGTCAAAGAGTAATTTTTTCAAATACCAAATAGTGTGTGTGACCCTTAATCCCTATTGTCTCCCTCCCAATAACTGGGTCGCCCTTCTCTAAACAAATACTATCCTCCAATTCCATTGTTTTCTCCCAACATCCACATGTTCCCACAGGGAGATTGCCCAGATCAGTCTTCCTCACATAGGAAGCAGAACACAACTGTTAGCACATTAACTTAACCTCCCTAAAAGGCAGCGATGAACCTACTCAATCCTAACCCAAGAGGACTGCACAGGGGGCTTGCCTTGCTGTGAGGTTTCAGACAGACCTAAGTGGTATGAATAACAAGCAAGAATGGGTGACCAGCTCCCCAGGGTGAGCTCAGAGACCTGGGCAGCAAAAGTCATTCTGAGAATGAAGACCAAGATGTTAAGGATGAGAGGAGAGGTACAGAAATCAAACACAGGACACCGTCAAATCAAAGACAGCTTAATACGCCGACCAGCTCTGAAGTACAGGTCGTGATAAGGGAGTCCAGTGGCCTTTGAAAAAATCTGGCATTGTCATAAGAGCAGAAATGTGTGCCAGCTGAAACAATACATTTGAATATCCAGAGTGTTCTACTTATTTTTGCTTCTGGATAACTTTATCCCTCACATGAGAACTGAAATTGGGTATGAGATATTCATCTTCTACACGATGGGATGGAGACAATAGGTTCACATTCACCAAACTCATGGGTGATAATCGAGAAAGCATTGAGCCACTGGACTAAGGATCCCTCTCCCAGCATCTCAGTTCCAACCCTACCCTGTTACAAAGCATAAAGCCAAGTTTACCATTTCTACCAATACAAGATTTTAAAATATGCTGATTTGGTACAGTGAACAGTCTTCTTGCCTTGACAAATAACATTAAATGATGTTGGGAAGAGGCAGCCTGACTGGCTTCTTAGGGGACTGTGAAGTGTCTTGTCAGAGTCATGCTTCTGTAGACCAGCAAGAATAAAATAACCAGTCAGGACTTGTGTCTTTTGGTCCTAGAAATGATCATCCATTCAGACCTTGTTCCCTTTGATGATTTTAGTAGTTGTTCTGAAGATATGGTGTTCCATCCAGTTCAGTTTAAGACATGATATGGCATATTATCACTCACGATATTTTCTAAATTGACAACCAGTATGAAAGGCTCTAACTTTGTTCCTTCTTGCAAGTATTTTAAAAGTTTGTTTATCATGTCCACTGATATCATCAAAAATCACTTGGAGTCACTAAAGGTCTGCAGCCTGAGTTCTTACAGAACCCAGATCTAACATTGTACCACTCACAATGGGCTGGGCCCTCCCTCCTTGATCACTAGTTGAAAGATGTCTTACAGCTGGATCTCATGGAGGCATTTCCTCAAATGAGGCTCCTTTCTCTGTGATATCTCCAGCTTCTGTCAAGTTGACACAAAACCAGCCAGTACAAGGTGCTGTTTTGTTACAAAGGATGGGTTAAATAATTGTAATAGAGACCATATACCCTATAAGAAAGCAGACCGAGCAAGTCAGGGAAAGCAAGCCAGTAAGTAACATCCCTCCATGGCCTCTGCATCAGCTCCTGCTTCATGACCTGCTTGAGTCCCAGTCCTGACTTCCTTTGGTGATGAACAGCGATGTGGAAGTATAAGCTGAATAAACTCTTTCCTCCCCATCTTGCTTCTTGATCATGATGTTTGTGCAGGAATAGAAACCCTAAGACACAGCACAATGTAATACACAAACAAAAAAGATGTGGCTTTCTTCCAATAACTTCACGGTCTGATTTGACCAATCCACAATATACACATATAATAAAATCCTATAAATGTATATGCAGTCATTTGATTATTAAGACAAAATAAAAATTTAAAGCATCACACTGTGATTTGACTGTTGCCTAATTTTTACATCATGAAATACCATCCTTGCTCTTTTCTGGTATTAAAAATATATGAGTTGTGCTTATTTCACAAGCAATCTGAGACACATTAATCAATTTTGTTGGGGAGACAGAGACATCATTTTATTACTCCTTGATAAAGAAAGCTATTTTACTTAGAATGGAAATCATGATGGATTTTTTTAACATAAAACTCTTGTTCCTAGGAGAGAGAGATATTCTTGGGATCACAGCCATGGTTTCCTATTGGCTTCAAGTCCAAAGGGTGTAGTTTATTGTGTGATGTAAGCCCCAAGACAAAGCTCCAACACGTGTGAGGAGGAACAAGTATCCTTACCTCCATAACTTCAGCCCAACATAAGCATCATCACATTAGACCAATAGGCATAACTGAGTCTCCCTGTACCCATAAATCCCCATCTTACTAAAGGTATAAAACTTGGTTTACAACTGCCTTATTTGTCTAAGGATATGTGTCAGATGGCCCTACATAGCAGTGACAGAAAGACTCTGCCTTTGGAACATTGCCTCAGGATTAGACATAGAATGACCAAGTAATAGCAAATAAACTGTAACCTCGAGAGGACTGCAACAACAAAACCAATTCACATCTCGGAAATACACCAGAGCACACATCCTTACAAAGGAGCATGTACGCTGAGGCATAGAAGCAATGGAAAGTCATTCGTGCAGTGAACACATGTGCAGGAATTTTGGAGCAAACAAGAATAAGTTGTCTCATGTGCATGGAGGGCATCCAGCATAATTTGTGTAAGTGATGACTTAGTGCGGGCCAGCCCGGCTTCTGCATAGCCTGCCAACCTATAAAACCTTAACACCTCATTGGCATGAGTAAATATACAGGCTATATTTTTCACAGGTGTCTCCGTCCACGTGCAAAGCACATTTTGTTCCATCTGGTCTCAATTTAACAGACTCAAAGTTTTGAGGAGGGGTTGGGGAATGGACTGAGAAGCTATCTCACATGGACAGGCCTTCCTTTGTAGCATGATTTTTAGATATCACTTTGTATGTAGCATTAGATAGCCTCTCACAGTGCAGTATTCTTGTAGCCATCCCACCTGGCAGCCCCTGCTGTGGAGCAACCCACCAGACAAAATGAAGAGTATCATTTGTAACCTCATACTGCTGGTAGGGAATGGGGACCAAGTGTATCTACTTTGTAGGACCTATCTAGCAATAAATTTTAAAGGGACTCAGACCAATACAAATTTCACAGGGTCTGATATATTTCCAGAAGAGCATCTAGATCGCATTTAGGAATTGAGTGTTATCGTAAAGGCCATGGGAATTCACTGGAGGACTTGGAAAGCTGACAATGGAATGTCCTTGCCATTTATTTTTAAATAGATGCATCTGAGTGGGTAAGAAGATGCAAAGTGTGAACAGCAAAGAAGTCACACTGGTGGCCTGCCTGAGGATGACAGAGCCTTACAAAGATAGAGACATTACAGAACAATCTCAGGCCTTATTTTAACTTTGGCACTGAATGTTTTCTGGGAGAAATGGGAAGGGAGGTAAGGAGGCAGGAAAGGATAAAGAAGCATCTGTACCTATACCTTCCCTCCCACACTGCCTTAAAAAGACAACTGTCCAACCGTTCATTAGGGCAGAGAAAAAGTAAGAAAGTAGTAAGGGAAATGTGAACAGCAGGGTGACCTCACTGCCTTACAGGACCAAACTCGTTTTTATTTTCACAATAAGTCTTTGTATTGAGCCGTTCTTATAACCCATGGTACCTGAGTCGAGTTGGGGGTAGTTACCTTCTACATTCTGTAAGACTCCCTACAGACACTAAGGTGAATACAGAGTCCAGCAGGTTTTGCTCTGTGATTGCTTTATGAACACCATTAAGAAGTCTATCTGTGCTGAACTGTAAAGATTTGACTGTGAAAGCAAGACCTGTGCATTTTCAGTGGATGAATGCCTGCTATGTAAGGCCCGAATATAAAAAGTCTTGGTGAAGATGAAGCTTTGGGAAGAAGGATTCACATCCAATCCATTTGCAGAATTTGATTTCTAGGACAACCTGATTCCTTTCTTCTAGAGCTGTGGTGTTATCTAGGGATGAGCCATGTCTGTCCTGCTGGATGGCTCCCCTGCTGCTTCTGTGGGTCCTTGCTTATACCAAAGCTGATTTACAACTAGGAAAATAGAGCAGCTATATCATTCCTGAGTTATTGTAAAATGATACATGAGAATAATACATTACGTTTATGTTATTCTTACATGCCAAGCTCAGAATCATGATTTTCTCATTTGCTTTTGTTTTACCACTAGGACCAAAGGGGTTTAATAAATCACTTAGAGAAGTGTGTACCTCAGTACTTCATTTGTTGTTTGCGTCTCCATTTATCACATTTGTCTTACTAGAAAATTGCCTAGAAGCCCACAAGGAAATTCTAGTTGATAATCAAATTCAAAATACTCCTTTAAATTTAAAGGAAAATTCTCCTTTAGAAAGTTTTCTGATGTTTCCTTTTTAATACATGTTTTACCTGGGCAATGGTTCTGTCGGGACACCAGGACCTAATAAGAAGGAGGCGTCGGAAGCAGTCAAGAGATTTGTCATAGGCATTTGGAAGCGGCTCCTCTTCTGGGTTTTCTTTGTCAAACCAAATCCTCCACATCTTTTCATTCCTTGATATCTGAAAACACCATGGGTTAAGACATGTGTTGTGTCTCGCAAGCCTTTCAGAGACTTTTCATGAATGCTTTTTATCAAACTTTGTGACCGTTATAGGCATTTGTGAGCTACATACTTTCAGTTTTTAAGTTTTCTATCCTAGGAACAAAATGTCTGACTGTAAAAGATCACAGACACTTATTCTAAAATCAGTCTAGGTTAGCACCAGTCCACAGCTAGCTGCCAAAGGAGAAAGAGTCCTGAAAAACTTGATTTCACCTTTGCCTTTACAGTAATAAACGTATAAGGAAAGAAAAATCAATGGAGTCTCATTTTCATTGTCTTGCAGAACTCTTAATTGCTCCATAAAAATCCTCTTATAATCAGGCACCATTCACTCATGTTTCTTCATTTTCTAGGACCACTCTTGACACAAAGGAAGACACTTCATACATATTTGTTATTGAACAAACAGGTTTGGAATCAATAATCTATCGATCCAAAGCAATCTGAAATTTAATATCATCATCACATAGATGATCAGAGACCTGCTCCTTGTAAGCAACTGGCAAAGCAAATAGAGTGTCACCCTCTGGAGTTTAGATACCAAGAGGACACCAGTCTCACAGAGACAAGAACCTCAAAAGCTTCAAACAAACAAATCATACCTATAAATTGTCAGAATCTTATATCTTCTGATAATCCATTGGATGAAAGCCACAAGGCTACCCCCTAGTTTAATCACAGAAGGAATTTCCTGAGTTTGTATTTAGAAGAAATTATATAAGAATAAAAATGAATCCATTTCATGATGTATGAAATATTCTGTTGTATGATGGGGCAGGATTTGAGACATTGACACACTCTTCAATAGGCAGCTATCTCTGACCAGAGTAAACCAGGATTACTAGATAGAGCACTGGAGTACACCAGTGACAATGAAAATTAGTTATTTTACACAAAACAATTGATTATACACAAATTGCTGGTTAGTAATAACCAATAATACCAGTTATGAGCCAAGGTAAAACACAGAATGTATGTATCTGGTGAACGTGAATGGTAGAAGTTAAAAACCCATCTCAAGACACTTCCTGGTCAGAACAATCATCCATATCCACTTCAATCCCCCCCCTAGAGGGGGGACATTATGCTGTTAATCTCATTTCTCTAAGGCCACCATACATTGAAAAAAAAAAAAAACCTTCTTCCAAACTTGTCCTATATTCTACTTCTATGGCTCCAGTACATACATAGATCATGGGCAACTAAATTGTTTAAAGAAAACTTAAATCTATAGATGAAGACATAATGTTAGCATGAGTTTCAGACCTGAGAATTAACCAAAATGAAACCAGGAGTAACAGCAGAGGAAGAGCAAAGAGTGAGACAAGAAACAAGAAATTGAGTAGGAAAGGCTACTGACATTTCTGTTTAATATCCAAAGAGAGCCCACGTGTATAATCATGAATGCACATAGTTATTGTAATTGGAGCTGTCAGTCTTCCTGTGTATAGACCTTCCTGTATGCAGACCCGTATGCAGACCTTCATTGATGGTAGTGACATTTAGGCAGAAATGATTCCTACTGAACTTCTCGGACACACTTCTTTCTGAGTAACTGGCCTCGAATGGAAAGCTGTCGCTTTCAAACTGTGGCTAAACTGCAGGAAGACCAAGTATTAAGGGCATTCAGTACCTTCTAAGACTGACAGTGTGTGAGGCATCTCTCTCCCACAAACACTGTAGCGATGGGTCTGAAGGCTGCTCACCATGACAGTAGCTTAAGTATACTCAGAGGACACGTTACCTGGTCGAGGATGTCTGAAAACTGTTTAAGTTTGCTAAGTTCCACCAAATTCAACCAAGTCATGTCTAGGATCCATTTTGATGGTTTAGGGGGACATGCTTTAAGATCCAATGAGGCACCACCTATAAAATTAAACATAAAAGGTTGCTAGCTTTTTTTTCCATTATTTTAAAATAATTTAATTAACACTATTTCTATTTGAAGTGGCTTAGTTTCAATGACTTTACTCCCTTGACATGTATTAAATTCAGAGGTAGAAATGATAGTGAGTAACATGCTTCAAACCTAAGTAAGTGAAAAAATGATTATAGAAATAAAATCAATCAAATATTAGCATCATAGCTTTGGAAATAAGTCCATGCTGGATCCCAACCTAATTAATTTGGCCAACATTCAGGTCCAGCTATCTTATCTACCTGGAACCTTCCAAATTCTAAAATGTAACAATGTAGCCTAAATGTAGTGCTGTAAGTATATAATCCAGGTAAGACTGAAGAAGTGATAGGTCGCAGAACAGCCCTTCTCAGTACTAAGAATGGCCTTTTACTGGTATAAGCTACCTTTA
Organism: Micromys minutus; assembly: GCF_963924665.1. NCBI lineage: Eukaryota > Metazoa > Chordata > Mammalia > Rodentia > Muridae > Micromys > Micromys minutus. Next base: position 43,012,032 of record NC_137955.1, on the reverse strand, counting down.
AATATATAGTTTGTCTACAGATAAATACTAGGTCTATTTGAAAGATTCTCTTCTATAAACAAATTATCACAATTTTGACCCTATTCTAGGGGCTATGTCTTATTGGATAATCTAACAACAACAAAATTTCCATTTGGTACTAACTCCTGTCTTTTGTGGAAAAACTGTTATGAACACACACAATGTTTTACAACAAACAATAAATAATACCTGCTACCACTTCAAAAACTATCAGCAGGTAAAAAATCATAATTTATGTCAAAGAAAGTATTAGGGAATCTTTCAAATAATAAAAGATGTTGTCTAATAAAGAACATCCATTAAAGCATTTCAGGGAAATGTTCATAAGAGGAAAACCAACCCATTTTGGCTATTTTTAAATGGAGGGATAATATCTAGTGTACTGTGAGGAAGCATCACCTGTCAGTATAAAGCTAATGGCCTATTGTCAAAGGACAGGAAGTAGAAGGTGTGAGTTCTGGTAGCGAGGCAAGAACTCTGGAAAGCCAAGAGCTGGAGATTTGCCCTGGACTCTGAGGAAATCAGACATGTGAAACTGAGGAGAGGTACTTAGCCTTATAGCAGACACAGAAGAATTTAAATAGGTTATATAAGTTATGAGCTAGCCAGGGAACAAGTCAGAGCTTATGACCTGGGCATTTACTTATAAATAAATAAGCCTCTAAGTCATTATTTGGAAAGTGGAATGTGAGTGGAAAAGCCCAAGGTTACATTAAAATTCTTTGTTTTACAGAGCAGAGAGAGTATCAGCAAATAATGCTTGAGATATTTATTGAGCCATACTCCACTCAATCTAGACACCATGTACTATTAAACTGTATCCCTTTGCCAGATCGATCTTAGTGCAACTATAATACGGTAAATGGGGCCTTGAAGCTATTTGAATGGAAATATTAGCTCATAAAGTGAGAACTGCTTGTTGTAATGCCAGGGAGAAGCTAAAGACCTAATGATAATAGCAATAGATGCCTCACCAATTTCCATGACAACTGCCCATTTTCCAGCAAAATGAGGAAAACAAGGTACTTGGCAGTGAGGTAACAAAAGCCTATTCTTGGGAATGAATGAGTGAGCCTTGTAGACTGAAGAACTGCTCAATGTTTAGTTGAGGGCAACTATGCTGTGACTACCTTGCCTGCTCCAAACATGTTCAATTAAGCACAAATAATGATTGTATGTCGAGAGAAAAATGATTTTAATAACATGACTGCAGATTAAATAGATTCTCTAATAAACAGCTGAGAAGGAAAAAAAATCCACAATAAATTCTCAGATGATCCAGGATTACATTTTTGTCTTCAGTCCTTGATGCTTTTCCCCTTGGAGGAAAATGTAAATTTCAACTTTTATCCTAATACTTTCTTTTTAAACAAAAGATGTTTGTAATTAAAATGTACCAGTTATTTCATTCTACCATAAAATTCAACAGTTAAAAAAAAATAGAACATCACAAAAGCTAAGTCATCTTAGAGATGAATAAAGACCAATAGTGAGTATTATATCCAGGCTATTTGTGCTGCTCTAATAGCATAACTTTGCTGGGTCAAAGTCTCCTTGAAAATTACAGAAATTAGTTTGTCACAGCTCTTGATTTGGGGAACTCTAAGATAAAGATATCAGTAGAGACAGTGTCTGGTAAGAGTCTACCACATCCTTGTTGAAAAAACTCTAAGTTTAGTCTCTTACCTACTGCAAAAGAAACTTTTATGATTTAGAGAATCTAACGATGGCTATAAATGTACTGAAAGTAAAATTTATTTCTATGTCCATCCATAGGCCATTGATGGCTGGGAGGAGAGTCAGCTTGCTTACCTTGAACATATTCTGTAATAGACGATCCACATACATAGCCCTACACTTGGGAGGATGAACTAATGGTGGCTTATATGGGAGAAGTTGGAGAAGGAAGATATGATACTGGAAAACATATTTGTGTGTGATATTTTGTGCTGTCCTGTGTTATGCTGTGCTGTGCTCTGCTCTGCTGTGCTGGCTAGTTTTGTGTCAATTCAGAAACCCCATCTATAAAATCAAGCTGTATTGCAAGACTATAGAGAATCTTCGTAATTAGTGATTGATATATGAGGTCTCAGTCAATTTTGTGCGGTTATTCCTGGTCTGGTAGTCCTAGCTTCTTTAAGAAAGATTGAGAAAGCCATGGGAAACAAACCAGTAAGCACAATTTTTCTGTGGCCTCTACATAAGCTCCTGCCCACGTTTCTGCCCTGTTAGCATTTCTTTGACGCTGAACAGTGATGTAACAGTATCAGCCAAATAAGCCTTTTCTCTCCAAGTGACTTTTTGTTGTGGTGTTTCGTCACAGCAATAGTAACCCTAACTAAGGTGCACACAATAAAAAAATTACATCATCAAAGCAAATGAAAGTGATCCTTTGCTTTTCTATCAAGAATGATATCTGCTTTAAGATTAAAATATATCAAAGACCTTAAAGTATTGGGAAAAGGGGGAAAAGAAATACATTATAAACAGACATTATGAAGCTCAAAAAGAAGAAAGACCAAAATGGGGATGCCTCAGTCCTTATTAGAAGGGAGAACAAAACACTCACGGAAGGAAATGCAAGGTCAAATAGAGGAACAGGGATTGATGAAAAGATCACTCAGAAGCTGCCTCACCTGGAGATCTACCACATATGCAGTCACCAAATCCAAGTACTATAGCTGGTCCCAAGAAGTACTTACTGGCAGGAACCAGATAGAGTTGCCTCCTCAGGAACTATGCTAGAGTCATACAGATACAGCTGAGCATGCTTGCAGCTAACCATCGGACTGAACTCAGGGAGCCCAATGAGGTGCTAAGGAAAGGACCTAAAGAGCTGAACGGGGTTGACACCTCATGGGAAGAACATTATTAACCAACCAAACCCTCCAAAACTCTCATGGAGTAAAACACCGACCTTTGTGCGCACATTGAGAGACCTATTGATCCAGTTGCATACGTAGCTGAAGATAGCAGTGTCTGGCAACAATGTGAGAAGAGGCTTTTGGTCCAGGGAGGGCACATTTTCCCAATGTAGGGGAATACCATGGCAATGGGGTGGAGAGCATGATTGAGAGGGGAGTTCACTTTTGTGGAGGCAAATGGGGGGGTGGGAGCAGGCTTGGGGGTAGGGGGAGGGATAAGATCTCAAATGTAAATACAGAGTATCTAATAAAAAAAATTAACTCTAACCAAAAATGTAAAATCTCTACAATTAAAATGTTTAAAAATTTGGCAACCTGCCCTGAGCAGCCTGCCATCCCAGGAGTACCTCCATTCTCCCGCTGCCTCTCCTCCACCCCCATCAGATTCCTGAATCATACAGACAGTGTTCTGTGACTTCAGTATGCAGTGCTGTCAGCAATAGGTTCGTACCATCAAGTTCCGGAGAGCATTGGCAATGGACTCTGATGTGAGGTACCAATGGACCTTACTGGCTGACAACTCCAAGAAAAGTAACCCATTTCCGACACTGGAATTTTATTTGTTAGACTATGAACTCTAATGGTGGCACTGTTGCCCATTATACAGTGTCTTAGTTACTTTTCTATTGCTGTGATCAAACACCATTATCAGGGTAACTTATGAAGGAGTTTCCTGTGGTTAGAATAGGAATGGCTTCCATAGACTTCTGTGTTTGGACACTTGATCCGTAAGGGGTGGCACTATTAGGAGATGTGGCATTGTGAGAGTCAATATGATCTTGTTGGAGGAAGGGTGTCACTGTGGGGGTGGGCTTCGAGGTTTCCTATGCTCAAGCCCCACCCAGTATGACACACAGTCTCTTTCTGCCCCCTGTGGAATGAACTCTCAGCTCCTCCTCCAGCACCATGTCTGCCTGAACATTGCCATGCTTCCTACCATGATGATAAATACAGCATACCTCTGAAACTGTAAGCCAGCACAGTTACACACTTTCCTTTAAAAGAGTTGTGGTGGCCGGGGTGGACAGCAACAGAAACCCTAATTGGGACAGAGTTTGATTTGGCTTATGGTTTCAGAGTGTTGGAGTATATGATCGTAGAACAAAGGAAGAGCAGAAAGCTCATGCCTTAAGACACAGCAATTGGGGGGTGGGGGAGAGAGAAAGAGAGAGACAGAGACAGAGACAGAGACAGAGAGACAGAGAGAGAGAGAGAGAGAGAGAGAGAGAGAGAGAGAGAGAGAGAGAGAGAATGAAGCAAGGTTTTTAAAACCTCTGAGCCTATCTATCCCCATACCTCCTAATCCTCCCTAATTACACCAACTGAGGATGGAGTAAGGGCCCTTCTCATCTAAACCACCACTTTCACCACATAGAGACACAATATTTACATATATGCATGTGTATATATTTCAGAGAGCTTCTGTATTAGTAGGTTTCCAATTAATGTTTGAAAATTATTTATTGTTACTTATCCATCCCCATAATCCTTCTTCTGCCTTTACCTACCTCATTTTAATTCTGCCTAGGTTTCTAGGTTTGAGTTCCTTCACTCAGAACATGGAGAAACCAAGCCGGTACTCACCTTGAAGCATCATCCCTCTGGCTATCTTATATAGAACTGAAATGTTCTACTGGGAGAGAAAAGTAATCCTTGATCTCACGTAGCCATGAACCCTGGGAGTTACAGTACAAACAAGACTGGCCTGAAGATCAGACCCAAAGCTAGCCAATAGGCAGAAAATAAGAGACAGCGAAACAGAATGTTCATTGTTAAGTGCAGTATTCGTAACACACCCTGTCCTCCAAAGCCTCTGGCATCATTGTAGAAGAGGGAATGAAAGATTGTAAGAACTACAATAGTTCAGAAAATAAAAAGAAAAATTCAGGGAAAAGATAGCATGTTTCTAAATATGCCCATTGCACACTAATCAAGCCAGAAGAAAAAAAAAAAAAAAACACAGATTAAAAGAGAAATCTGTGCAAGCTATTCATCGGACAATTAATATCTAGATTATAGAAAGAACTCAAAATCTAAATACCAAAATAAAATAAACAATCAGTGAATGGGATGATATAAAGAGTTCTGAAAAAGAACAGGAAGCAGCAGCAGCAGCAGCAGCAGGACAAGATCAAGATCAAGAGCACAAACAAATGACCAATAAGCAAATGAAAAGTGTTCAACCTCCTTAGCTGTCAGGGAAATATGAATTTGAACTATTAAGACTCAATTATCACAGTCAGATGAGCTGCCATTAAGAAAACGAATAATGACAAGAACTGGCAAGGATTCATTCAGACATCGCCAGTCAGACTACAAATCACTCCAACTACGGTGAAAAATGGGATCCGGTTTACTAAAAAAGAAAAAAATCAAATTACTGTATATCTCAGCTATTACATTCTTGGACATATGACTGGAGGCATCTAAGTTACCACCTCACATAAATACTTTCACGATGTATTGTAGCTCTATTCATAACAACCCAATTATGAACTAATCTAGGAGCCCTTTAATAAATGAAGATCAACACACACACACACACACACACACACACACACACACATTACTCACAATGGGGTTTTTTAGCCATTAAAATAAAATTATGTTGGTTGCAAGAAACTTGATACAACTAGAGATCATGTTAGTGAAAGAAATCAGATTCAGACAAACATCACATTTTACCTTCTTTGTCAATCACAGACATGTATGTAGACATATAAAATCATGTACACACGTATGTTAAGAAAGTAGAAGTGAAGCTGAGAAAATGAAGAGGACTGGCAGTGAGGGAGTGAGATGGGGATAAGAGAATACATAAGATGGAAGCATATGACATACTTATATATAAGGATTTTTATGTTATCTGGGAAAATAGCTCAATGGCACTAGAGTAGTTGTTTATAGTTATGAGATACTAAGTTCAATTCCAAGCACAAAAAGAAAAAATAAAACTTCCTGAAACCTATTTCAATGTACAACACATACATACCATTTAAAGAATATTTGACTACAGGTCTGTGTCTTCTAACTTGCTATTCAGTTGTATATGCTAGTGAGCCAAAGGTCTACCTGTGATCAATGCTTCAATAAACATACAATAATCAATGTAACCAACTTTGTTTCGTCTCCATCACACTCCCCTCATCCCACTGGAAGCTCTTCTGTCGCCTTGCTTCCTTCACACTCCTTCGGTAAACGTTTCCTTGCTATTTCAAATCTTGAATCAGGTGTCAGTCACTAATTCAGATCTACTGGACTAGAGAGTTGATTATATACACAATTTAAAGCTTTACCCTATAGACGTAGCTCATACTCAATACCTATCCATGCTCCCACAAAGTTGGTGTTAATTGTTAATTTATCAGGATGTGGAGTCACGTAATAGACAGACTCACAGACACACCCATGCAGGGAGAGATTTAACCTCTGAACGTGCTTTTGAAAGACTGTGTTGTTTAGGTTAAGAGAGGTGGGCAGACAGACACTGAGGATGGAGTGGGGCACTGTGCCTGGGGTGTAGGCCCTGGATGGAATAAAACCGAACAGGTGACTGAGTGCAGGCCTCCTGTGCCTCCTGCTTTCTGCCTGGGGATGTGATATGACTGATTCGCTGAACTTACAGCCCTAATTTTCTACCGTGATGGATTGCATCTCAAATTGTGTGCCAAATGAGCCCTTTCTCCCTTGAGATTTATTTTGTTGGTTGGAAGGGCAAGAGATCAGGGAACTCTGTCATAGCACAAAAAGAGTACAGCACTCACACACCCCCCACACACTTTTCTAAAGTGCTTGCTAGCTTCCCACATAGGACATATTTTGTTTCATTATTCCCCCCCACCACACACACACACACACACACACACACACACACACACACACACACACACAAACCTCAGGTACTCTGGCAAGTGGTTTGGTTCAACAAAACGTCTGTTCCATGCCCTGAGACAACACTACATTTCCGAAGAACAGCTGTTGTTCACTAAGTGATCAGATGAACGGTCTTGTGCAAGTGAATAACTGAAATGCAAAGGAACTACTACAACGGAAGTGACAAGACAAAAGTCCCAAGAAGAGCATCCACAGCGTCTGCAATGTGTGCAGAGCCTGCTGCTGACCTTTAATGAGAGTGAGAAACTCCTCGTGTTTGACGAGGTTCCTCTGGATGTCGATCTTTAGGGTGAGCAACAAGGTGAACAGGAGTTTGTGCTCCTCGTACAGGCCTCGGGCAGCGTACTTGAAAACCTCATAGGTCATGTGCTCAATGATATTAGCAATCCTCTTGCTCGTTATTGGACTCTTGACAGACCTGGGGAAGAGACCGTTTAAGACACGCTTCTCCCCCTGCCCTTTTCACCTGTCTGTGAAAACAGCATCTCTGCTGGAGAATAAGTAACTTTGGAGGAGGAATTTTTACTTCAACGCATCAAGAGAGGGCTCCTAAATCTAAACTAACAAGAATCCTCTCAGCATGAAGCAACATAACAAAACGCCTCGCTGTTCTCTAAATCAATTTTACCCACAGGCCGTCATTATTCACAACAATGTTTTGGAGAAGTTTCCCATTTAGATGAACACATGAATCCAAAAGAATCAAATCGATGGTTGAACGGCCGGCATAACCTCCTCCGGGCAAATGATGACACATCTGAATGATTGGTTAATCCGTTCATAATTACACTCATCTCAGACTTCAGAAAGGAAAACACTCTTACTGACAAGCAAAGGGGAAATTCTAATATCATCCTCATCCACAGATAAAGAACTCAGCTCGACTTCCCGGGGACAGGTGTACCTGGCTAAGGAAAGGTCAAACAAGCCCAGGAACTGGCGGAGCGAAGTCTGATACATCTCATTGACCAAGCGCATCTCCGTGATGAGGAAGTAGAGGATGCTGCCCCGTGTAGCAACTGAAAGGCAAAGAGCGTGTGGCACAAGAATCAAAGATAAATGAGCAGAGCAAACACATCACCCCAATTTATTACTCAAAACAGCTTTGTTTTTTGCCTTATCAGTAACTGCTAAGTGGGAGGAGTGTTTGTTATTTAATCTTCATTTATAAGTTTTTCATAGTTTACCAGAGGGAAACATAAGTATGGTTTGGAAAGAAAGGAAATTTTAAAGGTTTTTTTTTTTTTTAACACTCAGCAAAGGCTCCAGTTGGTCACACAGAATCTTACCCTGAAGCTCATTAAAGACAAGCCTAACATTCACCTTAAGCTTCCGATACGAGACATCACAAAGATGATGCCACTGACGGTCCATCACACCATGGCATAGCTTCAACTCTTTTTCCAGAGAAATTGCCAAAAAATAGCCAATTGAATATTTATTTGACACATCTTGGGTCACCAATGAAAACCTGTTTGTTAAATGGGCAGCTAAAGATGAGTACTTGAAAACCAGCTTCCAGTTAAACACGGCATATTGCTGCTGCGTGGTATGGGATTAATGCAACGTCCATAATGGTAATGTCCCGGGATTTACTATTCATAGCACTATTTCAATCTCTCATTTTGAAACAAACTCATGAGCATCTTAAAGCATTTCTCGACTACCACAGATAGAACCTAAAGTTTACCCCATTACATATTTTTTTCTATTTCTGATCTATTAAACTTCTGAAGAGAAATAGAAAATTTGATTGGCCAACCCCCCCCCCCCATTGCATGGTAATTGCATATAATGTCATATAATGTAAAATGCATTATACATTGTGAATGTCCCTGCTTTCATTGGCTGCTCTTGGTTCAGCCTGACTCTATTTCCTTGTGGCACTTGTCTTCCATGACCGGACTCACCGGGTCGGTACTCCTCCCGGGCTGAGTTGATTTGAATTTCTGTCTCTGCAGAAATTTGCAGCTTCTGTGTCACCTCCTCAGCTGTCTTCTTAGTGTTGCTCAGCACCACGATGAGACTCTCATCTTCCACCAGGGACCCTTGGGTGCATGTCAGACGACACAGCAGATTGTTTTCCAGCTCCTTCATCCTCCTTTTGTTTACGGTTACATCCTCCAGGAGATGAGTCCGTTCTTTCTCCAGTTCCTGTAAATTTCCATCAATATATTTTCATCATAAGTGAACCTATTTTGAGGTCATTCCTTGTTATAATCATTATTTCTTTCATACATGAATTTATTTCTTTCAGCTTCTTTGAAAGAGTTCCACTGTTTCCGTGAGATTGTCTCTCGCTTGTAGATTGAAATAATTCTCTCTTCTCTGAATGACAGCTCTCTATGATCAGTCACTTAAACTCTCACCACAGGTATAAACTAAGAAACAGTCCACTGTGATAGTACATGCCTGTAATCCCAGGACTTAGGACGCTGAAGCAGGAAAATTACAGGTTCAAGGTTAGCCTGGACTAGAAGGCACGAATCTTTCTGAAAAACATACAAAATTAATTTTCTTTCAAATTGCAAATACCTGATGGCCTGAAAATGTACCTTTCTCTCAGAAATAAATATGTTGCTGGGACTGGGATGGTTCAATGAGTAACATGTTTGCCTAAAATGCATAAAGTCCTGAGCCAAACATCCACATCAGCAAAAAAAAAAAAAAAAAAAAAAAAAAAAAAAAAAAAAAAAAACAGGTGCGGGTGAACATTATAATTCCAGCACTCAGGAGGTGAGGCAAGGGATCCAAAGGTCAAGTTTTCCTCAGTTACACAGTGACTTTGAAGCCAGCCTGTGACACTTAAACTATATAGAGATAGAGATAGAGATGATATAGATATAGATAATAGATATATAGATATATAGAAAGATATAGATATATTCAGGTACCATTATAAAAGAATAGGCAGAAACATTATAAGACCCAGAAGGGCAGGGTCTAAAGTAAGACAGTGACTTCTGGACATGGTATGACACTTGGACTCATGAACTCACAGAAGGTGTAGTTGCTAGCCTAAGATCTGGACAAGATCAAGCCAGTCCAAATTCACATTATAGCATGGAGTGAGAGGGTATTTCATGAAACTCCAATCCTACTGGAGAATCTATATGGGATTTGATGGCTTCTGGGGAAGAAAGGGTCAGTTTTCCTTAAGGATGTAGTTATCATGCCCAGCAGATAGCCCAGCATCCAGGAGTACACGGAAAGCACAGCTGAATCTGTGAGTTATTAAATTTTAAAAAGAGAGAAAGCACAAATTTTGGGGTGGGGGTGGATCTGGAACAAGTTAAGAGAAGAAATTGATCAAAATACACTTTATAGAATTCTCAAAGATGTGGTTCTATATAATATATTAATTGTATTTATTATATAATATATGGCATAGTTTTCTATCTCCTCTGAGATATAAATCTCACAGTTGAGGAGGTGAGCAAAGCTTTGGGTGATTACTGTTGATGGTGAGTCTTTCCTTAGAAGCTCAGAGAGAAGAAGAAAGCAATGCAATTGGCACTGAGCAGGCTACAGAAGTGTGAAGCTCGGAGGAGAAAGAACAGCAGAAAAAAATATACTAATTTTAAGGGAAGTTGTGCACAAAAGAGAAATACTTATGTGATAACTTCAAAGTTAAAGAAATTAATCAGAAATGGAAAGTACCATCAGTAAGTACTCCTTACAATTTGAAAAAAAAAAAGTGCATTCTTGAGTTTACTTGAAATGCTTTCTAAATAAATGCCAATCAATCAACAATCATGAATAAATGTAACAGTGTATGATTCTACATCATTACAATCTTGAGAAGCATAATCTTGAATGTGAGTTCAGCAGCAAAATCACTTGGTGGTCTTTCTTGGGTCTGAGTATGACTTTCTGCAGCTATACTACAAGTCTACACTATGCAGTGATCAGGTTCTTAATATTATGGAACAAGTGAACAGGTGCTGTGCTCCTAACGAGCAAACAGAAATGGAAAGGGAAGCAGGAAATCTAATCTCAGTGCCAGGAATACAAGCACAAACATTCCTTCTCCACCATACACAAAATCAAAAATAACTAACAAAACTGCATAAAAGCAAACATCAAAAACCACTCACTCCACTTCATGTTCTAGCCATGAGTCCTTACAGGTTGAGCAGTTTTGTTGGGCCCCCAAATTCTGAAGCTCATGTCTGAAGCCCAATGAGCCAGTTACCAGGTCAGTATAGAAAAGAAATTCATCTTAGAGCAAAGCAATGGTTCAGAACTTGTACACATCCACCAGTTTTAAATTTGCTAAGCTGTAGCCACTCAAGCAAAACTCCCTCTTCCCACCATAGCTGCCATCTGTTGTGTGGCATTTGAAGTCTCCCTAGATGTTACTTTAATTCATTTATTCACTACACCAGAATTTCAAATTTCAGGAAATGTAGAAATTAGTATAAGCAAATGGCATTTACGGGATGCTATTACACTGCTTTCCAACAGTAGTTTTCCTGAAGTCCCATGCTTTATGGGTATGCTAGGAAATAAAATGATAATAAATTATGAGATATCAAAATGTACAAATTGCACATCATATGGCCTCTGAGCTCCTAGGGGTAAGTGCACTGAAGTCTTCATCTGGAGCACATACAGGAAGGAATGTAAAAAGACAGAAGGGATGCTACAGTTAACATCATAAAGATATATACCTAGTTATCTATATCACACTGCGTCTCTCAAATTACCTCCGTATGCTTTAATTCATACCTAGAAAGTAACAGGTACATAGTGAAGGCTATTATTCACTCAACAGCAACTCCACCAGAATTTATGCTGGTTCTTGCCACAATGAGGTCAATCACGCATATGAACTTATAAAACTAGTTTTAAAACTCTTCAAACAAGATCTGAGTTCATGAGTATTACTCATATATTACAACTAGAAACATGGAGGATATGGAGGGAAGAGAGAAGGAGAAAGAGCCAGATATTTCCTTTCCCTTCCAGTGGTAGACCTCAAAAGAACAAGCCTAATACAGCATGCAGAAAGCATAGAGACAGTAGGAGGAACAGATTCGAAGAATCTGCCCATGGTCTTAACCTAATAAATCTTTAGGTCAGCACAGAAGGGGCCATAAAGCAAAATAACCTCATTGCTATCGAGCCCATGAGAAAGTCGATAGCAACTTCAGCCTCACCATGGTAGTGGTCTCATTAAAACCCTCTATATCTCATTGCTTAAGCTGCACACATTCCCCAGGGGAAGTGCTGACTAAGAAAAGGGAAGTTTATAAATTATTGGTCATTTTTTCCAGTGAGCACTAAGCTAGCTATCTAGAAATATAGTAGTAGCAAAGGGAGCAGACACTGAGTTATGAGTCCTGAGCTCCATTAAGTCAGTGGCTGTCATGGCTAGCTTTAACCGTCACCTAAACACAGCTTAGAGCCATCTGAGAAGACAGCCTTAGTCAAAGAATTACCTCGATCAAGACTGGCCCACAGGAAAAACTATGAGGAACTGTCTTGATTGCTAATTGATTTGGGAGGGCACAACCCACTGTGGGTAGTACCAATCCTACGCAGGTAATCCTGAACAGTATACAAAATGTAGCTGAGTATTAGCTGGCTTATAAACCAGCAAACAGTATGGTTCCTTCTGTATGTGTTGGCTGTGAAGTGAGCCCTTTGGCCACAATGTTGCGTGCAATCACAGGCAGGCTTGCCTTCAGATTCCTGCCCTGGATACATGCTTTGTCGTCCCTAAAAAATTCCCTAGAATTCTCAGCTGAGAGGAAACCTCTCTTCCCTCACTTCTTTCCATCAGAGTACTTGTCACAGCACCAGTGATCAACCCAGAAGACTGGATGCCAGAGGCAACATGAGTTCTTCTTGATTTTGTTCTGCATTTATTTAATTGTGGGGAGAGTGTTTGTGCCATGCACACGTGTGGAGGTCATTGAACAACTTGCAGAAGTCGATTCTACGCTTCTATCATGCATGTACTGGGGCAAGCACAGGTCAAAATGCCTGACAGCAGAGGACCTTCCATTATCCCAGCTCACCCACCAAACTTCTAAAGGTTTACACAAGACCCGCTGGGCACAAGTAGATCTCTTTCAGATAACAGGGAATCAAGAACTAGAGAGATGGCTCAGTAGCTGAGAGTGGGCCACTCTTGCAGAGGACCCAGGCTCATAACAACTGCCTGCAATTTGGTTTATAGGAGATCTGACACCCTCTTCTGATTCTGTGGGGATCTATATGCATGAACACATATACATGCACAGAGGCATGTATGTGTTCAAAGCTCAGGTAAATAAAAAGCCAATAAATAAAAACTCTGAAGGTCGTGTGTGGTCTAAGCACAAAGTTTACATCTTATACGCTAAGAAACATCATAACGAAATGGAAGTGAGCAAGCAAATTGAAGGTCAGCAGGTAACCAGAATTCGTAACACAATAAGCTCTTCATAAAAATAGAGCAGCCTAAGAACAGAATAACAAATGTAATGGCAGTTGCATTGCTGGCATCTCATACTTTGTGAAGACATACTACACATCTGGCTGGGGAGATGATTGTGTCTGCAACTCAAGTCTGGAGACCTGAGCTTAGAGACCAAGAATTCATGGCAAACATCAGGCATTGCGACATGTCTGTAACCCCTGCACAGGGAGGTAGCAGCAGGGGCAAGGGGCCGTGGCACACTTGAGGACAGGTAAATCGCTGAGGCTGACCAGAAAACCTGAAGCGATCAGCTTCTGGTTTAGTGAGAGGTCACATCTATATATATATATATATATATATATATATATATATATATATATATATATATATATATATATATATATATATATATATATATATATATATATATATATATATATATGGCACAGGAAAGGTGACTTTGCAGTTAAGAGCAGCGCTCAGTGCTTTTGTAGGGGACCCAGGACCAATTCCTAGCACCCATATGGCAGTGTACAACTACCTATAACTCCAGTTATAAAGGACCCAGTACCCTCTTCAGGCCTCCACAGGCACCAAAGGTGCATGTGGGGTACAGATACACATGAAGGCAAAACACATATAAAGTAATAATTGTTATTTTATATATAATATCAATACCAACACCATTATGACAATAATGATGATAAAATTTTAACTTAAAGAGGTGGGGTACTCATTGAGTAGTACGCAATGTCTATCTTTGAACTCTATACACATCACAACACAACACATATATAGAGGAATACATGTGTAGATAATTGGCAAACAGTTTCCTCTTCGTGGCAAAAGAAAACACTAAAGAATTGACGGGAACTGCATATTCCAGATTAATGGCTCCTAAAGCAATTTCAGTGTTATAACCAAGACTCTGGACACAGGAAAGCCACGGGGATAAAGGAGAAATCAGTCCCATGATAATGTCCACACTATTTTTATCAACAAAATGCAGTGCAGTGCAGCAACAGGAGTCTGCCTTGGTTTCCCCACCTGCTTCTCCGTGAGGATGACTCTCCCCAGTAACTGATCCTCCAGGCCTTTCACAGTGACAGTGAAGTCAATGATGGCGGTCCGAGCACTTATTTCTGGGGTATAGGCTGGATTTGGCAGCTTGGTAGTGATGTAAAGTTTAAAGCCATCCATGACATCTACTTCCTTGTCACCAACCTTCACCTTTTTTATAAAAAAGAAAGACAGAGGGGAGATACACCTGAGCCTTTTTCATTGCCTAGATCAATTCTTAAGTGGATATAATTTGTATTTTAAGACATAAAAAGAAATTGCCATTAGGTACTTGCAGAGCTTCAAGACACTAGGTTATGAGACAAGAGGCAGGGGGACAGGAATGGCGAAGGGAAAGAGAAAAAGGGGGAGCTAATTGGATCCACAGGGCTCCCAGTAGAGGGGTGGGGCCACTCCTCAAAAATTTTAAACCAGAAATGTTCCTGTCCAAAGGAAATACAGGAACAAAAAATGGAACAGAAACTAAAGGAAAGGCCATCCAGAGATCTCCCCACCTAAGGATCCATCCCAACTGCAGACACCAAACTCCCACACTATTGATGATGTCAAGAAGCTCTTGCTGACAGGAGCCTGGTATAACTGCTTCCTGAGAAGTTCTACCAGTACCTGATTAATACAGATGCAGATACTCACAACCAACCATCAGACTGAGCCTATGTATCTGAAGGATTAAAGGATTAAAGGAGCTGAAGGGATTGCAACCCCATAAGAATAATATCAACTGGATCAACTAACCCAGAGCTCCCAGGGACCAAACCACCAACCAAAGAGTACACATAGAGGGAGCCAGGACTCCAGATATATATGTAGCAGAGGATGACCTTATCTGACATCAGTGGGAGGGGAAGAAGGCTTGATGCCCCAGTGTAGGGGATGCTAGAGGGGTAAGGTAGGAATGAGTAAGTGGGTGGAGGAGCACCCTCAAAGACGCATAGGGAAGAGAGAGGGGTATGGGATAGGGCAGATGGTAGAGGGACAACCAACCAGGAAGGGAAATATCATTTGAAATGTAAACAAATAAAGTGAAGAAAAATAATAATAAATAACAAAAAAAGAGGAGGAGCTAAGAGCTCTAAGCATAGCACATAGTGAATACAGAATTCGCTGTCAAAAGTGTCATGAGTAAACCCAGAAGTTAAGGAAAAGGTAACCCGTTGAGAATGTTAAGAAAGCTTACTACCCACATGCTGAGGTTTGAGCAGTCATACAAGCAGGACCCAAAAAATGGCAGGAGAAAGCAGTTCAGGGGTGCTGGTTTACAGTAGTCACTGGATAGGGATAAGATGGGGGTTTAAACATACGTGGATGTGTGTGGCTTGAATTTCTCACCAGCATATAACTTAGTACCAGGGATTTCTTACACATGCCCTTCTCTGGACAGAAGGAAGGTGGAATGCGAAGGGTCTTAAAAGATTTCAACAGTCAGAGATGAAAACAGAATCCGTTTCTTTGTTACAGAAGTAAAACAGACAAGCATGACAGGATCCCAATCCGTCAATCATTTAGCCTCTGCTCTCAAACAGCAGAAAACCATTTCCCTAAAGCTGGCTTCACTTGCAGCCTCTTGAAAGCTTATCTCTCCCCTACCAGAATGCACAGTTGTCCTGCATACTACTATCAATGGGTTCAATGTACCTTAAAAGTCGATCCCGTCTTAATGAAGTTTTTTTCTAAAACGTTGTCCAGAGCAGGATCTAATTCCTCCCCAACATCTTCGATGAGCAAAGGCCTCCCAAGGGAAAGGCTGTCCTCCAGGTGGTTTCTAAAGTACTTGTGGTTTAGAGATGTGACCTAAACACGGGATGGGATCGCCAGGTTACTTTGGACAGACAGGGTCATGATGTGATATGCAGTAATACCACATGACCTCTGAACACTCCACCACAGGAAAAAAACAAGGACTTAGAAATCCCGGGCTTGAAGCCATGCTAAGAGATATATGGTGTAGAAAATTAAAACTGTATCCACTCTACCTTTAATAGACAAATCACATGCCATGTAACATATAACATGTAGTATGGGGTATCTTTGCTTCTTCCTGCCCTCTACCATCCTCCCACAACTAGAAGTCTGTATGGAAGCATTGCATATGTAGAGTGCTCTCCTTCGTCTGACTATCAAAGAAAGCTTTAAACTTAACCGATGAGCTTGGACTCACTAATACATGGTAGTGGTATGTGTGCCCAAAAATGCATAGAATAAGGTTATGAAAAATATTTTATTACATATAAGTTTACATCTTTATTTAGGATTCCAAATGAAACATGTAAACTGTTCAAATATTTCTGTCTTTTCATGGGAAGGGAGATGAGGGGGTTCTATATAAAAATATAACTTGATGTTTATTAATGTACTCAAACAGAAATCACCTGGAGTTCATTTTGGCTTTCTTTATTCTTAATCCAGATCTTGCCTTGAGTCTGAGGATCGATTAGCAAAGGATAGCGTGATGCTTTTGTGACAATAATTCCATTCTGGATGGACAGGTCATCGTTCGGAAGGCCTTGTAGGTTCCACTCACTGATAGTGGGGGCATCAATCAGCATCTCATTAAGATTTAGATCAATCCCAAATGGGATTTTACGGGCTTTCATTTCCTTCTCCCAATCATTCAACAGCAAGTCTCGAAACTCTTGGTTAAATGGACCAGAATATGATAGAAAAGCTGTTGCCAGAAGTACATCCCCTGAAGGAGAAAGCAAGCACCCCTAAAGTATTCTGTGACTATCTATGTAACTGCCTAACTCACTAGAATGGAAAAGGAAGTATAAATCAACAACCATTCTTTTAAACTAAAATCCACAGTCAACCTGTAGGCACAGCCTGCAAAGGACTTGACACATGAGTTCGATTGACTGTTGAACGGAGTCTAAATATCCTATCAAGAAAGACCTGTCAGAAGTTAAACATCAGGTCACCATAACTTTGTTGTAAAAGAATGACCTCTAGCTCAAAAAATGTCACTTTATAAGCCAGACAAGACAGAGCCTTCATCAAAGTGTCTGTGATCAATATCTCATGCTTTGAGAAGTGTTTGAAAGTGAACTACTCATAAGAGGTGTGTAGGTCATTCACCTATGAAATAAGGACAAGTGTGTACCAGTCACCCCCCCCAAATTCTTGTAGACACACAAACACACATATGCAAATTTGAAATAAGCAAGTGTTGTGAGATTCAAGCCTAAAGCCTTGGACTCCATCACAGCCAACACACTGTCTCATTAATGAAAGAGTTTACAGACCTACGAGCCGTTTAGTTTGTGCAGCAAACTCTTTACTTTGCTCCGTCCATCGCTCCTTTTCACCTGCCAAGCCGCTGATGAGTGTGGACGCTGTCTGCATCTTATTTCTGCACCGATCGGCATCTTCAAGTAAGGTCTGAAGAAGGCCAAAACAAGAAATCCTTTCTTCAACCAAAAAAAGGCAGCTACTCATTCCTCTGTGTGACTTTAGAATCTGTATTGTCTGCCTTCCTTGACACGTGTAAGGCCCATTTCACAAAATATCAGATTCTAGTTCCGTATGTCTGCACTGTCTCTGTCTTGTCTCTGTTTCTCTGCCCAGCAACCAAATCCTTCCCAGTGTTAGTAATAGAAACTTTCTATCACTCATTAGTAAAATCACCCATGGTAGTATCAGGTAACACAACGTATGTAAAGAATACCAATTCCTAGGAAAATTATAACTAGGAGTATATCTCATGTCAAACCCTCTTCTCCCCAACGTGTCATCTAAGGCCACATCACATTTCACATCAGATGAAGTTTAAATCTCCTTCCCCTCATTGGACTCCAAGGCTCGTGCAGAAATCTCAGCCTAGTGTAACTTATCATCTATTTCTTAGCTCTTCCTTGAGACAGTAACAAGACTTTAAAGCCGACTTCCATATATTATGGCCACTCCAAACCTAACCCTATCTCCAATTTCTGGTGTTGGTGATGGAATGCAGGGCCTCAGGCATGTTAGACATGTAGGTTGCTGAACTATACTCCCATCCCCTAATACTTCTAATATTCTATGTAGGTGTTTAAGAGATGACTTCTAGTTCTACATGTGAATGTATAGGAAACACAGTAAGTGCAGTTAAAGAGGCAGATGTTGGTGGATACCCATCTGTAACAAACACAGACTGCACATTTCTACAAGGTACATTCAATGGGCACATCTATAATGTTATGGAAAGTTTAAACTATTTCAATCCTTTTCTTTAGTGGGATTCCTTAAATATCCTTTTAAATTATCACATGGTACTGATACAAATACTCTAAACTGATTAAAAACCATCTTGCAATTTTTATGTCCCAAAAATATTGCAATATTTTATTAAGTTAATAACATAGATAACAAAACAAGTGTTCTATGTTTAAATGAGCTTAAAGTACATGATAGATAGATAAATAGAGATAGATAGATAGATAGATAGATAGATAGATGGATAGATAGATATGTGAGATATCTATATGTGTGTGTATACACATACACAAACACACACACACACATATATACATATATATATATATATATATATATATATATATATATATATATATATAATGTTCAGACATAAGAGCACTGTATTGTTTATATTCCTCTTCAGAATTTCCTAAATACATTTTCTATAAAGAATAGATTGTTCTGGTAAGAATAATATAATATAGTGCCTTGAAAAGGGGAGATAATCCAACCTATTCTCATCTTCCTTCTTCAGTTTTGTCTTCTCTTTAGTTAATGGGAAATTATAGAAAACCCACTTCCGTGCTATACTCCCATCATATATGTCTATTTGCTTCCTCCCAAGGAGAGGGATACCAGGTGTATGGTATTGAATTTAAAATAATTTATTTAAAACAAACTTTTCAATGAAAAGATATTCTTAGTTGCATTTTGTGCGAATTTCCCATCCTTACTTCTATCCAGCTGATAAAGAAAACTGCTACCTACTTCCCTGCCTTTGCTCTCTAGCTTCCCAGGGTCCTCTGGTTACTGCACTATATGCAAAGAGGGGTTAATGATAATGATGCATAGAAAGAAGCAGGTAGTTCTGGTTAGAGGTTGGGGATAGAACACCTTGGTCCAACCCTGAGGTCTGGTCTCTGTTAATTGGGCAATTCAGCAGGTAACGCCTCAGAAGGCTAGAGAAGTTGGACCCTAAGACAAGGCACTGCATCCTTTGTGGACTATAGCCAGGCTCCTTTTGAAGAGGCCATGCAGGCCTGTGCTACAATGAACTCTACACCAGAAAAACTTTGGGAGACACACAAGCAGGTTTCAGCATCATCCAGCCCTAGGGATAAAGAAAGTAGAAGAACAGTGACTGAAAATAATGTTTGTAAACTGGCGACAGCAGACTCGCGTGGTGAATGTTCCTTCAACCTAAGGAAATTCGAAATGTGTTGGAAATCAAGTTTTCAAGCTGCGGTCATGCTTTTACAATAGCAGTTCTCTGTGTTCCTTTATCTAAACCAATAAACTAATGCATGAGCCAATAAGCTCTCTCTAAACTAATAAACAGACTAAGAACAGCCGTAGCGGAGAAAATGGGTGACTGCAATCCTGCTAAAATTTAAACACAATAACCACAGATAGGGATACCAGTGAAAATCCAGGAAGATAGAAATTAATCCTCTCTCCTCCTGCTTTTTAAAGAGGGCTTTGCAGTTGCGATGCTGATTTCCTCCTGATGTAAGTGAGCCTGCTGAGCAGAAATATACAAGACAGTGCAGGTGCTCCTCCCTTACTCCTGCAAAGCATCCTCAGAGGCGCTCCCACGCAGCATTCAGGAGACTTTGCTCTTCAAGTGATGTAGAGTATATTCTGCGTGCCATGAAACCGCAGAGTCATAAGCAGGTGTCTTAATCTGGACAGGGGGCAATTCTATAAAATATTCAAAGAGGCACTCTGGCTCCCATGGGCCAAACACCATACATGGTTAATCCGACACAGATGATGTGGGGCTAAAAGCCTATATGATCAAGTGTGCAGAGTACTTTAAATTATCCATCATCCGTGGCTTTCTGCTACTATGAAATATAAAAGTATTTAAAATTGTGAGAGAAATCATTAAAATGGTTTTATGACTTAGAAACTCCAGTGCCTTTTCTCTGCAATCTCTTCAGGCTTTTTTTAGCCTGAATGTTAATTTTCAGGTGTATGCTGAGTCCAGTACAGCCCCCCCTTCACCGTAAGACAGTAAGTATTGGTCACCTGAGCACTCATACCCACCTATGCAGGTAAGGAACCCTGAAGCTTTATGTGCATACGTTCTACATTAAATCCACATTGATTTTCAAAGGAAACCGTCTCTCAGGAGGACTGGGATTTCATAATAGATGACAAGTCTGTGGGCCTGGATGCTAGCAAGTACAAAATCCCTTCCTCCACACCTTTCTTTGTGTGCATCTCTCTCTACCTCTCTCCCTGTGTGTGTGTGTGTGTGTGTGTGTGTGTGTGTGTGTGTGTGTGTATGAAAGAGAGAGAGAGAGAGAGAGAGAGAGAGAGAGAGAGAGAGAGTTAAAAAATGTGTAGACAGTCATTAGAATACACTCCTGCTGTCAGCTGCATCCATGTAACAGGGACGCCTTAAGTCAACATCAAAATATGCAAGTCCTGCCCAGGCTGTGATTGATCAGCTTAAAGCCAGACCTCTCCCTTGACATTTCCAAGCTTTGGATGTTTCATGAAAAATAAAATAATCTGCCCCACCTACTTAGAAAACTTCAAAAGATGAAATGTAATGATATGGGAAGAGGTGGCTTCAGATGCACAGGGATCCTCACTATCCTCATGTAGAGAGCGATGTGAATCGATATCCCCAGAGCCACTGTCTGCCTGGGTGGACCGTCCTGACTCTTGTCTATCAGTGGCTTTGGGTGTTAGTTAGAAACAGAGCCAAGGAGTCAGTGAAGGATCACGTGCTGTGTGAGCATGATAAGACGAGTGCTGTATGTGAATTCTTGCAGGAAACCAATTCTTCCAAGAAAGATGCGATGGGAATGAGAGCTCACAGGAATGACAGAATGTGTGGGCAGCCCTCCCATGCCAAGCGGTGCTTACCTGCTTTTCGGTCATGGCCTGTTCGTACTCTGCCTGCACCACGTCAAGCTCTGCTTGTTTGTCGTCCAGCTCAGCCTGGGCTTTCTGCAGGTCCTGCATGGCCAGGACATGACGATTCTCTTGCACTATCAAGTTGGCCTGCAGGGGGCATAAGGTGAGTAAGAAGCAGGAAGGCCCCAAACAGCCAGGGTTTAGATGGTGGGGGTTCCACCACGGCACACGTTCACATCTGTGCTTTATTCTGCTTCTACAATCACCTCAAACTGCATTAAGCCAAACCCCAACATTAATGCCAATTTTAATCCATGCTTATAAGCATAAAATTATAAATCATTAGACTAACAATCAGCAAGTTTATTTTCTATTCCGTTCTAGGCAAAATACCCAAAAAACTGTTTTAGACTGCAGAGGCCAAAATGTGAGATAAAAGCTTTTAAAGATTTTTTTTCCAAAAAAAAAATTCTTTTTTTAAACATTTATTTATTCATTTAATATGAATATACTGTTGCTGTTTTCAGACAGACCAGAAGAGGGCATTTGATCCCATTACAAATGGTTTTGAGCCACCATGTGGTTGCTGGGAATTAAACTCAGGACTTTTGGAAGAACAGTCTGTCTGTGTGCTCTTAACGGCTGAGCCAACTCTCCAACCCAAAGCAAACACTATAGAGGACAGGTTAGACTTGTCATTTAGTGGAAGCTGAAACATTAACCCTGGAGAAAGGTTTCCACTATTCTGCTTTTTAGGGGATCTTAGTTTAATGATTTCAGTTCCCTATTCTTAAAATAAATACAATAAAACAAAAAGTGTGCATCACTATGTTTCCTTGAAATACAAAAAAGAGTGTCGGGCACTTCTCATGACTAATCTTGAGCTTGCTGGAATCTCCGATGATCGGTCTCCACAAAATCAGCAAGTACAACACCAATTATTTGCTCTGAAATTCTCTGACTTTGAGTCTTTGATGCTTTACATAGTTCTGGAAACTTGAGACTCACCCTCTAAATCCTGCACTATCTGCTTGATGCTCCTGATTATTCTATCATAATTAAGTTTATCATGTAGCTAACAATTAGAAGTAATTAGGGATGGGAAAAGATCAAATGTGCAAAAACAAAAACAAGCCACAAAATATGATATTTAAAACGTGACTATTAGGGCTTCTGGGTTTTGTTGTTGTTGTTTGTTTGTTTGTTTGTTTTTATAATGTAGTCACCTCTCTGTTTGCTAAAGACTGGGTATCTTTTTAACAGTGATGCCAAACATAGAAATAACATTCATAAATTCAGCTACTTGGGGAAATGTAGGGTTGGGCTCAAAATGACATTTAATTACAAATAGCTGAAAGTCTTCCCTGAGGTGCAAGAAAGGGAAAGAGAAGACTCTACCTTCTTTCTTCAAAAGCGAGCATTTTCTGGCACTGATTTCTAAGTCTTAACCCTGTTTCATTCATAGGATTCCTCTGTTTACGATCTTGGACATGGTTGGAGAACATTCTGTGCTCTCATTTTGTTTTATTTTTAAGCAACTCACAACAGACTCGCCGTCTTCACCAAAAAAGAAAAAGAAAAAAGAAAAAAAAAGAAAGAAAGAAAGAAAGAAAGAAAAGAAAAAAAGAAAAGAAAAAATAAAAGAAAA
This sequence comes from Micromys minutus, assembly GCF_963924665.1. Lineage (NCBI taxonomy): Eukaryota > Metazoa > Chordata > Mammalia > Rodentia > Muridae > Micromys > Micromys minutus. The sequence continues at coordinate 42,989,012 of NC_137955.1, read as the reverse complement.
GAAAAAGTGATTCATGCTTAAAAGTCCCTGCAATCATTTTGGAACAATGCAATAAAGAGGAAAGAAACATCTTGGTTTCATTGTTCAGAACCTCACTCTTCGTATCTGAGGAATAAATATGCTGACTGCCAAAGCTCCTAAGGACTACAAAGACCAATTGACCCAGAAGTTCTCCTAGGCCCAGGTCACAGGATTCACCCTGAGAGGCCTACCTTCAGAGGGAGCACTTCCTTGTTTATAGAAAAAAAGGAAGCCATTGCTTTGGTCCAGGAACAAAGACCAGCTACATTCCCACAGACGCGCTTGGCTGTTTCTATGTTATAGTCGGCCATTTCAAAGTAAGGACTCAAAAATTCTATCACTTCTTCATTGATCGTGTCTTTGGGGAATTGCTGTGGAAAAGAAAATGTGAAATCACGTCAATATGCTTATTTTATGAGGTATATCTAAACTTGCATGCTGTTTTCAGTGTAACCAAAACTAGTAAGCATCCAGAGCTAGACAAATGGTATATGCTTTATTTGCTTTTTGGTTTTGTTTTTGTTTTTCGGTGTCTCAGGATATTGGGCAAAACTCTTAAGCTGAAAATACAGTGTGGAATGATTGCAAGAGAAACCTACCAGCCTTCGCTCTGTCCCTGGTGCAGACACCTGCCCTAGTTAACTACACTGGGATCCAGCAAAAGAGTAATATATTTAGGTAATGAACACTATCATAGTAATTAGTATTTGAAACACAATAAAAAAACTTCTTTCCATTAATCCTAAATAGGTAAATTATGAATCCATAATATCAACAACAAAAAAAAGCAAACACACATACAGCTCTATTCGGGCTAAGGACATATAGATTTAGCATTTATCAGCAACTAAATGCTTAATAGATTCAGACAGAGGTTCTATTAAGCTCACAGGAAATGTGAGGGCAATAACTTGGACATTGCACCTTGAGAATGATGAATTAAGTTTTAATCATAGAGCTTTCACAAATATGAGAGAATTATTATCTTCCAGAGAAATATAATTTTAAAACACAGCAGAAGTGGATTTAGAATGCCTTCCTGCACCAGGAAGGAAAATCCAGCCAGGATGAAATTAAATATTTAAAAGAAAAATGTTATCTCTTCTAAAAGGGTGATTTTTTTCAAGTATAAATAAATCTAGTAACTGGTAATTTGCATGGAATAAACCTTCACCGACCATGTGTAGGAGAGCAGAATACCCTTTTCATTCAGACATTGCTTGTCATGGGCTCCTTTCATGAGACTTAGAAAACAGTGGAGACAGATCTTGTAAACAGTGAACTTCCATCAAATGTCCAAGGGAGATGTGGAGTCCTGCACAAGAAACGGATTCTCAAAGGCCAAATTCAGTCACCTAGTCCCATAGTTGCCTGGACAAGTCAATGACCCACTGATTTCATGAGCTACTCATTTCTGTAGTAAGGAGAAGGCACCTTATGGTGGCACAGATTCAGCAATCACATGGATAGAACTGATTTAAAAATTGAAGGAAAGTTGGCGATGAAGGTGTAGTTTGGGGAATGGGCATGGAGTTGGTATTTCCAATCAGTTGTCTTGTGATCTAAATCTGGAAGATAAGACAGTAAAACATCTGGAAGGGAATGTAAGAAGATTTATTCTTCCCCAGAGGAAGCCAAGATCTAAATGGAACACAGAAAATGCTATTAAGGAGAATATCAATAAAAAGTCCTATATTAAAATTAAGAGCCTCAGCTTAGCAAAAGACAGCAGTAATAAAAAAAACAAGCCAGGAAGTGGCTGAAGATATCTATAGCATTCATAAAGTATTGGAAATCCAACAAAGTTTAAAAGGGGCTGGAGAGATGGCTCAGTATTGAAGAGTACATTTGGCTCCTGCAAAGAACTCAGGTTCTTCACACCTACAAGATGGCTCAGCCATTGGCAAATCCAGGTCCAGGAACCTGACTTCCTTTTGTGCCATCTGTAGCATCAGACACACACAAGCAATCAAACACTCATATGCACAAAATGAAAATAATTAAACCTTTAAGACTAGTTTTAGCAGAAGGGAGCAAAAAAATTGTAAAATGCAAAGAATCAGAAAGGTTCCAGTGAGATCATGTTTCCTAGGGATGCTAGAAACTACACCGACAAAGGTCCGTGAGCTACATACATGTTGACGTGTGAGCTGAACAAGGAAGAGACCAGTAGACACACCAAAGTGGGCAAGGGATACTCCATAAGACCCTAACCCTACACAAAGAACTACAGGAGGTAAGGGATGCTGTGACTGGGAGAAATAGTCTCTCCCAGAGCAAAGCAAACCGATTCGCTATCCAGCACCAGTCTGCCATGAAAACACATACGCACTATACAAACAGGTTGTGCTTGTGTACTTAGTATTGTAAATGTGTGTGCATATGCACATATAGCAACAATTGATGAAAATGGAGACAGTGAGTTTTAAAGAGAGCAAAGAGGGGCGTGTGAGAGGGGATTTCAAGGAGGAAAGAAACTGGGAAGATGATGTAATTATAAGTTCAAAAAAATAAAAGGAAAAGAAATAATTACAGAGAGAGAGAGAGAGAGAGGCCCAAATAAGCACTTAACATAAAACTTTCTGAAAGGTTTATAAACCCACCCAAAGACTTTCAGCATCTCTAGCTGTCACCAAAATGCAAATTAAGCCCATAACAAAAGAAACTGCTACTATCTCATTTAAGAATACTGAAAAGCAGAAAGCAGTGAGGCTGTGGGGGTGAGCAGGGTAAGTCTCGCTGCTGAGTGTGTGACAGGACTTAAACAAAAAACAAAAAAAAAAAATAAATAAAATAAAAAAAAAACAAAACAAAACAAAAAAAAACCTCTTTCCTACAGTTTACAAAAACAGAAAATGTGCACAACCTATGTCTCAGAAATCAGACTCCTATAAATATAGCCAACAGAAAAGCATGTGTGCAGCCCCCAAAGGTCCTGTATGTCAGAACAGACAGCAGATTCATTTGTAATGGCCAAACCTTAGTAACAACCCAAAACCTCCTTCAGCATTCCAGCAGACAAATGGAAGCATTCACACAGTTCACACTGGGGTTCACACAGTTCACACTGGGGTCGATTCGAAAGATCTCATGGAAATGTCTGTAAATATTCAGAAAATCTGAATACTAGTTAAGTCTGTTGAAGGCCAAGTGCATTCACTCACCATTAAATGTTTGTATTTAAAAATAAAGGCAACCTGTGGTCAAAGCTCAGTTTCTCCTGGCTTTACTAGGCTTCCTATCACCTGTACTTAGGTCATTGATGCCCCTTGTACCTGTGTGATGTAATTCTCTAAGACGTCAAGCTTTCTGCCTTTCCCAGACCTGTGTCCCCAGCATCACTTCAGCAGCTTGGAACTGGTCTTCCTGCAAACACTGAACACCAATGTCTCATAGCAGCCTTATTTATAATAGCCAGAAGCTGGAAAGAACCCAGATGTCCTTTAACAGATGAATGGATACAGAAATTGTGGTACATCTACACAATGGAGTACTGTAAATCAGCTACTAAAAACAATGACTTTACAAATTTCCTAGGCAAATGGATGGATCTAGAGAATATCATCCTGAGTGAGGTAACCCAGTCACAAAAAAACAGACATAATATACAGTCACTGATAATTGGATACTAGCCCCAGAAAGCTCTGAATACCCAAGAAACAACTCACAGACCATATGAAACTCAAAAGGAAAGAAAGGCCAAAAAGTGTAAGCCTCAGTCCTTCATAGAAAATAAAAAGTGTATAGCACCCTCTCAGAGTGTGGCACACCTAGACCTTAAATCATTAATAATTCAAGAGCTAAAAATGTAGCCTTGTGGCAATTCTTGGTATTTAAAATCATTGTTTAATCATTATACACCAAGAAAACTTTGACTATTTCCATGTTACATTTTATTTTACATGTACTTTATGATCATTGTAACTACTAAGATTTCAATGCATACTATCTATCAAACTTTTAAAAAACTCAAGTACTGACAAAAATATATTCATATAGTTTTATGCAAAAAAAAAAGAAAACCAATGTCTCTGTTCTCTTCTTCTTTTTCCTTATTTTCTTCCTCAAAATGAAGCCTAATTATTATATACTTACCACACAGCTCTGCACAGTCATATACTAGAAGGCTAGAACTGAAAACAAATGTGAAGTCACCTTTTGCCACAATAATAATATATCTCATCTATGCCGTGAATAAAAGTCAAAGCAAGGCCTCATGCCGTGTGACTTCATATGTGATTATTTCCAAACAAGCAATGATTATAAGAAAAAAGAATAATATTTACTTTATGTGAGGTAACTGACATGCTTTAAGCTTGAAAGAAACTCTAAATATATTTTTCTGCTTTGGGTAATGATTAATATGTGTATACTTAGTCATTAAGTAGGACTTTTAAAATGTGAACATTACATATACAACAAAATTACAGATTTATGAATTAGTCCTCCAATAGTACTACTTACTGTCAAATTGTAAATATGATCACAGGCAGTGGATTATGGGTATCTATAGACCCCCAAAAAACAAATCAAGAATATTCACAAGGAGTATCATGTCTGTACTGAACACACACAGAATTCTCTCTCAGTGTTGTCCCCTAAACAATATAGTGTAACAAACTGGTCATGTTGACATGGGCTTGTGATTCCAACCCTTAAGAACCTGAGGCTGACAGCTCATGAGCTCAAGCAGGATATATAGTGAGATCTTCTAAGGAGAACAGAAAGGATAGTGACTGGGCAGTCTTTACACAGTGTTAGGATTGTAAATAATCTAGCAAACATGTACAGCATACAGGAGGACCCACAAGGATACATGCAAAGCCGGCGTGACTTTACATAAGGAACCTGAGCATCCTCCCACTTCTGCATCCCCTGGGAGTCCTGAAAATACTAAGGATAACCTTGTCTGTCTGCATATGCAGATAGTGCATCCATCTATGTAGACTCATTAGAATGACTTTGCCAACGTTCATTGGAGTTTGCCTGTCAGCATAACCGAAAGTGGCCAAAAGGGGTCTAACACTCAGGTGCATTTCCAAAGTACATGTGCTGTGCGGAACAAGTTATTTTTAGAAGTGAATTCTATAAAAAGACTCAGCTGTGACCAACCAGGTTCCCACTTCAGTCCCCATTCAGTGGAAAGCCAACCTGTAGGTTCTGGAGAAAGTTTCCAGCTGTCATCAGTTTCAAAGATTCCTGCCAGGAAGGCACGGGGCAGCTTTTGTCCAGGTCGATTTTTACCGCGTTGACCCTCCTCTGGAACAGCAGCAGCACGCAGTCCATGATCCGCATGATGAGGTGGGGGGGTCGGCCCAGTGTTCGCACTGTGGCGATGTCGGAGGGCTTGATAGTCTTGGGAGAAAGCATGGAGTTCAGATAAAACAAGGTTCCCTCTGAGTGCTGGTGTTTTAACAGAGGACAGGCAGCATCTTCAAATTAAGAGTCATAAGGTATATATCCCCACATTTAAGCCCAAAGAAAAAAAGTCAAAATTCTTTACAATTCTCTTTTTACTTCTTTTTAATTTGCTTACAAACCTGCAAGTTTTGTGTTTATTTATTTTTTGGGGGATATTTTATTTTTCATTCTGTAACAGGAGTGGTGTGCCCATGTGAGGGCAGGGCTCTGTGAAGGTTGGAGCATCAGACCCCTTTTAGGGCTTGAGTTACAGGAAGTTCTGACCCATCCAACAGTGTGCTAGCAACTGAACCTGAGTCTTCTGCAAGAACAGTTCATGCTTTGAATGGCTAAGTTGTCCTCTTCAGAAACCTCAGGTCACAGGTTCCTTAATGGTGTTTTCACACAAACTTAGCTGGGGTTGGCCCTTGTCATTCCTAGCACCCTCCTCCCACTTTTCCTGTCCCCCTTGTTGAATACTTAAACCCCCCAGTAGTCTCCCATTTTCATATCACTCGCATACCAACACCCTGTCTACTTTCTTCCCTTAAAACCTCATTTTATAGTGCACAGGACTGAAAATGTTCATATCTAGTAAGATGCCTCCATCTCAGAAAGACGTACACTGCATGTTCTCTCTTGCATGCAGATCCTAGCTTCCTTTACATGTGTGTGCTTAAGACAAGTATGGAAGCCACAACAGTTTTAAGGAGCAGCAAGAGGAGAGAGGTGTTGAGGAGCAGATATGGAGCTGTGACATCCTTAAAACTGCACAAACTTCTCTATGTTGCAAAAAAAAAAAAAAAGTAGTCTAAAACAAAATACTCAGCACTTAAGTAGTAATCAGGGTTTGAAATGAGGAGAAATACTGTATTCGCAGAGCCTTTTTGCTCATTAGCTATGTAGGTCAAGAATCTGCCTTTCTCTAGAGCAACTGAGATTGTCACAGTGGACTGACACCAGAGGGTAGCCTTGGGGCTGACAGATTGAATAATTAGAGGTTTCTTAGCTGGGAGCTGACCTTTAAATGAGAGTTGGGCGACTCGCTTTTCACAGAGCTCTCAGGCAGCTCTGTGCCAACTCTAACACAGATATTCCCATCACCAAATTACTTTATGATCAGTCTCTTTCAGTTGGTATCGCTTTCTCTATGAAATCAGTCCTGGAGAGAGAAGAGCCTCGCGCAGGCTTGCTTTTAGGACAGACATTGCATAACACTGTGCGTCTGTGTCTCAAAGCCCTCTTTCTTTTAAAAAAAAAAAATTTAAAACATATACTTTATTTTGCATATGTCACTTACATTTGTATTTGTTTATGTATTTAAAGAAAAGGTTTCTGTGTACTAAAAAGTCATTCAATAAAGCTAGTAACTACTAAAAAAGAATATGGTAGATTGTTAAATCTATGTACAATTCTTTTTTTGTCTCTTTTATAACTTTATTTTTTTAAAAAAACAAGAGATACATATACAGATTTTTAAAGGCATTTTGGCATAACACTATATGAATATGTTTTGTCAGCACTTAATTATCTGTGTCCCCTGTCAGAGGACAAATGTTCTCTGGAATAGCGTGCACCCTCACACTTAATATGCAGGCTTGCTGTGACGAGATGCGTTTCAACTTGTCAGTGTTTCTGAAAGTGAGGTAGCTAGAGAAGAAAGGAGGTGACAAACTGAAGACTTCAGACCCTTATTTGACATGTGTGACTTCTGAGGAAGGAAGATGGAAAGAAACAGCCAGTGGGGAACTAGGATTAAGATACACTTACACAGTTACATCAATTACATAAACTGACAGTTGTGAGTTTACGTCAGGCACTCGAGAAAAAAGAGCTGGGGCTGATACTGCACCTAGAAACCCGTGTGTTTCTGGTAACTATGGGACTCCATTTTCTCTATCTGCCATAACATGAATATATATAAGACCTTATACACCACGGCAACATAACAGTTGCTTACTATTTGAACATACTTTATGACTGCTGCCCGCTAATTAAAGTCAGATTAAACATTCAGGTGGGAAGGGACACATTTTTCTTTTAATGACTTATCTCATTATTTTATGGGTATGAATACATGTGTATGTAAACTGCTTGCATACCTAGTTCCCACAGAGGTCAGAAGAGGGAGTTCGATCCCCAGAACTACAATCATGGATAGGTATAAGCCACTGCGACATGAACACGGTGATCCAACACCAAGTTCTCTAAACCACTGAGCTATCTCTTCGGTCCCATGGGAGATATTCTTTGTTATTGGCTCTTCTCAGATTGACCTAACCTGATGATGCAATGTTCAGGTCTCGCTGCAGCTAGAGTTCTCTTAGAACAGACTGACTGTGCCAGTTTTCAAGATCTCAGAAATACAAAGACATAGCAATATACACACAAGGTCGATCGAGAAAATTATAGAATTCTCTTCTATGCATGCTTCTGTTGTTTGGAGACAACGCATCCTTTAAAATCCAAGATTGGCCCCCAGGGAGATACTGTTAGAATGTGAGGGAGTCTTTTGGTGGAAGAACATAAGCGATAACGGTTCTTGAGCTCTGCCCTTTTGAAAGGGATACTGATACTGGAGCTTCAACTCCTCCCCTCTTCTTTTGCTTCCTGGTCATAAATCGAGCTGTTTTGTGTCATGTGTCCTGGACATATTATGCTGCCTCGTACCAGACTCAAAGCACTAAACGTGTAAGCTAAAACAGGCCTGGTCTCTTCATACAGGAACTATCTCCGGTATTTTGCTATACTAACATAACATAAACATAACATTTACAAATGCCTCATCACCTCACCTCTGCTCTCATATAAGTCTACACCAGGGGTTGTGTAATGCAGAATATTTTAGCCGTAGAGAATCTTACCATTTAGAGAAATACTAGAACCATCTTAAAATATGAACAGACAATGCCAACACTTAACTCTTAGGGAAATGCTGGCCTTCCTTTTAAAAGCAATACCTGAGAAGCCTTACACTACAGTCCTATGAGTATAGGTATCCTGAATTTGACACGGTTTTAAAAGTTCTTGTTCAATGCCCTTCTCTCCTCTGTTGATCAAAGACTCCCAGTAGAAGCAAGGTGGCAAAATTGTGGGAGACGAAGGACGACATGTCCACAGATCTCATGAGCTAAAGACCCAGGAGAGCTTGAAGTACAGAGGAGGGTAACTTAGCCAGAGAGTGGAGAACATACCAACTGTAAGAATAGTATAGAAAGTCGGGGAACGAGAGAAGGCGATGTATTCAGTCTCTCAATGGAGAGAAAGTGCATGTAACTTTTGTTATTGTTGTTTGTGTCCTGGCAACTAAACCCAAAGCCTCACATATGCCCAGCAAGAATTCAGCCACTGAGTGGTATATCCCATTGGGTCAGAAGTACCTACAGGAAAAACAAAACCTAAAGACTTGAATCAAAAGGACTTGGAAATTGCTCAAGCATCATGTTAAGAAAGTGTAAGAGAACATAATCTCACTGTCAAGCTTTGATCTGTGCCCAAATGAGGTCAAATGGCTTGCGTTAGCAGTGGACACACAGCATAATTGTGGTTTTTTTTTTCCCCATCCATTTCTAAGCCAAGGATCAATAGCCTAGGGGAACAGATGAATAGGAATGAATTAAAGGTAATCTTTAAAAGAGAATCCTACATCGATCCCTCAACACTGATCCGCCATGTAAGTCATGGTCTAGCTCACATTACATAAAAAATAAAAACTTCCTTTGTCACATTATCAGCACTTCTACTGCCACACAGTTGCCCTGACCGTGTTGAAAGTCACGCCACCCCTGTCATTAAGGGACTACATTAAATCAGCGGTCTTCATTTTGGATGATTCCCAAACAGACTCAGGGGAAGCTTTGTCTCATAGACCGCCCACTTCAATGTTCTCAGTGAGTCTAGAAACATGTTTGAAACTTCATTCAACTTTCCCCGCTGACACACAGACTATTAATGAAAAAGTTTAAGACTCTTGGCTGCTATTCTGTGACAGGGCTCATTATTTCTTAAAAATGAGCACAAGATGTTAATGTGTCTGTCTGAGATCTGTAGGGCTGAGAGTCTCTACAGACACAGCTAAACCAGAAGCTAAAGTTCTGGTCTGGTCCACATGACATCCCTGTGAGCACCTGCCAACTTCCAGCACATTCACCTGGAGTGCGGCTTCCGCCTCTTCTAGGGCTGGCTTTGCTGCCTCGAGTTTCTCTTCTGCAATGGCTTTGTCCTTAGAGATGCTGTCTACAATGGCCTGTGCTTTGTCCTTCACCTTCTGTACCTCAGCCTTGACCTTCTCAGCAGCCTGTGCTTTCATTGTGACTTCTTTTAAGACCTAAGGAATAGGGGAGAAAAATATCACGCTGTGCAGGCAACACATGTTTCTTGCCTTGGTATGTTGATTTTGTCTACTTCAAGCAGCTTTCATAACAGAACAATAAGTAGTTTACTATAACAGTGACTCCTGCAAGCCAGTGGTTTATCCACCTACCGTGTCAGCTTTTTCATTGGCCACCTGCAGTTCCTTTTCTTTTACTGCCAGTTCTTTGCTCAGGGCTGCAACCGATTCCGAAGCTTCCTTTAGCTTTTCCAATCCAGTATTCATTCTGGAGTTGAAAATCCATGCAAGAAATGTTAAAAGGAATTGTGGCAAATGCCCTTGTTTTCAAGTGTCATTTCACTAGGAAGTGTAGCAAGGTAATACTAAAAGAAAGAGAATAAATCAAAATCACACCCAAGAGCGCCTCACCTAGAAGGTCCGTCTTGGCTTAGTTCCAACTGACAAATGCATGTTCTTCATCAACCATATACAGGAAGTGAAAGCACAAAACCATGAGCAGAGCAAGAGGAACCACCGTGATCTGGTGCACACCGCCCGGGGCCTAATAACAGCACTCTCAACAGATTCAATGCTCCATGTTGGTGGAAGTAAAATAACTACTTGTGGTTTTGTTTTGTTTTGTTTTTCAAAATAGTCCCATGAAATTAAAAGAAGAAAGATTTGAATTCAAGAAACAAAATAAAATCTGAAGTAGGACAGACGTGAATTAGTTCCCTGCATAGTCCTAAAATAATGTGTTCTCTAGAAGATGAGAGGCCTTGGGGCCATTGAATAATCAACCCACGAACCCCTTATATGTAACCTAGTCTCCTGCCCAGGGATCCCTTACACGGCTATCTTTGCTAGTTCTGGTTATTCTACGAAGAAAATGTGAATGTTGGAGAAAATACAGAGTGGAGCGGTGATATCTGGGTCCAAACTTAGTAAGAGGATATTCGCTTTGCAGGGACCACAACCATCAGCCACACTCGTCTACATTGGTCACACAGAGGATTGGGATTAGAGGCTAAGAGGGGCTGGAATGGGATATCTGTATTCTTACCTCATTTCCACATCTACTATATAATTATGTCAATCAATATCCTAAAAAGTGCCAGTCCATAGAAGACACCTGGAATTTTTATATTAGATAACAAAAGCCCCCAGGAGCCCAGAATAGTCCTTTATATAGTTCATGAAGAGGATTCCCAACCTCAGCACTAATGATATTTAGGCTGGATGAATCATTGTTCAGAGGGCTGCCCAGACCTCTGTTCTATGGTGATACATTATAAAAGTATCTCTTCCATTCTAAGAGACTGGAACTTTTGGTAAACATCACAGCCAGAGTTAATAATGTACCTTTGGGTCACTTAAGACTGACCCTACTGTGTAGTCTGCCTTTTTATTTAGCCCACCTTTAAGAGAAAAATCTAACAATGAACCCTACTTGACTTGGATTTTGCACATAATCAACTTTTACAATTAAAGCCAGTGCATAGCTTTAATCATTTTTTATTAAGTTGTTTATTTACTTTATATCCTGGTCACAGCTTCCCTTCCCTTCTCTCCTCCAAGTCCCTCCCTCTTTCTTCCATCCACCCCTTCTCCCTTTCTCCTCAGAATAGATGAAGCCCACTGCAGATATTAGCCAGCCTTAGCACATCAAGTTAGAGTAAGAGTAGGTGCCTCTTCTAGTGAGGCTAGACAAGGCAGACCTGTTAGGGAGAAAGGAATCCGAAGGCAGACAATGTAGATAGAGATAGCCCTGATCCTTCTTTTAGGAGTCCCACATGAAGATCCAGCTGCATGACTATTACAGATGTGCAGAGAGTTGAAGTCCACTCAGTGCATTTCCTCTGGTTGGCAGTTCAGTCTCTGTGAGCATCCGTGGGCCCAGGTTAGTTGGTTCTATAGGGTTTTTTTCTTTGTTTGTTTGTCTGGTTTTTTTTTTTTTTTTTATGTCCCCTCTGGATTCTTCAATGAAATACATTTTCCATACCCCTGGTCCAAAGAGAAATGTACCTGTATATCTATTTTATAGTAACACATGCTGAAAACAGCAATACTAAATGATATTCACCATGAATGCTGGAAACAGCATTACAGATATTATTTGATTGTGTCTATTTGTTTGTTATCTAGATCAGTTGTAGTGAGTTGTAGTCAGTGATTTTGTACCTTGTATAATCCTGTTAAAGACTTCTATAAAGGATCTCTTGTTCTTTTCATGCATTTAATTCTCTCTGTGCTGCTCAATAAATAAAGGGTAAAAGGCCTTTGTTAGGGACAGATGGTGGACACAGGAAAAGACAAGACAGGAACAGACAGCAATCAGGCATGTATAGATTCAAACACATACAACAGAGAGATTGCAGACAAGAGAGACAATGGAGACATACAGAAAAAAAAAGTTGAGACAAGTCTGGGTTCACTTTTGGCCCAACTACTCCAAGGGTAAGTGCTTTGATTTCTTTGCTTTGTGCAAGACTGGTGAATTTTGGGTACATTTATGTTACCAATGATGTGTTTGAATGGATGTGGTTTTGGTGGCACATGTGGGGAAATGTGTTCAAGTAGGTGCACTGTCCTTTAGATGATTATGAGTATTGACTCCATACTACCCTAACTTGAGAACCTCATTTGTGACAGCCAACCATGGTTCTGGTCATTTCAAAGCATAGCCAACCAACAATTTGGCTCTAGTGACTTTTCTTTGATCTTGACACTCACCTGTTGGCCAGGCTCTCCACTTCCATGTGTTTTTCTTCATAGATGAACTTATAGCCCTGAATAAAGGAGAGGTATGATTTGGGCGTCACATGGGTAGAGCGCCGGAACCTCTGGAAGTAATCAGCACATTTCTCAGCTACACCATCCTGAAAAGAGCCCATGCATTGGACCAGTTCCTTCTTGATCTCCTTGGTGCAGTCGATGGTATAAGATGAGAGGAAATGTTCCGACACTAGAAAGAATGAAGACAATACTGTCACGTTCAAAGTGACCTGAATGTGTTTCCTAGGACGGTGCACAATCTTTGTTGCCCCGGGAGGAATAACTCTCACTACTTTGGGCAGTTTTATTGTCCCTTTCATATATAATGCCATAAAAAGCTTTAGACTTAGCATCATTCCTTGTTTTCTGTAACTTGGGCAGAGAAGTCTTTTTCTGTGTCGCAGCAGAGTTCAATGGCGGGCAGCCAGCCAGGTTTATGGGTCAAAATGATACAAATACCTGAGCCATCAGGAACCGTGTGCCACTCAGACTCACTTCAATTCCTTTCAACTGGGTCATTTCTCATTTGGAGATGCTCATCACTACATTTGAGCTGTTGTTGATGCTTTTGTTTTGGGGGTTTTGTTTGTTTGTTTGCTTTGTGTTTTTTGGGTTTTGGGGGGGTTGGCTTTGTTGATTTTGGTTTTGGTTTTGGGTTTTTGAGGAGATTGGGAATTTTTATTTTGTTTTTGTTTTTTTTATTTTGTTTTGTGTTCTCATCTTACTCTTAAAAGCAGTGACTGGCTATTTGCAGGTCAGGCCTGACTTACAGCATTCATTAAATGGGTAAAATACTCCTAGTAGAAACGTTTACCTTATTCACAAGGTCCAACAGTGAATCAACTATAAGACACATATTCCATTATAAAAACAACCCAGTTCTAGGCGTGATGGCATATATCTTTAATCCCCATGCTGAGGAGATAGAGGCAGGAAGATCACTTGAGATGAGGATCAGTTAGGTTTACATATGAGCTATTCTACATTTTGGCAAGCCCATATCTCAAACAAACAAAAAGAAAGGGCCATAAAGTAGATCAGATCTATCGCTACATATACACTGTGTTACCACTGTCTAGGCATCACTAAAATGGGTGAGGAGGAAATATAAAACATAGTATAATCTCCATACATGTTTAAGGATTATATAGAATCTACATTTTAAATAATTTTAGGCATTTTGAGAATCTGATAAGAAATAGCATATGTGCATAAGAGTCAAAAATAGAAATAGGGAGAGCCGAAATAAGAGAAAGAAAAGGAATCTAGCGAGCTAGAGGCTGACATGAAGAATAGCCTCTCATCACTAGTTCCTGGTCAGTGAATTAAGTTCTCAGTGGAGGACAACAGTGACCATCCACCAAATAACACTTACTAAATAGTATAAGGTAATAAATAAAAATATCTCTGACTTATGTTTCCCAAATAAGTTAATCAGAGACTGTAAGGAAGAGCTCAGATTTGAATATCCCGCTTAAAATGGGCACTGGAAACATGAAGAATTAATACCCATAAAAAATGTTTTACTTATTTATTTTTGTAATGTTCGGCACAAAGGTAAGGCCTCGCCTGCAACAGGCACTTTTTTAACCACTGAGCTATATCTTCAGATCCTCCTGGAACATTTTTACAGGTATTATCCAGAATAGTCGGAACATTCATTGTGTGGCAGGTATAATTCAAGCAGCTTTAGTTGGCATTATGGGATGGCTTCCAGGAATTTGCCATTATCTTCAAATTTCTTTATATTCACTATGTAATGAATGCAGTTGAATGAACCAAATCTCTCAGGGGGAAACATACACTAGAAATACTTGAATAACAATAAGCTATGCGTTATCAAATACTTGAAACCTTTAAATGCTCCCCAAAGCTGCCTGGTGGCTGGGCACTGAGGACGGCATGTCAGTGGGTTATCCTGAGCGGATGTATACTGGTCTGCATTATTTAATTTTCCCTGTTCCAGGGGTGTCAGTAAGATAAAAATGGAAGTCTTCAGAATTAATCTCATTTTATTTATTTTTATTTTAGAAGGGACTAAAAGACAAGTGCCTATATACATGAGAGATAAACTTGATGATGCTTTCTGTTCCCAGAACATAAATAACAATAAACATTGCTTGGTGTTAGCCAAGGTGTAGATAAATGGGGGGACACTTGGTAGTAAAATCTAGCCCTAGGTTTAATCACAAGCATCACACACACACACACACACACACACACACACACACACTATGGTGGGGTTACAGAGTATGTACACCCAAGTCTGGTTTTTCCATAGATTCTAAGGGTTCTAACAGGTCCTTATGCCAGAGCAGCAATAAAGCCCAAAGAGAGGAAAATCCTTCTGGTCAGGAGGATGGAAACTAAGCTTGCATGGAAACCTAACATTTTAGGCAGACCTGGTCAACCACCTAGCCAAGGTAGGATAAGATGGTGTGTTCTCCTTAAGCCACAGTAAGAGAGAAATAATAGGTCCTTGAATGAGATGATGTAATTCCCCTTCCCAGAATTCCAAGCCCTGGTGCCCACACCATAGCACACTGAGCCACAACCAAGCAGCTCTATAAGTCTGTCTGCTTTTTTTTTCTTCTATCTCTTTTCTCCTGCACTCTCCTCTTCTGTGCAACTGCTGAAATCTATAGCTTGCCTGTCCTGGGTTTGTGTTCTCTATTAATATCTAGTAAAAGTTATCTTTAAGCTTCCATTTGAGTCTACTCTTAAGTCTTTTCATTAATGAGACTAAGATTCCCCAGGAGGAGAAGTGAATCATCTCCTCTATCACTTATGCCTATGGACCACACCTACTGAGTCACCTCCTGAGCCCAAACTTTTAAACCTTAATAAATATCAACCTAATCTCTGGGTACTGAGATATGTATTGTTTATGCATGTGTATTTCACTGAACAAAGCACAACAAACAGCCAACTGAGTATGATCAAGGCAAACCCTTTGAGAATCACTGAAAAACTGAGGGTGCTGTATATTTAATCAAAGAAGCATAAGTGGAAGACTTCACTCTCTGGTTTTAGTGCAATGAAAAGCTGCCTCGTTTAAAAGAGCAGCATCTTGTAGCAAAAGTCGAAAGCCCTTCAACACTGGATAGAGAGAGTTGTTCAGCCCAGTACAGAGATGGCTGGTGGCAGAGAAAATAAATGAGTGAGAAATAAATAACGCAGCTAACGAAGGAATGTTAGCTGTGAGCAGGAATGCCTGACAGTGTTATTCCCATCACACTCACCAGCAACTAAAGCATCCTTGGGCCATCGGCTGAACCAGTCAATTGTGCATCCTGAAATCAGGGCAGGGAACTTCAAAGCTCGATTTCGAAATTTCTCTCCCACGGGTGAAAAGCAGAGCACAATGTGCAGGTTGCCTCGGACCCTGCTCATGAAATACTCGTACAGGTTGTCGTTGGTGGGTGGGCGCTTGGGGTGCTCCTTCTTCATGACAGATGTCAAGTCACTGTTGATTTCATCGATTTCATCCCGAGCAAACAGGTTGGAGACCTCAGAAAGAAAAGTGGGCATCTAAAGTCAGTATATGCATATGAAACATATCAAAATGTATACTCAAAAGGTCCAGGACTTCTCCTCCACTTGTGCTCTTAGGTTCAACTTTTTAAAGTGAACTTAGAACTTTCAAGATGAAATCCATCTCATGCTCAATGCACTTAGGTGTTTCTCTGACTAACTACACAGCCAAAGCTCTCTTAGAGGGTAGCTGGACACACCAAAGCCTAGCCTTGCGGGCTACCCTCCACCTTCTTCATTTTTTCACATCACCATTGTAAATGCTTAGCTTCACATCTTAATTGGGAGTTATAGTCTTTAAAAACCCAATAGGAAAAGGCATTCTTCCTGCTTATTGCCAAGTTCCTAAGAACATTAATTTAAATTTCTAAAGGACAAAAAGCACAGGGCATCCTGCATTGGTAGGAACTTAGAGAGGCAAAGTCCCCACCTCGCCTGATGACAGAACATTGTTCATGTATTCCAGAAACGACTCCTCTTTAATCTCATTGTCTGTGAAGATGAAAGTGATCCCTTTGCCTTGCTGGCCAGCAGTTCTGTACAAAAGTTTCAGGTCTTCCATCAGATTGGAGGTGTTGTATGATCTGAAGAAATGTAGCCATCAGATTAGTCACTAAAATATTTCCATATGACCACAGCTTTATGCTACCTAGCCGTCAAACAATGTCGGTATTATTGTCCTATGGATACATACTGTCTATGAATATTAGCTAGGTAGCTAGTTTTTTTAACTTCATAGACAGTACAATTAATGCTTTGGTACATACAAACATCTCCTACCTCAACACAGGCAAATATTGTTTGTATTCATATATGTCATGTGACTGTGTGTAGGTGCCATTTTGAAAATACACATTGACAGAGGTAATATTTCTTGGACATAATTGGAAGATTCATTAAGCACCTATCAGCAATGGGAATGTTAAGAGATACCTCATAAACTGAACTAAACTAAACTAAATCCATTCAAGCTTTTGTGATATGGGAACAAGAAGTCAAATCATGACCCACAGAGTCCTTCTCATCATCCGAAATTACTATCTTCATATCCTTGAATTTCACATAAAAGAGTTTCAGAACAACCAGTACTCAGTATCAGACTAGCTGAAAGCATTTGAAATGCACCCTACCATTAATCTCCTTTCATTCCCCAGAGCAATCTGCAGGTAGAAGCAATTCTACAATCAAGGAAAGGTAGAGCAATATCCACAAAGAGTAGTCCATTACTGCTGAAAGCACAGATGAAAATGTTTTATTTCTGGAGACATACACTTAATAATTCTCTCTGTGTCTCTGTGTCTCTGTGTCTCTGTCTCTCTGTGTCTCTGTCTCACTGTGTCTCTGTCTCTGTCCCTCTCTCTCTCTCTCTCTCTCTCTCTCTCTCTCTCTCTCTCTCTCTCTCTCTCTCTCTCTCTCTCTCTCTCTCTCTCCCCGTGTATGTGTGTGTGTGTGTATGTATGTGTGTGAATGTGTATAAGTGTCATTAAAACAAACCAGAATTCAGAGTAAAGAATAAAATAGTCACTTGATTTGGTTGGTTGGTTGGTTGATTGGTTAGTTGGGTGAGTTTGGGGGGGTTGGAGGGGTGTTGTTTTATTTTGTTTTGTTTTAGATGTTGGTGGTGGTGGTGTTTTGGGTTGTTTTTGTTTGTTTTGCTTTGGTTTGAATTTGGGGTTTTTTTGTTTTGTTTGTTTGGGGTTTGTTTTGTTTTTTTTTCTCAAGACAGGGTTTCTCTGTATAGTTCTGGCTGTCCAGGAATTCACTTTATAGACCAGACTGGCCTCAGACTCAGAGATCTGCCTGGCCCTGCCTGCTGAGTGCTAGGATTAAAGGTGTGTACCACCATCACTTAGCTTCCAATGACTTTTCCTTAAGGTACTAAATATTTGACATTCAGACTCTGTCTTTTTAATATCCATAAACTAAATCTACAATCATTGTCTGAGTTATGATTTCTATTGCTATGATAAAAACCATGACCAAAGCAGAGCAGGAACCTGGGATCAAGAACTGAAGCGGAAGCCATGGAAAATGCTGCTTATTGGCTTCTTCTGCGTGGCTCCTTCAGCTTGATTTTTACACCATCCAGGACTACCTGCCAGGGTCCGGTTGACAAAACACTAATATGACAACCATATATAGATATTTTTCGGAGCCTTCTAGAGAAATAAGAGTTAAGTGATCATAAACGTTTTTTAAAGACAGTTCTCCCTTTAAAAGAAACAAAAGAAGGGGCTTTGTTTCTAATAGGAAAATGCTTGCAGATGCATCACAAGAGGCTTCTGGAAGAAAGATGTTCAAATGAAACCTGCAGCTGAGTAAAATTCTACAAGTACCTCTGAGTTTCCAGACAAAAAGCACCGGCATTGTGAAGTGAAATTATTGGAGGAGACAGCTTCACTAGACAAGTGAGCCTCACCGCTCAGAGCCCATGTTTAACAACAAAAGATGGGTAAGGACACCATTGATAGGACAAAACGGCCATTTAGAGAATGGGAGCTTATCTTCAATAACCCTATGTCTGACAAAGGGCTAATATCCAAAATAGATAAAGACACCAAAATTAGACATCAACAAACCAAGTAACCCAGTTGAGAAATGGCGTACAGCTAAGCAGAGAATTGTTGGCAGAGGACTCTCAAATGGGCAACAAGCTAGTCTAGATGAAATGATAAGCCCTAGATTCAATAAGACAATCTGTCTCCAAAAATAAGATAGGAGAAAATACCTACACACACACGCACACACACACACACACACACAGGGTAGAGAAGAGCAAGTAAGACAGAATGAAAATCTCATCTCATCCAGCTTCTTAAATGGACAGGCTAATTACTGCTCTCAAAATAATATGAGCAATAGTTGTGTGCCCTAGCTGGGAAGCCCCTCTGTTTAACCCTGATCAAGCATCTATGGCTTATAAAATTGGATGGTCTCTAAGGAAGGAAAACCTTGCCTTTCCTCTCATTGGTAATGGATCATTTTCAGTGTGACATGCAGAGGAACAAATTTGTCACTGTGAAAGTTTTGGATGTTTACTGAGCCACTGAGTTGTAGAAGGAGTCACACTTGACTAGACACCTGGATTGATCACAAGTCCTGCAGGGCAGTCAATTCCCCTACACTGTCTGATGTCACGTAATTTATAGGCTTTCTGAACTCCAGCTGCAAGATGGGCTGTTGCTACCTGGCCACCTAAAAAACTTTATTAGAAAATCCGATTAGTTCAAATATATAAAA
This sequence comes from Micromys minutus, assembly GCF_963924665.1. Lineage (NCBI taxonomy): Eukaryota > Metazoa > Chordata > Mammalia > Rodentia > Muridae > Micromys > Micromys minutus. The sequence continues at coordinate 42,969,730 of NC_137955.1, read as the reverse complement.
GTAACTTGAAAACAAGAAGGTTTTAGGCAAATATCAGAAACAAAATTATAAATCAAATCTCCTTCCAGGGTAGGTTATCTGTTTCCATAGCTTGGCTTCCACACATAGACTAGAATTATAAATATGGTAACAGGGGCTGTCTCTGTCATCCTACTACATGTATTAAACAGAAATCTTTGGATTTATTCTCCAAGGAGAGTCATATAATTCAGACCAGCTATGACAGCCTCAGCTTGGATAACAGAATCTCCAACTCCAATATTCAATAACTTTCCTCCTGCAAGCTAGCAGTAGCATATGGGTCTCTCTCAATGAGACAGGTCAGTGGTATGCTTCCCATGGATGCCAAATAATTTGGACTTCATACTCCTATTTGTCTGGATTAACTTCTAATAATTTCATCTCAACTAAACTTCCCAAACTGGCTTTCTGAAACTCTGTTTGACTTCTCAGAATCGCCTCTACTTACTTCTTCATGTTCACTGTTCACATGCTAATACAATTTTCTACCTATTACACATACACACTGAGAGAGAGAGAGAGAGAGAGAGAGAGAGAGAGAGAGAGAGAGAGAGAGAGGGAGGGAGGGAGGGAGGGAGGGAGGGAGGGAGGGAGGGAGGGAGAGGGAGAGGGAGAGGGAGAGGGAGAGGGAGAGGGAGAGGGAGAGGGAGAGGGAGAGGGAGAGGGAGAGGGAGAGGGAGAGGGAGAGGGAGAGGGAGAGGGAGAGAGAGAGAGAGAGAGAGAGAGAGAGAGAGAGAGAGAGAGAGAGAGAGAATTCATCTGGGGTTCCCTCTCTTCATGAACAGTGACTATCTATATAATTCTGTACCCCCAAAACCAGACTTACCAAGAAGAGCTCCAGTTTGCTAAACTCTTGTAGATTTCCACGGACCATCTTTCCCTTCTCTCTGTCATGCATTGTGTCTTGCCTAGATTCCTCAGATATCTTTATAATTATGACAGTTTTATATTTCTATCTATTTACTAGACATAAAATCATTCACACTTGTACACACACAGTTGTACACACTCACACACACTCACACTCATACACATTACCAGTAACCCATCAGTGTTTTCCTATTATTCTCTAGTGACCTATCAACTTCTTACTATACTTTCAAATGCTGCCATAATTAATACATTTCCATTTTCCATCTCACATTCCACACTCAACTCTATTTGATTCTTCCAGGGATCAATAGTAACTTGCCATGATGTTTGCTTCAAGATGCCAATGGTTTTTGGGTTTTTTTTTTTTTTTTTTGTTTCATTTCTGTATTTTGTTTGTTGTTTGTTTGTTTGTTTGGGGGGTTGGGGTTGTTTGGGGGGTTGTTTTTGTTTTTTGGGTTTTTTTTTTACCAGAAAACTCACAGGTTCTTTTAGAATTCCTACTCAAACATTGGTTTCATTTTAACACAATTTTTCTAATGAGCCTCTTCTGATGTCTCTGCATTTATTTACCTAGTAGACACAACCGTGCCTACAAGCCATATTCTACTGAGTGAATGCTCATCACCTGTCTCCTTTGAGTTGCTATAAACACCATGATAACACTGGCTAGAGTTATCAATTCATTGGTTCAGAACTGTCTCCCAAATACCCATGTGTTATGTCAGTGGCTTGGCTGTGTGTCATTGGGAGGGTAAAAAAAAAAAATTTTTTAAGTGGCAGCTTACAAAAGAAAGTCTAATCACTGGGCCTTGTGGCTGTTCTTGAGGGCAATATGAAATGGTCTTTCTATTGTGCATATGTGCCCCTGTTTCTATCCCTCCATCTCTCTCTATCTGTTTTCCTGTGTGTCTCTCTCTATGTCTCTGTATTTCTGTCTGTCTCTCTGTCCCTCTCTTCCATACCTCCTTCTTTCTTTGTGTGGTGAGCCTATGTATCTGTGTTCTGTCTCTGTGTCTATGTGTTTCTGTCTCTGTCTCTGTCTCTCTGTCTCTGTCTCTGTCTCTGTCTCTGTCTCTCTCTGTCTCTCTCTCTCTCTCTCTCTCTCTCTCTCTCTCTCTCTCTCTCTCTCCCTCTCGGGTGTGTGTTTGTATGTGTGTATGTGTGCATGTGTGCTCTTTACCTTCTTATTTTTCTCCTCCCCTGTTACTGCCCATGTAGGCAGTCTTGTTCTAACTCCAAATTCATAGACAAAAGAGATAACCAGACATTATTTAAAACCATGGACCAAGTAAATCTTCCTTCCTTGAGTTGATTATCAGTTATTTTCCCCTAGTAACAGGAAGCTAACAAAAATCCTGTTCCTCCAGACAGTGTTGAGCAGCTACTCAATATTCAACAATATTTAAAGTGTTTGCATGTATAAATTTTTCAACTATTTTTCATTAATATTAACATTTCAGAAATCTGCACTAGCCCTATGATATATAAAATGTCTTCTAAAATGTACAAAGGATACAAATAATGCTTATTCTCTATAGAACATAAAAACAAAGAGGCAGCAATGCTTTTTAGTGAAAGGCTGGACTGTTTAAAAAAAACAGGTTACTGATAGAAAATGTTCTGGTCCATGACAAAGGTTGAAAGGGGAAGACATGTCAGTATTCCAGATGAAAAGCTATTGTGATTCTTAGCATACATAAGAAAATGCATTCTTAACTGCTAGTGACCTCAGAGACCCTTTCTTCAAAACTCATTTTACAGTAACATAAAGGCTCTTACCTTGTCAGAGTGATCTGGAAAGAGGTATAGCCAGCAATGAACGAAGCCAACCTTGTCAGACTTTGCTTTCCTGATCCACCCACACCAACCAGGAGGGCATTTCCCCGAGGAGTGCGGATGACTCGAGAGATCTATAACAAAAAGTAGAAAAGACTCACGTCTTTCTACATGCAAATTCACCATTATAGTGTACATTTGATATATGAATAAGGCCACATGTAACTGATCACTGCTGGGAGGAGGGGAATCAGCCTCTCGCTGCTATGAGCTCTTATTGGTTATCTGGTATAAAATGGTCAGCCCTGAAGCCATACACACAATGAACTCAACTGACTGTCCCATATATTTAATATACATGTGTACATCTATATGTGTGTAGTAATACTAATCACAAAGAGGCTATCAATATGAGAATGGAGGGATGTTGCAGTAACTATTTTTAAAAGGTTCTGTTGCTACTGGTCCCACAGTCTCGCTCTGTGGGAGCCACATCAGTGTCGTGCCAGGCACCCAGTCCCACACAGTCCTCTAGGAAGTTAATGAACAAGCCTGGCACCCACACATCTCATTCCACAGACTCCCGCATCACTTCGTGCGGGTGACAGAGCTGGAACTGCACGCTCCAGCTGCCTCTCGGCCATTGCTTTCACACACTGTTCTCCGCAGCCTGGTGAAAACACAACTCAACAATCAATAACTTATCAAACAGATTTATATGTTAAATTATCAATCCACAATACATCCAAACAATAAGTTTGCTGCCAATTAATAAAGATATAAACCGCCCACCTAGACAAGATAAAACTTTGAACTGAACCATCTTCCTCTGCTGCCTTTATCTTGAATCTCCCACTTTCTCCATTTCTTTTGCCTCACCAAATTTGTCCCTACCCCACTCTCTATTGTCCAATCATGTATCACCTTGACATCAACCTACAGAGGGACATTGGAGAGAGTGGAGGGAGAGTACCTAGAAGGATGGATAGAAAGAATGGAAAAGAAAAATGACTCAATTCCATTTTAATTTAAATATATTTTAAAATAATAATTTTTAATGCCAAATAATCATTTGGAAGTCAGGGGTATCTCCAGATCAGACTAGAAGGCCATACTGCTTAAGGAAATGGAGCACTTCTGGAAGATAACAGCACTTGGGTTGTACTACCAGATAGCAACTGTGGGGTGTGCTCTCACGATCCCATAGGGTACCAATATGTTTCAGATTATGGCTGGCGCTGTCTACAAGGAGAAAAATAAGAGACTCTGAGGCGTCCTCTTAGTATGTGCAGTCTAAACTGGCATGCTAGAAAAGACAGCAGAGTACTAGGTCAGCAGAGCATGCCACTGACTACAACACCTTCCACATGGGAAACAGCTTAACTCAAAGGGAAGAAAACTACCCATGAATAACAGAGATGGTACAAGGAAAATGTGCATAAAATCCCTCATACTATTTGGTAAGATGATTAATACCCAAGGTCTCTACCAAGAAGTGATGGAAAAACAAGTCAGGAGACTACTCTGCCCTTCTCAGTAGACACAGACTACCTGGTTCCGCTCTTACAGATTTCGTATTCTAGGTATTGAATGGAGTTGTCTCACCAGGCTTTCAGCAACCTCTACAGAGGAACCAAGATAGAACTGTGGACAATCTTTTCACCCTTCTCTCCCAAAATACATGATTAACTTAGAATGTTGCTGTAAAGTTTTCTTTTCTAAGTCCAATGACAGTGATAGGTCAGGCTGAAGCTAGGTTCTATTAACTCTGGCTACGGTTCCTGAGGCTCTTCATCCTGACAAGGTTTTCTTAAGGAGCCTCTTCCTCAGATTTTCCTTCCCTTGGCTCAGTAGGTTACATTCCTGCTTGGAATACCCCTGGGTTTGCAGCTAGTCTCCCAAATATAGAACATGTGAGAAATGAGACTATGCAACCTGTTTCTCTATGGACCTAGAACCTGAGGGCAGATGTGTGTTTCAGTCTTCCTGGCTCTCTATTCTCAGGTTGTCTCTGTGAGTCTACAAAGTCACTACACAGTCATAGAGAGCCACCATGTTTCTTCTTATACCTTCCCTTAGTATAAATTCAACATGCTGAAACAAAACAGATGAGGAGCAACTGGAACCACACTAGAACCTTCTGAACATCTCTTGGTTATCACTTTACAACCATGGCCCTATCCTGTGTTTGATGTGTAGACTATATTAGAGAGTTATGCATGTTTTTAGTGTTTGGTTTTAGGAAATCTTCATCGTATTTTTACCTGGCACAGGCTAAATCATTACAACATCAGAGAGATAAGCAGTTATGTGAACAAGCAAATAGACAGTATTAAAGTGGAATTAAAACACAGTATTAAAGTGTAATTAAAACACAATCTTGTTAAGATCAAAGATGGTGGGAGAGCAAACACTGGGGGAGAGCCTAAAATGGGGTTAGTTCATCCAAAATGTGGACTCAGATAAAGATGTCCATTCATGTTTAGATTTTGTTAGCAAATCGATTTAAAGAAAAACTTAATGATGCCCACGTTTCACATGGGCAAGGGACCTGTTCATGGGAAATGGGTGTCAGAAACAACATACTGACAACACTGGGAGTAAGGAACTCCGTGGAAGCACCAAGCCTCAGAGGGTCAGATTCAGATATGAGACTCGGATTTAATTTAAGTCGTGCAGTGACTAGAAGTTCACAAAGAAGGTGGCTTGCTGGCTGGACATGGATCGTACACCCATAATTCTAGTGAGAGAACAGACAGAGGGGTTGAGGCTGACCTTTGATATACAGTTGAGTACAGAGCTAACTGAGCTACATAGTAAAGACCTTCTCTCGAAAAATAAAACAAAAACACCAAGGAAGGAGAGAAGAAAAGAAGGAAGGGAGGGAGGGAGGGGGAAGAAGGAAGGGAAGGGGAAGGAAGAGAGGGACAGAGAGACTGAGGGATGAAGAAAAGAAGGAAGAGAGGGAGAGGGAAGAAGGAAGGGGGGAAGAAGAGAGGGACAGAGAGACTGAAGAAAAGAAAGAAGGAAAGAAAAAAGAAGGAAGGAAGGAAGGAAAAGGGGAGAAGAGAGGAAGGTGAAAGAAAAGGTAAGAGAGAAGGGGAGGGAAGGAGGGAGGGAAGAAGGGGAAGAAGAGAGACAAGAGAGAAAAAATTCTGGGATACAAATTATCAGAGTCAGCAAAAGGCCCAAGGTAGCCCCACCAGGGTTGGAACAGCGGTTGGAAGTAGATGAATCTGCATTGTTGGGGCCACACGGAGTTGTTTAACTTTTAAATAATTTGTCAGAATCTTATGTATTTGTTCACCTTCCAATACTAAACATTCATTCCCAAAAATATACATATGAGTAACATACAGAGTGAACAGATCATAATGATAAATATATATGTGCATGCATATCTATATATGTATGTAACAACAATAACAAAATGAGGCTATGAATTTGAAAGAAAACAGAGAGGGTATACAGAAAGGAGAAATAATGTAATTGTATTAGAGTCACAAATTTTTAAAAATAATATTAATAAAGATATATAGTACAGAGACATTGTCTGGCATTTTCAAAAGTAAAAGAACTAGATCCACAATCACCGCCCATTTGGACACAAATTTTTATCTCTGTTCTCTCTCTGACTTCTGCCATTTCTCTTGACTAGCTCAAACATTTCCAAGTTCATGTTCTCATGACACAGAGCATAGATATGCTGAACACACACACACACACACACACACACAAGTGTTAAGGGGAGAGTGAGCCTATAACACAATGAGAAAGACACAATTTTGTCTCAAATCTTCTGGACATATATTCTTTGGCCAGTTCCCAAACAACCAAGCTAGAGGCTGAAAATCAAGAAAAACACCATCAGAGCTAAGGTGCTGTCCCTTCAATAGCATGCTCAGACGGATGAAGAAAAGCTTCTCATTTATTTTGCAGAACAGAAAGTTCTGTGATCTCACAATACTAACGAAAATGAACTCAATCTCAGTGTTAATGCTGAGCAATCCCAGCGCAACTAGACCATGTCTTTAGCAAACATTTAGTCATGACATCATTTGCAGAACTCATTTACAGAATGTGAAGTGTTGGGGGTTGTTGTTTGTTTGTTTAGTTTCTTTGCATCCCTTTTAACTATTCAATATAGCAGAAGTTCTACTCTTAATGAAACATCTGACTCTTAATCAACTATATAGTTGAAGATTATTTCACACTATTATTTTTATTAGACTTTGGAAGAACATTGGACCTCATCATTCAGTCCAGAAAAATGTCACTGATTCTAAGAATTCACAGAGGCTATGTACCCACATGCTTGGAAGCCCCAATCTCCAAATAACCCCTTGTCTTTTTATTAGCCCCAGGCTCTCTTCATTCCTGCAGAAAGATTCTTGACCTCGTGTGGAGAAAGTACACAGGTAAGCAAACCCCAGATTACAGGAAAGGCTCACTGGATATCCTCTTGAACCATTTCTCCTGACCAGACCCAGTAACTTTTAGAAGAGGCAACTTGTATTTATGAAATTACACCTAAATGACAGAGGCCTCATTTCAAGTCTCCCATTTTCTAAGTGAACATATGTTGTCTAAAAGTAACTGATGTCAACAAAGTAGGAAAATCAATGGCATCTACCAAATGGAAAATCTAATGACATAAATCATAAATTAGGTCATATACATTATATATATATATATATAACTTTTTAAAACTTCCAATGCTTGAGAACTGAGCAAATGTCTCATATGACAAAGTAAGATAAAATTCTACTTCTCTGGTGGAATTGATTATAACAGAATTTTCAACTTCTCTGGATCAACTCTTTCTGTGCTGGTATTTGTTTGTTTGTCTTGTTTTTTTTTTTTTCTTTTAGAGCTGTTACCTTTGATTTCAAAATGTATTGAGGGCTAATCTTAATTTTGCAATGCAAGTGAATTAATAGCCACCGCGGGACTACACGTCTAAGTGCACTGTGAGAGATTTTCTAGATTAGATTAATTGGAAAGACCCATCCTAAACTAGATCAAGAGTTGAGAGCTAGCTGAGCGCCAGCCATCTTTTCTCCCTCTGCTTGCTAACTGCAGGCGCCATGTGATCAGCGGCCTCCAGCTCTTGCCGCCACGATAGACTGTATTACTTCAAACTGTAAGCAAGAAACTAAAGTTCCTTTTCTCTCAGATGTTTGGTTGTAGCACTGAGAAAGGCAGACGGCACAATCAATGCATGTAACAAATTTTTTACTCTCATGACTAATTAAAATGCATAATTTAATAATGTTGAGTAGAGGTGCAGTGTCGTTCAACCATCAATGTCATCTACTTCCCGTATCTCTTTCTGTCCTGCAGAACTAAAATCCTACCCATTTCACACTGTCACCGGACCCCCCCCTCTTCATCCCTGTCCACACTCTCCTCTCTGCTCTCTATCCCAGCAAATGACTGCACTGAGTACCTGATGCGGGAGGAATGCTGTGGTATCTGACTCACTGATTTCACTGGGTGAGCTTTAGGCTTAGGCCTTATTTCAAAGTGCTACTCTTTGTACCGTGTGGGTATAAACAGACTTTGTTCTCTGAACTCAGATAAGCCACAATCATCCCGTGCAGCAAAAACACTGAGCTGGAAGCCGAATGCCAACACCGAATAAAATTTTCACTTTGCACGTTGGAAATATTTTAAGCCTGTAATGTGTGAATGCATGCTGCATTTAGCTTAGAAAGTCAATGGGACTGTCTCAGGGCATTTACTTTCAAAATGACTAGTCCCTCTTAGGAAGAGAGGCATGAAGGATGGGGGTCATTCCGGGTGAAGCCAAGTGCCTGTCGCTGGTGACGAGCTCTTGGTGAAGCTACTGTACCTTGACTAGGTGGACCATTGCGTCCGTGAAGAACACCATGTCCATACCAGCGCCTCGGATGCTCTCATTGTAGAGCTGCAGGAACACACTCAGACGCTCTTGCAGGCGACTGAGGGATGCAATTGGCTCGTAAAGCTTTGGCATTTCAGCATCGGTCTCCTCAGAAGTTTCCCCTTGACAAGAAGCAAATCATTGAACGTGAGACTACTCCTGCCTGAGTTAACACACTAAACGTTTAATTTTAGTGTGTTGATGTTAGTAATACATCAAAATTTTCATCAAAATATCATCTTGAATGTTTAAGAAAGCAGAGGGCGGGTAATAGTAGAAGTATCAGAATTCTCATAATTGTGGGCAGATACTTCTAAAAAGAACCAATGTCAAATGATTTTTTTTTCATGATTTAATGAGAACTCCCAACGAAACATTGTGTCTTGAAGACGATGCTAGAGACAGTTAGCTGGTTAAAACAAAAATCTAGAGGAATGGAAAAAACATCAAAATCTTGAGAGAGATAAAGAATTGCATGCCTTTTTAGGGCAACTATAATAAGGAAACCCCCATAAATGTTTGACTCAAACGTCAAGTGTCTTGAAGTCACAGGTAGATAGACATTTCCCAATGGTCCCTGCCCTTACCCCAGATAGAGCAGTTGCCCTTTAACCCTTCAAAGGCTCAGTCTACTCACTTGTTAATCTCAACCAGAAGATTGAGATATAAATGAGTCCAATAAACACAGGGTAAGTCCTAGTCATTGTTTCCAAATTATCTCACCAGATTCTATATATGCTTGACCTGCTTTACAAGAATTCTTTCTAACTGCATGGGAAACTATAATTTTTTTGTGTGTGTGTGTGCCTTTCACTCAGAAACTTTTGATGGGTCGCACATATGGTTGCCACCACAAATCAGGAGATACTGTTGTCATTCCCAACCATTAGAAGGCATAACTACATTAGCCTAGAGTGCTCTAAGAGTCAGTGATGGCCTTAGCTCTGGTCTCTGCCTCCAAACTGCTGCTACAACTGGCGTGTGCCTCTGCTTTCTCTTTATGAAGCTTATGAAGTCTAAACCTTCATGTGTGGTCTGCAAGCACGGTAGCATTCAGCTGAACTGTAGCCCCAGTGCCAACAGCCTTTTTAAAAGTAAAAATTTGACCAAAAAGCTATCCTCAGTTTTATAAATGGTCTTAAAATGAAGACTAATGTGTTTTAAAACCATTTAGTTCTGATGTAAAAGTCAGAGCAGTGTGTCAATTTCCATAAATAAAAGTAATAGATCTCCATTTTTTTTTTTTTTTTTTTTTTTTTTTTTTTTTTTTTTGTGAATCCAGTCACAAAAAGATGCCTGCATATCACTCATTTCTTCTAAGTTTTATGCACTGGGCTTCTCACAGAATTCAGATACCTGGATAGAAATAATCATTGCCATTTTTCTTGCCTTTTATTTGGCAGTAGCTATGGCTGAAGTTGCCTACCTATTCCACAGATAACACTTTGTTGTTTCTCCAATTCCTGTGAATTCCTATCTGCAAACATGAAGACAATGAGATTCAAGAGACATTCAGTCAATAGAAATTAAATCCTTTCTACCTCTGAGAGACTACACGTCGTGGACATGTTCTTCTGCCCTACCCCACATCTCTGCTCAGTTTAATAGCCAAAGTGATCAACATACAAATCATTCACCTTTGAATTCTGTGCTTTTGGGATGACCCACTCCCCTTGTCCTTACTGAGCACATACTTGTCCCAGGTTTGTTTTCTGCTCAGGAACTGAAGCTCTGCAAATGTACAGACCTCCTAGCCATTGATCTCGCTTTGGGTGCCACCTGTTGAAGAATTTCAAACTCCTCAATAGTTTACCTGTAGCTTCTGGTGCATCCCTCAGGAAATCCACAAAATAAGCATCAACTCCGCAATCCACCACCCGTGTTTTCTCTTCACCAAACTCCTCCTCTACCAAACTGACAACAGCCTTATCAAACCAGGTCACGTCACTGGACACGCTAAATCGGTCAGCTATCACACGTTTACACTCATGCTTCCACAGTCTGAGCAGCTCCTGTGGAAGACATGATAAAAATGCGTCATTAATTCCTACTGCGTCATAATTGGAGATTTCACGGTGAGAAACCACAGAGCCTCATCTCTCTGGTTTTCAGATACAACACTTTAAAACAGATATAATATGCTCATATCTTAATTTAAGTTGATCTTATTCGGATATAATTAAAGGAAATAGAATTTATTGTTTTGTGGTCTTAATTGAAAAAACTATTCTCAGATAAATACATTACAAATATATCAGATCAATCAACAAACTAACTGATGTTGTGTGGAAAGGTGTTCATTTGTTACTGTGTTGGCTGCAATGTTTCATTCATGGGTCACTTATAGTATAGTGGACAATATATGAGCAACTCTAACATATATGCAACTAAGATTTCCAGAGGTATATTTAATTAGCATAAATAAGGAAAATTTGCTGCAAAAAATATATGTAGCATATCTGAATAAAAGACCTCAGGAGACCAAAATTCACTGGTAGCTGGGGAAAACTGATTAGACAACACTCCTTTTATTTCCAAGAAAAATAATATTTAATAAAGTTCATTATTTGATTTAATATATTCATAGAAATTCCTTTTCCAAGTTAAGTTTGTTACTAATGACAAAAGCTATTTGGCTTCCAGAATATAAAAGCTTTTTTAAAGAAAATGTTTGCTATAGCTGATTTCTAAAGCTGTTTGCATTGAGTTAAAATAAGTGACCAGAATGACTACCAAAGAATAATAGTTTGAGACTCACATCTTGCATTCTGTTAGTTTATTAATAACACTTGGAGAGGAAAACTCAACTTCAGAGCAGTCCAGACACCTTAGAAGGTAATGGTGCTTGCCATGAGAGTTCAATGACTTCAGTTAGTCCCCTAGAACCCACATCAAAGTGGAAGAGAGAACCTACTCTACACAGTTGTCTGCTGACCTCCACATGGGTGCCATAACATGTCTGTTCCTGTGTGTGTGTGTGTGTGTGTGTGTGTGTGCATGTGCCTGTATGTGTGTGTGTGTGTGTGTGTGTGTGTGTTTACATATTCACTGCTGCTAAACTAAATGTCAGTTTTGTAATAGGGATTTTGAGATTTCCCAAGAATCTGTCTAGTTTTCAAAACTTATAAAATGTATCTGCCTGTTGGTGAGCATCTTTAGCAGAAATGAGGGCATTTGGGAGTGAACACTTGGACATGCTTACTGACTAGTTTGTTAGGAACTCCATGCTGTGAGTGATTACATAGCCAATACTCCTGAAGCCAATGGCCAAACTACATCCCCAGCTCCAGAAAGCCCAGAAAAGAAGCCACCTCAGACTTAGACTGAGCACACAGTCACACTTTAGAGGTAAAAGACTTGGTGGCTTTTCTTTAACCTATTGCTCTATTTTGAACAGAGTTCTTACAACATGGGAAATGTCATATTCACAAATGCTCACTTTGGGTTTTGTATTAAATGAATTTTCTACTCTGCTGCTTCTTTTCAATTGCAGCAAAATAAATAATTATTTTACTTCATATAGTTACATGGAAAACTCACGGGTGACTAACAACAAAATGGTCTTTTCGTTCTGACTGCTTATTTATAAATACAATTATAAATTTTAGGTTTAAACATGAAGCTTAAAGTATGAAGACTATTATAGAATAAGACCAATCATAATTGTGCCCACTACTTATTGAAGAAAAATAGATTATGAAAAGAAAATATATTTTTGTTTTCTGTTCTAGCCAGTGATTAATAGCAACTGTCAACTTGATAGGATCTGGGGTCACCCAGCACACAAGCCCATCCATGCCTGTGTTGAATCATCTAGATTTTGGTCAGCTGAGGTGGAAAGACCCACCTTAACTACAGATTACACCATTCCTTGGGAAGAGGTCCTGGATGACAAAGAAGAACATATGCTGAGTACCAGCATTCATTGCTGTGTGCTTCCTGACTATTGATACAATGTAACCTCCAGTATTCATTGCTGTGTGCTTCCTGACTATTGATACAATGTAACCTCCAGTATTCATTGCCGTGTGCTTCCTGACTATTGATACAATGTAACCTCCAGTATTCATTGCTATGTGCTTCCTGACTATTGATACAATGTAACCAGCAGCCTCACTCTGCCACCATGCCTTTCTCAAAAAGGATAGTCTATACCTTCTCAGGAAGAGCCCCAGAAATTCTTTCTCCTTTAAATTGCTTATATCCTGATATTTTACCCAGAGAATAGGAAAAGACATACCTCTAGATAATAATTCTATGTATTATTTCTTTGGCTATAAATTACTTCAATTGAAATTATAGCTCAAATTTCCTAATGTAATATTTAGTTTTTCTCCCATTGATGTTAGCCAGATACAGATGAAGAAATTATGCAGGGAAATCCACGTTTTTCAGACTTCACATTAAAATCAAATTTAGGATAAAAAATAGAAATGTAAATAGTTTTTATATCTTAAGTATCACATACATCTGTGTCTTTGATGACCTCTGAAGTGATGTTCAGCATGCCCTGCCAGATCCTGGAAAGGTCTCGAAGGTTAAACACATAATGGAATTTTGCAGGTGTTGGGAGCATCTTCAGTTTGGTCAACTGCCACAGGCGCCGTGTCATGGGTACCAGCTTTATCACTGCAGTTTGCACTTCTTCAGAGAAGCCCCGCTGGGCACAGTAGTAGCCTGCCCCAATCACACCTGGGAAGGGGAAGGATCATCACAATCCCACTAATCACTGCACTTGGTTCAGAGGAAGAGCATTAATAATGAAGAATTTGCACAAATGTACTGATATATATTTAACAGGTGGCCATGCAATAGACAAGCACATCGATTAATGGTCTATTAATTTTCAGATACTCACAAAACTAGTGATAGGTTTAAATAAGTCAGCATCCAGTATATTAGAGTATTATTTTAAAAGTGCTGTCAAGGGGCTAGAGAAAAGCTTCTCTGTGGTAGAACATTTGCCTAATATGTGCAAAGCTCTAGGTTCTATCCCTAATAAAGTTTTATGAAGAAGAAGAAGAAGAAGAAGAAGAAGAAGAAGAAGAAGAAGGAGAAGGAGAAGGAGAAGGAGAAGGAGAAGGAGAAGGAGAAGGAGAAGGAGAAGGAGAAGGAGAAGGAGAAGGAGAAGGAGAAGGAGAAGGAGAAGGAGAAGGAGAAGGAGGAGAAGGAGAGGAGGAGGAGGAAGAGGAGCAAGTGGTGGAGGAAGCAAACAAAAGCAAATATTACTGAAAATTCTGGATACACTAATTTAATATTATCAAAAGAGTAATAGTGATAGACATAATATAAAAATCTACATAAAAAGTTAAGATGGTCTCTGTCCTCCATAATTTCCTCTAATTTTCTTGGCTTCCCATGCATTGCAAAATAATTTTCCTTATGCATAACATTTTCCAGGCACCAAAGAACAGTTAGATGTAATAGAAGTCATCCCCCTCATCAACTTTACTTTTCCCAAATTTAGATAATTCAAATGTCATTTGGTCTCCAAACCTTCCCACTGCTGTGACTGAAGACAGAATGCTGTCACACTCTCTGAACCTGGGGTGACAAGATGACATTTTATCCTGCCAGAAATTAATTAGGGTAATTTTAATGAGTTTTGTGTCAGTTTCAAAGATTGTAAATGAATACCTAACAGAGAGTTGTTCATAACTTCACACTCTTTTTTTAAGCAAAAAGTAATAGCAAAACCAGTAAAAGTATTTTTTCATTGCTCAAGTAAATATACTTGGCTATATATGGAGCTAGTAGCTCTTCATTTAAATTGTCTCTGGAGTGTTACATATTTGATACATGAGTACTTGATTACACTTCTGTTGAGTACCCCAGTGGTCAGATGGGAGATTCTCATCCTCTTTGTACACTGTTATTCCTGTGGCAACACTCACTGTTTTGGTTAGAGTATTAGGTACCTGTTCTTAACAAAGGAATATATAGTTGGCCCATGTAAAAACCAGTCATGTATAACTCTTTTACATGAGAAGCTGGTAAACGCTACTTAAATGAATGTAGTAGTAGTAGTAGTAGTAGTAAGTAGTAGTAGTAGTAGTAGTAGTAGTAGTAGTAGTAGTAGTAGTAGTAGTAAAACAAATAAGAAAACATGAACTAAGGCATCTGCTTCCGTAAATATCTAACAAAGAAAAACAGGAATAAGGCCGCAAACTGGAGGCTGCAAAGCTTCACACACTCTATATTGTCCTCTGGGTAGATATCTGAGTAGATATCACATCCCTCTTTCCCCTAGCCCTCTAAAACCCATTTTACCAAAGATCTTGTCCATGGAAGCATCTGAAGGCAAGGTACAGTTGAATATGGAGAACTGTCTCTTCAAGCGCTGTGGTATGTCATTGCGCCCACCCCCAGGATGGATCATGGCTGCCAAGAACTGGATGTCCACAATGCTAGTGAACTCTCCAGGCTTCTCTAGGTTATAAAATCCATTCTGTTCCATCAGTTGTCGGACAATCTCATTAGTAACCTATGAGAAATAACTTTCAGAATTAATGTGCCATTCCTTAGACTAAGGAAAGGCTCAGTAGGTAAAGTCTGCTAAAGCATGAGGTCTTGAGCTTAGATTCTGCAGCAGTCACGTAACAGCCAGGTGTGGTTATGTACCCCCTTGGAGCTGGGATTAGGGGTAGAAACATGCAAACTCCCAGGCTCAGTGGACAGTCTACCGAAATGGTTAGGCCCAGGTTCAGAGAGGGAGAGAGTGGTGGAGAAAGTCACCTGGTGACCACCTCTGGCCTCACAAGTACAGTGAGAGAAGAGAGGACAGACGCACAGACAGACATGTTCCTATAACACAGTTTAAGTTTTTCTACAGAAGAGTGTTTGTTGTAACTCAGAAATTGCATGCTGAAAATATACAAAAAAAAAAAAATTTACTCACTAAAGAATAAATTGGTCACAAATTAGCAAAACAAAATATATAGTAGGATCAATATACCTGATCACCCCATTCGTTGATTACTGGCATATTTAAATCATCAATAAAGACAGCCATTTTCTTCCCCGCAGGAGGACCATACGTTGTGCCCATGCGTTTATCCACATAACTCTCTATTGTCCTCTGTTAAGCAAGAATACCAACAGAAACATCTGTAAAGCCTTCTCTAAGACTTGAACAACTACCAGAAACAGACAATAAGCAAAATGAGAAACTTTAAAAGACGGGAGATACTTACTTATCAAAAGCCATATTTTTTTCCTTGATTTAAGGTATCTATTTAGTGTCTAAATTGTTTTGCATAATATTTATAAGCTTTAAAAATCTGACTTTATTTACTATTTAATAAAGTTCTAATCAATGTAAATCCCTACTTGGAATCTACTCAGATGTTGCTTTTCTGTCTATTTATGAAAATTTAGTGCTATTTCCTGGTGCCTACACCGACATCTCCTAACCTCAGTTCTGTAAACGTTTTTGTCACAATGGAAGCTATTGTTAAATGGGGTTATTGACTCATAAGGTTCAGTCCATAGCCTAAGCCACACAGCCTGCCTTTGACTGGGGCTTCACCAGTGCCTGTTGAGTCCAGTAGCCCCACAGAATCCAGATCTCCTGCTGTGGGGCAGCTGCACCAGCAATGAGTCTCTCCTATTCCCACCGTCTCCTCTCACTCAACACTCCTCAATAGTATAAGAGTCCATGCTGTGTTCTACTAACCCAAGACAACACAGAAAAGAACACAGGACTTCTTAAAAGGAGGCTTTGACAGGTTGGGGAGAGTGTACAGAAAGATGTTGAACTCATTTTTTCGATTATTCTTCAAGAACTTTGTACAGTATACTTTTATCATATTCTTTCCTAACCCTCAGCTCTTTTCAGATTCCCCTCTCTACCCTCCCAACTTTGTGTTCTTTCTCTTACTTAAAAAGAATCTCAGACTCTTGACACTGGTGATACATTTGTCTCCATGGCAATCCACGGGGGTTTAGAAATAAACCACCAAGATGCACTCCTTTGTTTTTAATCATCTGGTCTTTGCCTTTATCTTATGTTTCTACAGGAAACAAACTATAGTAAAAATCATTTGTGTCTTTCAGATTTAGCTTATTTTGTATTGCTATTAATAAGTACCAACTTCACTTAAGTTGAGATAAAGACCAAGTAACAAGACTTGGTATAGACAAAGTAACTGGAATTTAGCATACAAGAACAAACAAAAAATTCCAAGTTATCACGACTCTATAAGCTCAGAGTTCTACTGAACATCTGTACATTGGTACAATAGTAGGATCTATACATGCATGGTTTTAATTATGTTAGAAGTGCTGAATATATGCACAGGGAGTGAAAGCACACTGAAATAAAAATGAATCTTCTACCCAAAAGTGATTTCTTACAACTCCTATTCGAAAGTATTTTCTTGCAACACATAAAGAGTAAACCAGTTAAAATTATTTTTATAACCAATACATAACTATAAAGTGTACTAAAATATAAGGAAATGGCTACATATTTGCCTCCAGAAATCTTCAAAGTAATTGCAAATTGTAAGTTTCCATCATCATGTCAATAAGCGATAGAGATGCGAAAATGTTCTCATCATTTTCAATAGAAATACATGTAAACATATCACAACTCATCCAATTATAAAACAAATCTCCCGTGGAAATTATATAATAGAAAAGAGAATCATATTCCCCTGACATAAAAGTATGCTGTTTAATGTACTGAGTTAAATTTAGCTCTGCTTTTCAATGAATTTTAAACGCATAAGCCAATTAATAACATCCTGACAACCCCCTATGGCAAACCAGAGCCTTCCCATTATCCCATGCCTATTAATAAGAACTCTTTGCTATATGAAAATTTTATGTTTTCCAGCATCTTCCAAGGCTAAAAGTCCATAGTTGGGATAATTAAAATAATGCAGAGTAAGTCCCACATGTGTACACTTTCTCCCTCACCACTCTGACCCTGATCTCTTTTAAGTGGCAGGAAGTGATAAATACATTACACGTCATAAAATGACTATGCTGGTGAAAGCAAAAAGAAAAAGAGGGCATTGTAAATACGGAGCTATTTTATTAAACTTTCCGATTTTCTTCCCACTGTATAATTTTCTAAAATGAATTTCCAAGTTAGAAAAAGTTGATGCTTAAACTGGTATCAACAGCTAACTAATGTTTGTGAGGAAGCCCAGATGGCTAAATTCTTGTCATGTAGGCTTGGGGATCTGAGTACTGAGACACATGCTTGTAGTCTCAATACTGAAGACGGAGCGACAGGCAGGCGCCTGGTAGCCAGCTACAGATTTGTGATGCACCCAGATTTAACAGCAAATGTCGACTTCTAACTTCCACATACAGACCACACGGATGCACATATGCCTCGTTACACATGTGCACCTGAACACTCATACAAATGCCAACAGATAGATAACTTTACTCCCCCCTTTAGGTACCCCACAGCATCATGAATATAAATGCATGCAGATATAACTCCAAATAGGTTATTTATTCTAACATTTAATTATCATCTCTTTCTTCCACTAAAATGAAATCTAGAGTATATAGCTTATATATATTATTCTTCACTGTACCTTTAATATCTAGAAAGTAACCTGAGACCATACATTTGATATATGGGTAATTAACCCCTTAAGTAATATGAGCCATTAAGTCGTTTTTCATAAATATCATACATGATTAAATTGAAATATAAATCTTTGTGTTTCCATATATGTGTGATATATATCTAAAATTTAAAAGTTGAGAGGTTTTGCTCTTTCTTTAAAATCACACAGCCCAAGTAATAGAATTTCCCCACTTTATTGTAAATTATTGAAAACACTCTTATATTGGCAAAGTTTAAAAGGCCAACCAGAGTCACACAGCAAGACTCTGTCTCAAAAAAATAAAGAAGAAAAAAAAAACCAGGAAAAAAAACATAACAAAAAAGATATTCAACAAAGTAAGAAAGATGGATGATAGACTCAGACAGACGGACATAGATGTGTGCAATGTTCCATGGTGGGTGGGTGGAGGAGGTGTTAAAATGTAAAACATGATGCTAAAACTAACTCAGAAATGTAAAAATGCCTAACTAAAAGCTAAAGAGAAAATAAATACATTATTGACAAATCAGCTGTGAATGCTACAATGGGTGAAGAAAATCCACAGAGAGGAGGCAGGAGAGCGAGGTAAAAGGCAGCAGAGGATCCCGAGCTGGGTTCCGCTTCCGCTTCCGCTGTGCTAACAACCAGTGAAGGATTAGTATAAGGGTGTTTCTGCACGTTAGGAATATCCACTGGAAACTAATGGCATGCTGCTCTGAAAAGCCAAAAGAATTCTCTTTATTGGAGAGAAGCCTGCAGGGAACCGAGATGAGTCTGAAGGGGCTTGAAGGACGCAGCTTCAGGACCAAGCAACCCACGCTCCCGCGGCCTACACCTACGGGTCTGAGAACTAAAAGGCGTAAACTGTGGTGCCAGGGTCTATAATTCTCTTTCTAAAGTTAGAATTTATGGATGTAAGATAATTGTTATATTCAAAAGACATTAAAATGTTTTTTTTAAGAGATCAAACTTTTAGAATTCCTCTTAATTTTCATTTTTGTCTTTCCACATTTTTAAATTATTAAAATCACAAAAATGGGAATCAATCATTTTCAGAAATAGGAAAAAAAAAGAGCACTAGAAAATGGATCATTTTTCTTGTAAAATAAATAAATAAATAAATTCTCTTGGCTAAATAATTTGGACTGAGTATAATTTTTTATCCAAACTAGACACTTTGGAGAGTCTTAGGAGGCATGGTTAATTATTAATAAGGGATAGTGTCCCAAGCAAAAAGGAACATCTGACTTCCCACTGATACAAGATGCTAAAACAGCCAGAACCATCGTGAAGCTGCCGGGCACAAGCAATGTTCTCAGACTGACTGTGCAGTACCATAGTAGCAGACAAGATGTGGGCAGTATCTACTTTCTCCTGTACAATTTCAACTCACCTGGGATCCACATCTGTGGACGACTAAGAGACAAATGCCCTCTGCTCCATCAGCTCCATTTAGCAAGAGTGACTGGGAATTACGCTGAGAAAATTAATGACGGGAGTTTGGCACATGGAAAACTTCCTCAAACTAATGAGGCTACCTGGAAAGGCAGCGCCTGCTCAGCAGTGAAGCCGGCAAGGCAGGAAGCAGAAGAAAGAGTGATGTAATGAAATATCAACACAAGACAGGAGGAGGCTTCCTGCCCTTGAACACCGAGAACAGAAACATCAATGGATATGCCGGACCTCTCTGTCCATCTCTCACAGTGATGTCCCAGTCATATTGAAAGCCAAAGATGTACTACAGTCTCAAGAACAATAACTGGGTAGATATTTACCCTATGGGTAGAAAAAAAATCACACATATTTTATATGTTCATTCTCCAAAGAGGCTATTATTATAACTCTAAAAAGAGCTGTCCTTCTAAAGTAAAGTTGGTGAAAATTATTTAAATATGATGAATTATCAATAACGTGTGTTGGTAGTATGTGTGTGTGTATCTGTATGTGCATGTGCCTGTGTATATATGTGTGCACATGCAAGTATGTGTCTCTATCTGTGTGCATGTGTGTATCTGTGTGCGTGAAGAAAAATATAAATGTATAGATATATGTCCATTTATAATCTATAAATTTAATGATCTATCCCAAACACACACACAAAATACAACATCACGGCTGAGCATATGCAATTTGGGGTTGACATTTCATTTAGACTTCGATGCTAAGACGCTGGAGAGATGGCATTTATTCGACAAGGGCTAGCCAGTATCGGAAATTCCATCTCCAGCACAGGATTATAATGAAGTTGACAGTCTTATTTAGAAGCCGAATCAGCAGTCTTAGTGTATTGGCTCTGATGCTATTGATTAAATTAAGCAATAAGAATTCATGAGTTATCCACACCCTCGACAATTTTCATTGAGCTGATATTTTGGTTCCAATAAGTAAAAGATGGCAAAGTTCATTGGAAGCAAAGTTTTATGGGCTTCTTTTTAGATAAATATTTGCCTTCCAATTACAGATTTTGATGAGCATCATTTTCAAATTGATTAATGTTCTAATAGAAACTTTAGGTTTTTTTCAAATAATTGGGGCATAGACTGACATTAGAAATTTCTTCCCCAGGACCTGGGTAGGAGAGGGGAGGGGAAAGGAAGAACCAGATCAAATATGGGAAACAGGAGAGACACCCAAAAGGCCAGGAGAATGAATGGAAATATGCAGCCTGGGGTGGGGGGGGGGAATAGAAGGTGACCCTCTAGAAAATACCAGAGACCCATGAGGTGAGAGACTCTCAGGACTCAATGGGAGTGACCTTAGCCAAAATGCCCAACAGAGAAAAGAGAAAATTCAAAGAATCCACCTCCAGTAGAAAGACAGGGCCTCAGTGGAGAGATGGTGTTACTAACTGACCCACAGCCAAAATTTCTGACCAAGAATTGTTCTTGTCTAAAAAAGAACTGCAGGGACAAAAGTGGAGACTGAAGACAGGAGCCTAGCTAGATAGCATGGCTGTCCTCAGAGGCTCTCCCAGCAGCTGACTGTGACACACAGACACACTCAACCACTGGACCAAAGTCGGTGACCCCCATGGTTTAACTAGAGAAAGCAGTAAAGAAGCGGAAGGGGAGGGTAACCCCAATAGGAAGTCCAGCAATCTTAATTAACCCCGAGCCCAGGGAGCTCCCAGAGACTGAGCCACCAGCCAGTTAGCATACACAGGTTGGTCTGAGGCCCCTCCTGCCCCCAGCACATATGTATCACAGGACTGCCTGCTCTGGCCCCAATGACAGATGTGCCTAATCCTCAAGACCCTTGAGGCTCCAAGGAAGTGGGATGCTTGGTGTGTGTGAGAGGAGGTGTTGGCAGGGGAGGAAACACCCTCTCAGTGGCAAAAATGGAGAAGTGGAATGAGGAAATGTGGGAGGGACCTGGAGAGAAATGGCCGGAATATAAATAAATAAAAATAATTAAAAATAATAATTTTGGCCCATAATTCTCTTCCCAGATACAGTAGATTATAAAACAAAAAGCCAAAGTGTTACTTTTTCAGTGGGGTTCTCATAAAACACCAAACATTACAGGGTAAGGACACTGATCTGGATTACTGCCCAGAGCTTAAGGCTGTATCTGATTCCTGGAGACACAGCGTGAGTTACACGATAGGAAGATATCGAGCTAGTACCAACCTAGAAGCTTCATCCCTACTGACTGGCTTCTATAGTGCTGGAAGGTGTTATGTATGCTACTATAAGAAAAAGATAATGGATGGTCTTACCCAGATCTGAACCTTATAAGCCACATTAATAGCTGGGTTGAAAATACATACATTAGTGCCATAAAAATTATGGAAATAACCAAACACTTTCTGGATAAGTTTGAGGCCTGCCTCACAGGACAGAATTCATTCCCAGAACTGTTAATTTAACCAAGAACCTGTGGCAGAGTAAGTCATGGGTCCAAGAAGAGAACCTAATACTAACATTCTGTTAGATCAACATAGAATTAGACTGACTCCTAAATACTTACCTCTAAACCTATAGATAAGAGCACTTCTTAGTGCTTATCTGAGAAGCTTCTATTTGCAATATACAGTAGTTAATACACAGACTTATAACTAGTCAGTGTGCAGATACAAAGAAGGGAGAATGGTCAGCTCTAAATGGGATTTCTCTCTCCTCTCCTCTCCTCTTCTCTTCTCTTCTCTTCTCTTCTCTATCTCTCTCTCTCTCTCTTCTCTCTCTCTCTCTCTCTCTCTCTCTCTCTCTCTCTCTCTCTCTCTCTCTCTCTCTCTCTCTCTCTCTCTCTCTCTCTCTCTCTCTCTCTGTCACACACACACACACACAAACACACACACACAGAGAGAGGGGGGGGAGGAGGGATCTGAGCAAGCAGAAATCGTATTGAAAGAGGAGGGAGAGACACTAGAGGACTATTACAAAACAATATTTCCAGACACAACAGAGGGATTAGACACATGATCCCCAGTACCATAACTGTATGCACAAGGCCTGCACAAATCTTGCTAGCCAAAATAATACCAGAAACCAGATCCCCCAGAGCTCCCAGGGACTAAACCACTAACCAACAAGTACACATGGAAGGACTCATGGCTCCAGCCGCATATGTAGCAGAAGATGCCCTTGTCAGACATCCGTGGGAAGTGAAGCCCTTGGTCCTGGGAAGGCTGGACGCCCAGTATAGGAGAATGCCAGGGTGGGGAGGAGGGAATGGGTGGGTGGGGCAGCACCCTCATAGAAGCAAGGGGAGGGGGAAGGATAGGGGTTTTCCAAATGGGATACTGGGAAAGGGGATAACATTTGAAATGTAAATAAATAAAATATTCAATAAAAATAAATTCCCAGTGTGAATGGGAGGGGCACTCACAGAATACCTCCTTTAGATGAAAGGCTGTTCGGTTGGCAACTAATGTCTGTTGAAGAGGGTGTGACCCCTGGTAGGCTGCAGTGGGTGGTCTTGCACCCATGTTGCCTGCACTAAATAGACGGAGTACTTTCAACACCAGCATGTGGAGTGGGGGTGAGGGGATTGGAGGGGAATTTCATCAAGACATGTTATGTACATACATGACATTCTCAAACAGATTTTAAATACTTATTTTTATTTCATGTGGTTTTGCCTATTCATGTATGTACACTTTATGCATGTACAACTACCATGTGGTTGCTGGAAATCAAAGTCAGGCTCACTGTAAGACCAGAAATGACTGGCAACTACTGAGCCATCTCTCTAGTCTCTCAAACAATATGTTGGGGTGAAAATTTAAAAAAAAAATTTCTTCCCCCGTTTCTAAGTATGATAATAGAGACCTTCAACACTTGTGTTTGGGGGTGAGAAACAAGAACATCTAGAGTTTGAGAGTCGCCTGGAGTCCTTACTAACACAAAGGTCTAGGCCACATATCTGTGAAATCTATTCTGTGAATCTTCACATGTGTTCTAACAAATAAAAATGTGGATGAAAACAATAAGTAGAAGGGCTGTGCAATGTATACTCATATGAAAATTGTAATATATACTCATGAAATTTGAAATATATACTCATATGAAATTTGAAATATATACTCAAATGAAAATTGCAATATATACTCATGAAATTTGCAATATATACTCATATGAAATTTGCAATATATACTCATATGAAAAGTGTGGCATAATGCAATTTACAATGAATACATACAATGATTGTGGCAATAATTAACAGCCATAAAGTGGATTTAAGCCCCGCTCAAAAGAGAAAAGTTGAGCGTAGTGCTGGAAACATAGCCATCCGTCTACCCAAGGCTGGAACTGCTGTGGCCTTAGAGAAGAGTCTGCTATGGCCCCTTAAATAGACTGGCATAATGCCTCACTCTAAGCATGTCCTTATAGCCACATATAGATCTTATCCATCCTCTAAAAAGCTTTCCTTTGCAGTACAAGGAAAATTATTGAAATGCACAAAAAGAGATCAGTGGGTCTGTGTCCCCAACTGATGCATCTACAACACAACCCCTGCAGCTAAGGCACAGGGGACACTGAACTAGAGGAGCAAAAAGAGTACAAGATCCAAAAAGAGTACAAGACTGGAAAGTCTGCTGTAACAAGGAAGCTACATTAATGAAACTTAACAATACCACTGCCTAACCAAGGCCTGAACAAGGAGAACACCAACAGATATGCTAAAGTGGAAGTGGGAAATCTCACAGGATCCCTTCGAGCAAAGAGTGACTGGAGTGAGGGAGAGGATTAGTGTTTCCCTTGGATGAGCCCCCTACCTGCTATTCTGATACAAAGGGCTCAGCTCTGAAGTCATACATGCACAAGCCATTCTAATAGATTTGGAGTGTGGGGGGGGGGAGATAATAAGCAAAGCAAAAACAATCTGCCTGAGAAGGGGTCTCTTGGAAGGAAGGAGCCTGAAAGGAGTTGGAGGTAGGAAAGAAAAGAAGGAAGGGAAGTAGAGTATTTTAATTTTAAAACATTTTCTTCAAAAACTAAGATGTGGCTCAAGGGTTGAATGTATACAGCCTTTTCCAAAGACCCGACTTTGATTCCCAGCACCCATGTTAAGTGTTTCAAGAGTGCTGGTAACCACAGTTCCAAAGGTAATCACTACCCCCATGTGCACACCACAGACACCACACACACACACACACACATACCACATCACACATGTGCACAGGCATGCATGCATAACGTAAATAATAGTAATAACCAACAGTTGTGTATAAAAGACACTGAGGGACATTCCCTCTAGTCTAATAGTGTGATGTAATTCCGTAGCAACGTAAGAGGAAACAGTTGGTCATTGTAGACTTCAGTACTTGAAGTCTCACCAACTAAAGCAACCCACAACTACGGTGTGGTTGACATTGTATGATGCAAGAATATATGACTGGGTATGTCTCATCTGGTAAGAACCTAAGATGGTATACCTTGTTACAATTTATCATGAAAGTCCTGTTAGAATGCTACCTTGTTACAATTTATCATGAAAGTCCTGTTAGAATGCTACACAAGTTACAAGACAAAGTGGCAATTAGGAAATAGTTTGGAACAGGCATAAAACCTTATCTAGAAGAAAATTAGGCTTGAAACAAGGAGAGGTCATGGTTCTTCCGTGCTGATGCCAAGAGATGTGGGCTGTGCAGAGAAACAGGGAACAAAAGCAGACTCAAAAAGTATCCATCACAGATGACTCTAAAATCACAGAAGAATAAGAAATAATATGCACAGAAAAAGCAAAGGTTATGGAGCAGGTGGAAGTTGACACAGTAAACTAAGAGCTGATACTTCGATCTATGTTCCTGCATATTCAAAGTTTTTATTTGTAATTCAGAATTTTTTAAATTAATTGTACAAAGTAAATAATTTCACCACAGCATTTCTGTGTGTGCATTTTTTTTTTTTTTTTTTTTTTTTTTTTTGCTACGGTGATGCTGTCTGTTGCCTTTTCTTGTCCTTCTTTCCTCTTCCACCTCCCTAACAGCACTTTATTCTCATGAATGCTCCCTCACTACATTCTACCTATAAGAAGGAGGCATGTGTTCCTGCTGCTCATGGGAACATACGTTGGTGGAGTCATTATGGAAATCAGCAAGGAGGCTCCTCCAAATATTTAAAGCAAAACTTCCATATGGTCCAGATATAACCAGCAGCAAGTGTCTACCCACCCCCACTCCCCCAGAAAAAAAAGATCAAAGTCTTATCTGAGTCTGGCTTATTTCACTTAACGTAATGATAAACTCCATCCTTTTCTTCTTTATGGTTAGATAAAACTCCCCCACACACGTATACCACACCTTATCTGATAACAGCTACCCTAGCTGATTCTGTAATTTGGCTGGCAGAAGTTGCACATCACTACAGGTAGCAAATGTGTATAATTCACTCACTCTGACTCTTTACACTGTGTGCCCAGGACCAGCACAGCTGGATCGGATGAACATTCTACTTATAATGGTTTGAGATGCCTTCTTGCTGACTTACAGATCACAGCGCTAATCTCCATTCTCACCCAACTGCATGTAAATGTTCCCCACAGTCCTTGCATCCTCCCAAATACTCCTTTTCAGTTGTTTCCTTAATAACAGCCATTTTCTATGTGGGGGACATAGAAGCTCAGTCTGGTTTTGATTTGCATTTTGCTAATTCCTAAATATGTTTAACATTTTCCCTTCATGCTTTCTTCTTGTTTGCATGTATTTATTTGAAAAGTGTCTGAACAGGTTGTCTTTGCAGAACATTGGGTTATTTGGGGTTTTGTTGCTTAGTTGGCTTTTTCTGTAGGTAAATCTTCCAGCTCTTGTTTCTCATCAGATGAATAGGTACCAGACGCGTTTCTTGCATTCAGTAGGCAGTCAGTCTCTCTACTTTTTAATTTATTTTCCTAGACACCTATTTAATTTCACAAATTTCTACTCGACAATACTTTTCCCCCCAGAATTTTCAGCGTCCAGCTCAGACACTGACTGTCTATGCCTCAGGTTGGAATGCTTTTCTACGCTGCCCTTCATTTCCACACTCATATTCTAAACACCGCTGAGACCTGTGGCGCCTCACACACCCTTTTTAGTCCATTCTCTGACTTTTTCTTATTTCCTCATGATTTAAGACTATGTAGTACGACCTGACGAGAAAGATCTAACTACACTTGAACGACAGAGACAACCGACGACATTGTAGATGTGCTGTTGTCATTACGAAAACCTGACAAGCTTGCATGGCTCACCCACATGTAACTCTCTGGGCCTTAGAAACTGACACAAGCCTGTCCCTGTGAGCCACATCAGAGGCAGTACCTGAAACATCAGTGGGGTGGTCGCTGAAGAAAAGTTCAGATTCTTGACCATGTGACTTTCTGGGTCAAATTTTGACATAAACCCTTTGATGATGACTGTTTTGGCTGTTCCTTGTTCACCAATTAACAACACTGCCTAAAATAAAGGAGTTAAGAAGGAATGAAATAAAATAAACAATACGGGTTAAATTGTGTCCCTCCGACCCACCAACCCCTCAACTGAAGCAGGAATCCTCAGTGCCTCCCAATGCGACCATACCTCAAGAAAGGGACTCCACAGAGATGACCACCCAAATGACCCTGCCTAATGATGGCCTCACAGAAGCAAAATATCTAGGTACATAAACACCAGAGATGCATGCTCACAGAAAAGGGCCTCAGAGAGACATTATAAGTTGAAAAGAAAGGACTATGGAGAAACCAAGTTCGATGAAGCCTTGATCCTGGGCTTTCAGCCTTCAGCACTGAGGAAATGAACTGCCACAGTTTAAACACTAAGCTCTGATGTTTTGTTTGGACAGCCATAGGAAACTAAGTCAGTAACCAGAAAGGAAAGAATTATCTTAACAAAGACAAGTGCAAATTCATCTCAATTGAGAGTTAGGACTTTCCTACACAACAGGCTGTCCTTTTGAAATAATGACAAAGTTCACTCATGTAAGTAATCCCTTCACTTATTCTAAACAGAGACACAAAGTAGCGGGAAATAAATACAAGGTACTTTTGTATTTTCATACAACCTCTTGAAGCAGACTTTTTAATAAGAGCTTAAAAGTCATACCTTGCCTTGTTTGGCGATGGTTTTAATTAGGAAGTTGGTCCGCACATTGTCCACATTTGGCACAAGGATAGATCCATACTCTGGGGTGGTATCAGAGGGATACACATATTCTGGGGTACATGTACTCCAGTGCCTCCAAGTACCTGAGAACAACAGGGGAGATTCACTCCTTCCGGCTAATGTTGTACGTCCCTGTAATGACCGGGCACCTTCAAACTGTCATAAAGCCATCTTCAAATGCTCACCATAATAAAACAGATCGTTAACAGGGTATGGATACAGAGCAGCCAGCACGGTGATTTCCTAGTATAGACAGTTTCCTGTATGCATGTAAAACTGGTGCTACTTTCTCCCCGCTGCTTTAATAAAAATCTGACCAAACACTTAGAGAATGAAGGTCTTATTTCATTTTGTACTTCCAGGTCACCGCCCCATCACTGGGGAAGTCAGGACAAGAATAGACACATCCACAGAGCAATCTGATTTAGAGCATTTGGGCTGTGGCTTTGGGCTGTATCGAGTTGAAAATCAACGCTAACTAGGATACCAGGGACAGCAATGCAAGCTCTTAGGGCACGGACACAGGAGAATCAGATGTCGAAGGTCATCTTCAAGGATACAGCAAGTTGAAGGCCTATCATGGGCTACAGAAAACCATGGGCCCAAAAAACATTCAGTACGGTTAGGGTTTGATACCTTTTAATGAGCTTCATCAAAACTTCCTAAGGAACTACTCCAAATGGAGTCCTATATTTGGACATATTCAGAAATGTTTTGAACTGACTTTTCAGTACGGAACTTTTCAACAGTATACTGTACATAAAAATATAGAAGACAGTGAGAAGCATATGCCTGAAGCCATGATTACTTTTAGATGTAAAATCTCATAGGCTTTTCATTGGGAGAAAGATCCTAGATCTATGTGTATAAATATGCTTAAAAATACAAAATTGCTTCTTTGTATCACTGTGTATATATATGTATATATGTATATATATGTGTGTGTGTATTATATGTGTTTATGCATATGTATGGCATTTTAACGTATATATAGATGTATATATAAAGATGTACAGATAAATAGACAACTGTAAATATAGACACCTATATTTTAATGTAATTTTTATACCAATTGTTGGTTCCATCGAACAACTAATGTATATCTAAGTAAAAAATTGGCACAATTTGCTTCAAGTCACTAAAGGTCTCACCTGCCTTGCAAATGGAACTTGTACCTGGAACCCAAAGTAAAGCTCAAGGAAATAAACAACTATTATATTTCTTTGTATGTTAAAATTCTTATTTCAGACTTGCCAGAAAATGAGTAACACCAGAAAATATTTTGAGTGTGGTAACCCAGGTCCAGACAGACTTGCATGGTATGTTCTCATTTATAAGTGAATATTAACCACAAAATAAAGGGTAATCATATTACAATCCACAGAGCTAAAGAAGCTAAGTAAGTCTCAAGCAGAAACACGTAAATCTCACTGAGGGGAAAAAAAAACAGAATAAACTCATAAGCATTGGGAGTGGAAGTGGAGAGAAGATTGAATGCAAATGGTGTGGGGATGGGAAACGGAGAAATCAGAAGTGGGATGACGGAGAGCGAGAGTACAGCAAGAGACGGCTGCCATCAGGAGGCATCTCTGCCACAAGCTAGAACCCTGGGGCCGTAGAAATGCCCAGGAATCAACGAGAGCAACCCTACGTAAGACTTCTAGCAACGTGGGAAATGGAACCAGAACTGGTCATCTCCTATAACTCCCACTGGAAAACAAAACTTTCACCGGAAGGACTGGGCAACCAACCCAATCACAAAATCTTGTCCCACCTCCAAGATACACTGTGGGGAAGGTAACACAGAAATTGTGGGAGTGGCCAAGCAATGATTGGTCCAACTAGAGTCCCATGACATAAGGGCGAGCCCACGTAAAATGCTGCCCAGAGGGCTAGGAGCCAGAGAATGGATAGCCCAGAGACACATGATAGAACCAAACATAAATGGCATTTTTAAAAAGTCAATGAAAGTATTCCCAATGATATTCTGCTATACCGATAGATCAACACCTTACTCAATTATCATCACAGACTCTTCACTCAGCAACTTATGGAAACAGTTGCAGGTACCCACAGCCAAACACTAGACAGAGCTTGGGGAAATCCATCAGAAGAGAGAGGAAGGATTGTAGGAGCCAAGGGAATCAAGGAAACACAAGAAAACCCACAGGATTTACTAATCTGAGCCCATAGGAGCTCAGTGGGACTTAACCACCAACCAGAGAGCGTGCATGGGACTGTCCTAAACCCTCTGCATATGTTACAGCTGTGTGGCTTGATTTTCTTGTGGAGACTCCAAACAATGGGAGCAGGAACTGTAGCTTTCTCTACTACCTGTTTTAGAGACTCTTTCCCCCTGCTGAGTCGCATTGTCTAGCCTTAACAGAAGAGGAGGTTCCTGCTCTTACTGCAACTGATATGTTATAGCTGGTTGGTATCCATTAAGGCAGGCCCTTTTCAGAAGAGAAATGGGGGAGAATTGGATTAGGGAGGGGAGAGAGAGGAGGTTGATGAGGAGAGACTAGGAAGAGAAAATGGAGGGCACACTGCTGTCAGGATGTAAAATAAATAAAATTTAAATTAAAAAAATGTTTCCAAGAGATCCAATTCTCACTTTAATAACACAGCCCATCCTTGCACCCTGTGTTCAGAGCATGCTCACCATCTGGTGCGACATAGTAGTCAAACATGGTGTCCCCAGGATCTGTCGGCGGTGGCAGGTGCAGTGTGGGCCCTTCTCGTGAGCGCAGCCAGAGTTCCATCCTCCGGCGACCTTCCAACTCCAGGACTGCACCCACACTCCACATCATGGCAAAGAGAAACAGCCTTCCCAGGTGTTCTGCGTCCACCTCCCCTGCCTGCTCCTGAGGATGAAGAAAGCATTCTCTTACTTGATCCTCGGTCTCCATCTAAAACAACAAATCTGGGGAAATGATATTAGCTGTCCCCAGGAGAAGAAACTGAGGAACAAATGGGAAACAATGCTCCAGGGGTACTAACTGGTTTAGAAGGTAAATGAAACCAAGCATGCAAGCTGTCTCAGTGGGTTAAGGCACTTGGCACCAGTCCTGATGGCCTGAGTCCAATTCCCCATACCTACATGATAGAATAAAACAATCAACAACCCAGGACTTGTCCCCTGATTTCTACAAACACAAAAGGAAATAAATGAATAAAATACAGTAGTAATATTTTTTTTAACAAAACTAATGACATTTATTTTTTCTGTTTTGTTTTCTTTTATTAATCATTCCATTCATTTACATCCCAAATGATATCCCACTTCCCGGTTTCCCGGTTTCCCTGCCACGAGTTCCCCATTCCACAACCTCCCTCACACCTCCCCTTTGCCTTTGTGAGATTGCTCCCCCAGCCACCCTCTCCTGTCCCACCCTAGCATCCCCTACACTGGAGCATCAAACCTCCATAAGACCAAGGGCCTCCCCTCCCACTGGTGTCAGACAAGGCCATTCTCTGCTACCTACGTATCTGGAGCCACGGGTCCCTCCCTGTGTACTCCTTGGTGACATTTATTATATAGTTATATTAACCAGGAACAAAATTCAATGGCTTGCTTCATTCAAAGATATAAGGGGAAACTGGTATGTCTGAAACTTCTCTAAGCCCCTGCCGCATTTCGACCATCCAACCCTAACCAAACCTAGTTTCAAACGCTGTGCTCTCTGCACAGTGCGCTCAGGAGGAAGGTGCAATACCTCACCTTGGTGGGAATCAGGCCTTGCAGCATATGGATGCTCTGTGTGATCACAAAGGCTTCCAGAATCTCCATCTTCAACTCCAGGTTCTGGATGCTGAACTGATACAGGTCTGGGAAAGTCTCTGCATACAGCTGTCGAAGGATTTCAGCCTCCTGAGGACACCGTCTCTTGAGAAAGCCCTGTAAGTTCACACACCAGCGAATTGGTGAAACCAGGAAAATGACCACTGGGGCATAAAAAAACATTTTTACAGCTCTATTACTTAATTAACAATGATGACAATTAATAGTGATACAAAGTGTTATCATGCTTAAGATGCTTCAAGCCTGGTTAGAAACTCATGTAACAATTGATTTAGGCCTTCACAGCAACTCCCTGAGATCAGAACTATTATTATCCCCCTGACACGGGCATCTTCAGTAAGCCACCCAGTGTCCCATAGTTGGTAAGTGACAAGGCCAGAATGAACACTCAGAGAGTCTGTCTGCAGCTTTCACATGAGCAGGTCCAGTGCCACGTGTGAGCCTAGTGGTCTTCCCCCTTCCCCTGTGAGCTGCCCCTTACTGCTGCCTTAGTTTGTCTCATGCTCAGTCACGTGGGTGAGACTTTATGGTGCAGCTTCTGACGTGAGGAGACAGAATCTTACAACAGGCTCCTGATCACCTGAGGATCCTATGTTATTTAAATGCATGTGGAAAATGTGATTAGGTGTAATAGTACCGTAAAACTCCAGGTAGGATACTATAGAAATGCACTTTATAAGGAGCAAGCTAAATATCTGTGACTCGATACAATAAAAAGTATTTTTTTCAAATAAGTTTATGAAATTTAAGTACATTAGGGGAAAAATCATGCAATCACAATTGACTTGTAGTCTGTTGTCTCTGTGGTCACCAGCACAGTCACACAAAGAAAATCTATTGTAATACTTGAAGCATATAAAGAGTCCTTGGTCTCCTCCTTGGAGATTCTAGCTTGGTAGGATTTGGATCTAACACAATTTCTTGTATTTTATAAATTATCACTGATGAGTACTTTTGAATATCCAAGAGCACCTGTACTTCCTTTTTAATGGGTAGAAAAACTAATTATGCAATATGAAACCTATAAAAGGCATTTTAGGACCATGTTCAAGGGTGCCGGCATCATTTTGCTATAAAGCATGCCCTTTTGTATCTCTCCATAAATGCTGTGAAATCTAAATCCTTTTGGAGCCCAGAATCATATAGCTTTTGCAAAAAAATTAATAAAAGTTAGAATATTCCTATACAGAAATGAGTACAAAATATAATGGAAGTATAAAATGATACCTACACAATTTAAATTAGAAATTTTTAAAATAAAATCATCTTCAAAATAAAAAGGCAAATGAAGGTTTAAAATCTAGGCATCTGTGTGATAAAAGTCACATGTGTTATCCAGTAGCACTTACTGGATGGTATAGTATCTTATAGTATGGATTTAATGAAACACATAAGCATGTAAGGTATGGAACTATAATAAAATTCTAATTAATATATTCTAGAACATATTGACAGTAATAAACTACTAAACCTAATCATGAAGTGACATGATATAAAATATTATTTCTAAGCACAAAGTTAAAATTAATATTATGACAAATGAATCTCATTAAAAACATTCTTCGTGTACAAATTTAACAAATTGTCTTTAAGTTAAAATTCTAAGAAAGTTGTTCCCAAATTTTATGCGAACAAGTACCTTTCAAAACTGCCATGAGTCCCTAAAGTGATGATACTAAATTTTACTTTTCAAGCCTCACACACGGTTTGGCAGGATTATTGATTCATACAGGCCTGACAATTTCCTGGAAATCACAGTTCTAAGTGATTAGAAGGATAGCGGGGGAGGCTGAGAGGGGTAATCAGGGTCTGAGCGGCCCTGTGCATACAAGGGCTTTTCAGAAACAGTAGCATTAGTAAAAGCCATTGCCACCAGCTGCAGAAGAGTCATCGTGCTTAGAAGGAATGCTGAAGATGTCTTTCCTTTTTGTATTATACAAAAGAAAGGATTCAATCATACCTCAAGAATAGGGCTCCAGTCGAGGACAGAGGAACTCATGAAAACCATCCCATTTCTTGAGACGGTGGCGGGAGAAGCATTGTCAATGTTATGAGGTTCAAAAACTATCTTGCAGTTTGGAGCCATGGGAATCCGGTCGCCATTGGCCAGAGTCAGGGTTTTATTATCATCCAACACAGAATTCAGATTTTCAATCCAGATGGCATCAACGGGGCCATCAAGAACAATCCAGATATGTTCCCCTGGAGGCCACCCAAGAGAAAAGGGAGAGAGCACACATGCACACAGGTGCCTGGTTATGTAGCTATGAGCACTCTCTCTCTCTCAAGAGTTCAAGAACAGGTATATAGTGGCTGTTTATTTCAAATAAAACACGGTTCTCCATGATGACTAAGTTACAGGAGCACAAAGAACATTCTAAGTTCCTCGCGTGGCTGTTATGTTCAAACCATGATCAAACCCAAAATGCCTTTGTTCCTTTAAAAGATACTAAGCACCTTTCTGTCTGTAGCTCTGTTCTATGGGATGAGATATGACAGTCGGTGAGATAATGTGTCACCTTCAAGGAGTTTGCATTCTAAGTGGGAAAGACAGAGAAACACTGTGAGCAATTTAAGCAGATTCTGAGAGAAGAAGCACTATTTTGGATAAAGTGTCAGTGAAAACTTTTACACAAACTGAAGATATTTAAAGATCGAGAAGCCATCTATACTTTTATCTATCGTCCACCTATGAACAGAATGTAGAAAGACCCTGGGTCAGGAATGAGCTTCAGGTGATAAAATGGGACTGAATGCTTTGTACCCTCTAAGGTGAGATATTGAATTTTTATTCTCTAAGATTAAATAGTATAGGCTCAGACAATGAATGACCTCACTGTCTATGGAAGGATACAACCAAAAACTTGGGAGCCCTCAAAACAGTGCAAATTAAACACCTGTCTTTGTTTGTGGACTGGTTTGTCTGTTCTGCTGTGTTACAGCAGTCCAAAAGGATGAAGAGAAGAAAATAAAACAGTAGGACAGGAAGAAATCAGACCCAGCTAACAAGTTACAGGGTAGTATTTCAGTGCAACAGAAAAGACCATGGAGCAGAGCAGGCAAAATTAAGTCGTGCACATATTAATAGCCAGCAGAGATCTCAGGAGAGTGGTTGACCTAGAAGCGGGGAGAAATCAGGACTGGAGGTTAGACATGTAGAAGTTTTGGGCTTCCAATTCCTCCCAATCCATGGAGGCTGCCTAAGTTTCTTCTAGACTAAAATAAAAATTGTAGAGAGAGTCAGGAGGCCTGGGAACAGAGACAAGGCAATGTTTAGATTTCTGCCAGAGATGCCTCTGGTCCCTCCACCCATCCACCTTTTTAAGATATCTCATTTCAATGAAAGTGGGAGCGGAGGCAGCCTGCAGGATGGAGAATCTTGAGTCCACACAGGCAAGATTCCGGAAGAAGGGAGACCACCGATTGTGTAAAGACCACTGAAGGCAGAAGTATAGTGAGAAGAAAAGCCAGCCTGTGTTTTAAATGCCAGAAATCACCAAAGTCCTTCAGAATGTCTCTCGGGAGACAATGGGGACCAACAGGATGGGAGTCACCTAAGAAGATAATTGGAGCTAGAGAATGAGAAAGAGAAGAAGGTTCAACAAGAATGAAAGCATCGGTGAAGGTTATTTATTTGCTACAGTTGTAGCTTTTTCTCATGCCTGTCCCCCACTGTCACTCAACTACACCATTACAGTCAGGTTCTAAAGTTCCCTTGCTGCACTTGACTCTGAGGATTCTACTCAGATTAAACAGTTCAGGATCCCTCCTGAGCTCAACTAACAATAGGTCACTTTGAAAGACAAAGCTTGCCTCCTCTTTAGAGGAGCTGCTCTCTGAGCAATCCTGGGAGTTAAAATTCTATCACTGTGCCTACATTTATGCTGGGTTATTGAACATACTAGAAGCAAATTTTTAATTTGCTGTAAAATAACAGTTCCGAATAGAAGCATTTTCACTGTCTCTTAATTACCAATGTCAAAGGACAGGTTCCTTCGCCTTCAAGAGACCCTGGATGATGCTATCTTAAAACATGTATCAGCAGGAGTCTGCTGCCCAAAGTGAAGGCAGGAAGGATCTGCCAAGATCTCCGCCCTCCTGTGTATCTTTGCCTTGAAGGTTCCCATTGTCCTTTTTTCCGCTGGAAGTGAGGACACACAGTGAGAGCTGAGCTGCTACCATTTTTTCCAGCTGAGGTGATATTCTGAGAACACTGTGCTCGGTTTACAGTGTCTATAAAAGAGACATCAATGACTAAACAGCCAGCCCTTAAAGGTCTGCTTTAGCAATCTAATGCCAGTGTCCCCAAAGCAGAATGATTTGTCAGCTCACTTTGGGTATACATAATTTTCTGCCCCCCAAAAAGCTCAGCTCTCTACATGATTTCATAGAAGAACCAGTTTTTACAAAACAAGCTGTGTAGAAGTAAATGTTACATTTTAAAGCATGCGGTGAGCATAATAACATCAAAATCACCTTATTCAATGCTATCAACCTTCTTCAACAGCTTTTCTCTCTCTTTTATGCTATAATATTACAAGGATGTGTAAGTATTATTTTAGCAAACAAAACAAACATCCTTTAAAGAGGAGATGTTTAGAGCCAGTAAGAAAGCTCAGCAGATAAAAATTGCCTGAAACCACATGGCAGAAAGACAGACCCAGCAGCTAAAACAGCCGTCCTCTGACTTTACCATGTGCACTGTAATTCACACACACACATGCACACACATATACACATGCATGAACACACATATGCACACATGCATATAGATGCATGCATGCCTGCATATATACACAAGCACGCAAGCATGCGCTCATGCACACACACATAAACATACATGCACGTACACACATGCTTACACACATACATACACATGCACACATATGCATACACACATGCACATGCTCACACACCATAAATAACTGAAATGCAATATAAATGTTAAAGGCGAGGCTTGAGTGTACTGAACAAAACTTTCATTACTTCAATACTCAGAAATATAATGAAATCTTTTACTTAGTCTTGGCTAATATATGCACAGCACCACTGCTTGGTAATTCTATCTAGACATCTATGACTTTGTTTAGAAATTTATATTTAACATAATATTTATCCCTCTACCTTTCTTTGCTTTCAATGTCTTCCTCCAAAGAGTAGAAAATATTCCATCCGTCCAATCATTTGTGGCTACATCAAGGCGACCAAACATCTGTGGGGCAGTAATTGCTTTGGGATTCATCCTCATTTCTCTGTGTGGTTTTCCACAATCTGCAGCAAGCATATCCAAATTTTAAACATCTCGGACATAGCATGAGCCAACATGAAGCAACATTGCGCTAATTTGTGGTATACTGTCAGCAAGTGGTCAAAACACGGCAAGTGAAAGATTATACTAAAATGTATGTCATTCTGTATTCCAAGTTATAATTAGCCTTGTTATCCTTTATTGAGCATGGCATGTTGCTGTATATAAAATAAATTCATATTGCTTTAGTGACAAGAGGGATGCCATGCTGAAATTCTGCAAGTACTTTCTCAGTGTGCATAAGAACTACCCAGTTCATTGAAGGGCCCTAACTATAGAAGACATGAGGTGGGAGAAATGCCTCCTCCTGCTTTTTTCTCTTTTGTTACTAAGCTTAGGCAGTTGCTCATACTTTGCAATCTTCAGGTTGGGATTTATACCACCTTAGTCCCCTGATTTGGGGTACAGAAGTACAAAACCAGCTGTTCTGGGTCTCCAATTTGTAAATAGAATAGCAGGTGATGTTAGCATCCAGTAGCATTGAACCAACACACAAGAAATCTCTCGTGTGTGTGTGTGTGTGTGTGTGTCTGTGTTTCTGTGTGTCTGTGTATGTATATAGCTGTGTATGTCTGTGTGTCTGTGTCTGTCTGTCTGTGTGTGTTTGTAGTAGTATCTGTGTGTTTAGTGTCTGGGTATTGTGTGAGTGTAATATCTATGTGTAGTGTCTGTGTGTGTCTGTGTGTATGTGTCTGTGTGTAGTGTCTATGTATAGTGTCGGTGTGTGTGTGTGTCTGTGTGTGTGCATGTGTATGAGTATAGTGTCTGTGTGTGTGTTTGTGTGCATTCCCTATTGCATCAGTTTCCCTAGAGAATCTTAACTAAAACACCCACTTAGAAAGACAGAACCACATTTCTAATTTCTAGGAATCACAAAGCTAATTAGGGTAATTATTTGCAGTATTTTATGATATAAAAGTTCAACCTAACCACAGCTGAGCTTTCACAATAGGTGATATCCATAATACTATGGCTATATTAATTTAATATAATCACACTTTATGAAAATCTTCAAGTATATGTTGGTCACTTTCAAGGGTGAAAACTGTACTTATTCTATTGCACATAAAATATAAACCATTAAACCACATAGCGTAAATAGAGCTTTTATTTTCATTTAAGAGAACATTTTTATTTTAAAACCACTGTAAGAATAAATCCTTGACTTTGATGATGTTGCTTAGATGCTTCCTCTTGAGTCTTTCTCTAGGTGTTTCTTGATTGAGTCCTGATCACTCCACTATTGTAGACCTAGTGTGAACACCTTTTCTAACTGTTGATCCATCACTCCACCATTGTAGACCTAGCGTGAACAGCTTTTCCTCCTCCCAATCCTTACAAACCTCCCACCCATAATCTCTTCTCTCCAAGGACATCAGATGGTTTTCTGCAAGCAGGGGTTATGATCATGACACAATGGCTTCTCCAGACACATGGGATGAAACCCAGGTAGTCAGTATGCTTAGAAAGTTCCCCATCCCCAAGACAGATACTGCCCTTATTGGGGCCCTATAAAGGCAGAGAAAGAAGAAAATGGACTCTCAGAGTCTTAAAGGAAGAAAGAAAGAAGCAGAATAAATTAGTAAATAACACACTACTTAACTAGTCAACTGTGGCATAAACTTCAAAAAAACTATGAGGTAGAGCACGGGCCATCTGCTCTTCTCCTCTACCAGGGAAGGATATGTCTGTCTCGAGGATATTAATTCCTTTTCTTTGAGTCACTTTCTCATACTGAGATAAGTATGGGACAAAAAGTTGAGAGATATTTCTGAAGCCAGTATAGGGCTCTCAGAAACAATGACATTTACAGCCAGGGACTGCTAAAGAAGAGTGACACTTGATGCCAAGACTATCACTTACTACACTTCTACATGCAGCCTTGTGACACCCAGCCCCACCACCACCCACAAACAAATTGTATTTCAGCCATGCTAAAATGCCATGCATGACAAGTGCCATGCCCGAGGATCCCATGCTTCCCCATCGCTCTTGTCCTCTACAGGTGCTTCCTCTGTGACAATTGTCAGCTACTCAAGCCTTAGGTCTCACAGGAAGCAGTATCTTCCCTGTAAGACTCTATAACAACTTAGAAAGTTTCTCATTCCCTCTTCCTCTGTCCCCAATATACTTCGAACCTTCCTCCTAACAATGACACGTTCATTCATTACCTGTGCCTATGCCTGTCTCCCCGACGCACTGTTAACCTCCCACATGCATTTGTGTGCCTATTTCCTGGCTTCTAGTAGGAAACATGGCAAATGGCAAAGTGCATACTATTAAAATTAAAAAAAAAAAAAAAAAACAGTTCGTGGGAATTGCCTTGTGAACCAACTAGCAACATGCTCGGGTCTTGGACCTCTCTAATAGAAGTTTTGCCCAATTATCTCCTTCACCTTTTGGATAATTAAACTTTCCCGCCTGAAACAATGAGCTACTTAATATAGTTAATGTTTACCCTATGTACTAAAGCTGAGAGTAAGTTAATGAACAGCCAATAGTCTAATAACAAATTCATCTTTTCGTGGAAATTCTCCCAACCCCACAATGCCAAATGGTAATATATAATTCCGATGTAGCATGCACAATGTATCCTATATTGTTTAATATTTAGCATATCATTTTGTTCCAGTCACTGTATCAGGTGCATTTGCGGTCGACTGTTAACGGAAAATAGCTTCGACTGTAATAAAAATTTTGAATATAATTATGAAAACATCATCATTTAAAAACATTTTAAAATCCCAGACAGGCTCACAGCATACATGAAAAACCATGTAATAAATCCTGAAGATGTAAGTTCTCAGTTTGGAGAAGTTAGTTGCTAGCAAATAATTCAATTTGTTACTATCTGAAGACAGAGCCCTCACAGACAAAATTCACTTTATCCAATAATTTCTAGAAATGAGACCAAATTTATCATATGAAGAGCCCTGATGTGGGGGTACTGTCTGTCTCCAGCAACAATCAACTGTGTGTACCCATGTCAGTAAGCTGGGCTCCATTAACTGGAACCCTACAGCGCCTTCTC
Organism: Micromys minutus; assembly: GCF_963924665.1. Lineage (NCBI taxonomy): Eukaryota > Metazoa > Chordata > Mammalia > Rodentia > Muridae > Micromys > Micromys minutus. Next base: position 42,929,859 of record NC_137955.1, on the reverse strand, counting down.
CAGCTCCAGTGCTATATTTCATTCCAACAAACAAAGTTCATAAATATTTTGTGATTTAGCTCTACCACCACTCAGGCTGCTAGCATGTTCAGAGGCATCAGTGTTCAATGAGAATCAGTGAATACAGGAATAATAGCCAACAGCGCAATTCACATTATCCTTAGATGACCTAATGTAATAAACTTGAGGGGGGATCTAGAAATAAAGCTCATTTATTAAACTTCACCAGAAAAGTATCTGCATAAATGTAGGACTGTAGCATTGAGATGACTCTTCAGGGCAGAATTTTAGGGTTGAGATTGGAATTATTTTGGGCAGTAACATTGTATAATGGAATTAGTGGGGAAGTGGCATGGTGTATTGGGAATTTGCTGATGGACCCTTTCCCTAACTTTCTGTCCCATCACCTACCATTTCCTGACCTTGGGCATTTCTGATTGTGAGACTTGAATTTCATATAAAAGAACAGCCTCCTCTGGAATGCAACATGAAGAGGAAGTTAGATGTATAAAACATACAACCCAATGAAAACGCCACTTTAAAATGTTTCCTTTCTGTGGTGTATGAACACAATGCATTATTTCTTAAATGTTCCCAATTAGCAGTAAACTAGTATTCTGTGCTTTAAAAAAAAAGAAAACTGTTTACGTCTCTGCCTTCACGTCCCTCCGGAGAAGTAGGATGTGCTACAACTATTCAAATGTGTCACCCAGGACAATGACATAGCTGCTCCATACCTGTCATTGCTTTCATCAGGGTGTGGATGCAGGTGGTCTTCCCAGATCCACTAGGCCCCAGGGTCATCATTCCATGCCTCACCCTCTGTGTTTCAAATAGCTGGATGACTTTCAGTTTCCAAGGAGGATGGTTAATTAAGCCAGCTTCCTCAACCTGGAACACAACAAAATCCCCACATTAGGTAACATTCACCATGACCCAGACTCACAATGACGAAGGATGGGGGAGAAGAAATTGGAGGTTAGGGATCAATGACTGTGGAGCTTCGGTTTGGCAAGATGGAAAATGATCGGAGGATGGGTAGTCGGGATGACTACACAGTAGAGACCCAGGAGTGGGAGGACACTGACTGAAACCATTCTGTCTCCTTCACAGCATCCCAATTAATAAGCTGGGTGGTGTGCAGTTAACCACAGTTAAAGAAAACCTACCACACAAGAATAATGTATGCAAATGTAGACAAAGAGTAGGCCAACACAGTCAAATACCTATCCCAAACTAGTAAGAAGCACCTGCATTTCTCTCCGGGAACTGACTTCATCGGTACCAATAATTTATTGAACGTTGAGTTTGAATGTAAACTTAAGAACAGAGAATTAAATACCAAAATACATCTTAAACACATTATTTAAAGAATGATAGAAAGTCCATGTAAATTCCAACCAGTCTGGATACTAGATATCATGTGTGTGCATTCATGGTTTCTATGCAGCAAATAATGGAGCATAGAAATTTTCAACCAATGTTCTAATATTAATCTGAAAAATGAGATGATGAGGTTGGAACTGAGAATAGGTCATGGAATTGAACTATAACATGACCAGTGAGTGTTTTATGAGGTACAACTTGGAGCCACTAAGTTGAGATCTAGGCCAAAACATCAAGCTCTAAGACATATATTTCTAAAACAACTATCTTATGCTTGAACTCACTGTACATCATGATTTTATTTTTGACCAGAATAACTCTGAGTTCATGAATGCATAGGTGTTTTAGTCAGGGTTTCTATTTCCTGCACAAAACATCATGACCAAGAAGCAAGTTGGGGAGGAAAGGATTTATTCAGCTTACACTTCCATATCACTGTTCCTCACCAGAGGAAGTCAGGACTGGAACTCAAGCAGGTCAGGAAGCAGGAGCTGAGCAGAGACCATGGAGGGATGTCACTTACTGGCTTGCTTCCCCTGGCTTGCTCAGCCTGCTTCCTTATAGAACCCAGGTCTACCAGCCCAGGGATGGCACCACCCACTATGGTCTGGGCCCTCCCTCCTTGATCACTAGTTGAGATCACAGCTGGATTTCATGGAGCTTTCCTTGAAAGCTTTCATTTCCTCAACTGAGGCTCCTTTCTCTGTGGTAACTCCAGCTTATGTCAAGTTGACACAAAACCAGCCAGTAAAATAAAGAATGGCCCAGAAGAAGCAATTCTGCGACCCTTCTCTTTTCTAGTTGATACATTCTTCCTGCACCCTCTTCCTTTCCCTAGGCTACAGAGGGGAAATTATACACACATTTCCCAAACATGGTCACATGGTCATCCCTGGTTAAAGTCAGAAAACAGAAAGACATGACTCTAGGAAGGAGACTGATAGTAAAGATAGAGGGTGAAGGGGATGGGAAGGAAAGGAAAGAAAGTGTGGATGGGAGTGATCCAGTTACTGTATATGTCTATGAAATTATCAAAGAACATATGTAAGAGAGAAAATATTGAAAACACAAAAATAACTTTGAATGATCATGTATCTCTATGTAATGCACACTCTTCAGAAAGTTCATGTTCAACTAGTATATGACATACTCCATCTTATAAATCACTTAGCCCTGTAGAAAGGGCTGTCATTCATTTAGCCAAATGATGAGAAAATATTTTTGCCAAATGAATAACTATTTTTATTGATCAGACTTTAGTGTACTAATCCCCAAGCTAAACACACACACACACACACACACACACTCACACAAAGGAAGTACTACTACATTTGAATTGTATTAAATTTTCGATAAAATCAATTTTATGTTATAAACTAATGACCATAGGGACAACCTCAATGGAAGGAGAGGCCCTTGGTCCAGGAAAGGCTCAATGCTCCAGTGTAGAGGAATGCCAGAGCAGGGAGGTGGGAATAGGTGGGTGAGTAGGGGAGCAGCCTTATAAAAGCAGGGGCAGAAATGATGAAATAGGGGGATTCCAGAGGGGAAACTGGAAAAGGGAATTACATTTGAAACATAAATAAAATATCCAATAAAAATTTTAAAAATTAATTTTTTCTAAAATTCTTCAAGGAAGGTAAACTAAGGTATAAGGTTTACACATTTCATCTCTACTCCTAGAAAGACTCAAGTCCATTAAACAACAGCAAGTGTCTATAAATCCAGGCACCTGACTAGGCACATTGCAATGGAATCCTTCATCACAGAGACTATGAAAGAGCCCTGGTGCCCAGAGGAATGAATGTAGAGAACTGACATACCATCACTGCAAATAGAATACAGAAACACAAATCTGAGCCAAACTGACATCCAGCAGGAAAGCCATTCCAGTCTCTATAGACCCTGCCAACCTGTGACATTTTATTTCTAAATCTAGTGGGATGGTTACCAGTAATGCTGACGCCTTTCAGATGTGACTCACTGGACATGTGGCTATGGGAAGACAGAAAAATTCTGTTGGGGACCTTCATCAGTGACCTACAGTGACCTCTCCTTTAGAAAGGCTGCAGCCTTGGTGTCACTCTTGGGGACACAGTGAGGGTGAGGACATTCCCCTTCACTCCTACCAAACTTAGACACTTTGGATGGAGTACTTATTGTAGGCATCGTGAAATGCATTACTTGTTTACTGATTGCTGTCTCCAGCTCAGGGTAGCCTGCTTTGTCCAGAAGGATATTTGGAAATAGATCTTCAATCAAACTCAAAAACAGGGGCTCATCTTCATCAATCTACAAAGAACAAAGGAAAAATTTTAGCACAAACACAGAATATGCAGAAATTTTGAAAATGTTCAACACAAGCCAGGGTTACCATTAGTCAAAATTGAATAATATGTTCTTCGTGTTTCCAATAACTAAAAGGGTAAAGTAAAGATGAACAAAGAAAACAAAAAGAAAAAAGAAAAGGAAGAGCTTCCTACATTTCAAATGTTTCATAAAATCTCCAATACAAAAGACAGGTCTGCAATCCCTAACTTAAATAGATTATCTTAATGAAATGTATTTGTAAATCAATTCATTGGAATCTGCTTTGTGCTTTTTTTTTGAAACACAAACAGCGTTTTGTCATTCTAGATACAGAGACATTGATGCGAGACATTGATTATCAGTAGTTCCTACAAGAATGGGAAATCATTACATTCTTGTAAAACTTAACACAACTCATTACCAGGCTCTGAAGACTTTCTAAAAGCAAGACTTTTTCTTTTATCTATCACACAGAAATGATTTAAACTATTTAGGTCTTTATTGTGTGGGTTTTTGAAATTATTATTATATTTCAGAGTCATGTTTTGACTATGTAGCGTATGTGTCTTGGTGCTATAGGAGTCAGCTACCATGTAGGTTCTGGGATCGAACCTGGGTCTTCTAGAAGAGCAACCAGAGTTCTTAGATGTTCTTGACTGCAAGACATTGCTCCAGCTGTGTATATACTTTTGATTTTTTAATCAATTCAATTCTATTGAAATAAAAACAATTCTGACTAGATGTGAGCCATTTGAGAAATGAAAAAAAAAAAACTTCTGAAAATGAATAATTTAAACTGTGCTCTCCAGCACTACTTGATCTGAGAATTAGGCATTTAAATAAATTTAAATAAATATTTCTAAATCTGATTCATCAAACTCATACTTAAGCAGGTAAAATACGTCCCCATGAGTCTCACCAGTTTGGAAAGGTTCATGTCACGCAGCACACGCATCACAATGGTGGACTCTGTATCCGTGGGACTGGCTCTTTTTGCTGCCCCCAATGTGCGCAAAACAGACAGAATATTTCTGAGACCAAAGTCATAGTGAACCTGAAGAAAGAGAGATATTAGGCATATTTCCAACAATATCCTACCATGGAAACAATATGAATTTGATTGAAAATCACATTCGTGATAATAAATCAATACTGACACCTTTAATAAACAAAAACCAAACAAAGTAAGAGTGTGAACGAGCAGATTCTGAGGGTGTGAGCTCAGGAGAGCTAGCTCTACCTCTTCCTGGGATGGTAGAGGAAAGTTCGCCCTGCAGCACTCAGAAGAGAGCTCCCTCAGGCCCCACCCTCACCCTCCACCTCACCTTGATAAAGCTGGCCCTGATGGTGCAGGCACAGAAGAACTGAAAAGCAGAACAACTCAGCTACCACCCAGGCCCAGGTCCAGGGCTTTGAGTTGTCCCACCCCAACAGCTATCCCATCTATGAGCTGCTAGAGCACATGAAAAGACTGGTCCTCCAGAACCAAAGCTGAAGGAGCTTCATGACATGGGAAAAACAACGGAATATCCAAGATGAGTCCCAGTGAGGATCCAGTATCGATAGTGTACGAACATTTGCAAGTAAAGCTGTTTAGTCAAAAGGGTGCACCATGTGACACACCGTGAAACACCATGGCTTCCATGGCGAGACTTGTTTTATTTTGGATTGGTTTTATTTTGTTTCAGGGGAGCAGTTTGCAGGGGTGGATAGATAACGGAGTGACAGGAAAATGAGTGTGATTGGGGTGCTTGGTGTGAAATTCACAATGAAACAATTAAGAAGTCAAATGAATAGAACAAAAGGTTTCTTTATTGATATGCTTGTTGAAAACTGAAGACTATCCAAGAGTCTTTCCTTATACTGCTATTAGCTCAAGTCCTTGGGTTAGAACTAAGATGTGTCTAGATAAGGGGGAAAGGTACACATTTCTTCTTAGACTGTGACAATCTTTTACCTTCATACATATGAAAATGCATCTGTGTCGCTCTAGCTGAAATTCGGGAGCAGAAGAAAACCAAAACATGACACTGAAACTTTTACTAATAATGTAGGGATATTAAGTATGAGGAAAAGAAGCCTCATGCACAGATCCTGTTCCAGAATCACCTGGAGGGAAAATCCCACTAAATCTGGAGCCATGCCTCAGCTTTGTGCTTAGTCTAATAATTATAAAAGTTCTGCATTCTAAATGCTAGCATATATGAGGTGAATAATTAAAATCCCATTATCCAACCACTGTGGAATACAGCTGGCAGTTCTAAAAATTAAAAATGAAGCAATCAGGCCAGGTGTTTGGGCAAAGGCCCATCCCAGCACCTGGAGAACGAAGAAGGATTTCAACTTCAAGACTTAAATGGCAAGTTCCAGGCCAACCTGTGTAATAGAGTGAGACATTGTCTCACAAACTTAAAAGGTAGACCTTCCATATGATGTGACACTCCTAGGGGAAGCCTAGACTCAAAGGGATGATTGGACAAGGATATATAAAATTCATACCCCACTGTTCACCAAAGATAGAAGTAGGGAGCAGCCCAGATGCCCAGGTGCTCAGATGCTCAGATGCCCAGATGCCCAGAGGCTCAGATGCCCAGATGCCTAGAGGCTCAGATGCCCAGGTTCTCAGATACCCAGATTTCCAGATGCTCAGATGCCCAGAAGCTCAGATGCTCAGATGCCCAAATGCCCAGAAGCTCAGATGCCCAGATGCCTAGAGGCTCAGATGCCCAGGGTCTCAGATACCCAGATTCCCAGATGCTCAGATGCCCAGAAGCTCAGAAGCCCAGATATTCAGATGCCCAGATTCCCAGATGCCCAGATTCCCAGATGCTCAGATGCCCAGATTCCTAGAGGTTCAGATGCCCAGATGCTCAGATGCTCATATGTGCAGATGCCCAGATGCCCTGGCACAGACAAATGAAGAAGCAAAGCACAGCACTTTTACACATGGAGTATTACATAGCCACATAAATAAGGAACTTCACACCACATCTCAGATGAACCTGGAAGGTATTATAGCCACAGAAGAACAAACACTGTATGATTTTATTTAGGTGAGTTATCTGTCAAGTTGGTAGAAAATTAAAATAGTGGCTGCCAGGGACTGGGAGGTGGGAAAGGGGTGCTGTCAAGTCACATGGTTTCGTTTTGCAAGGAAAAAAAGGTTACAAAGAATTTTTGTAGATCTGTTATAAACATACTTAACACTAATGAACTTTACACTTAAAATGGCTGATACAGTATATGTTTTACAAAATAAAATTATAATTAAATAAAAGCATAGTAAGGGTGGAGGGCAGAACACATTCAAGGTCAGTTCCTGCCTTCAAGTTCTTTCTTTCTAACCGGCTGGGTCATCTCTCCAGCCCAAAATTCAAGTTCTTAAGAAGAACAAAGAGAGGCTTCAAGGTTAAGAGCACTGACTGCTCTTCAGAGGTCCTGAGTTCAATTCCCTGAAACCACATGGTGGCTCACAACCATCTGTAATGGGACCCGATACTCTCTTCTGGTGTGCCTGAAGACAGAAACAGTGTACTCTTTAATAAATAAATTAAAAAGAAGACGAAGAACAACAACAAAGAAATAAACTTCTAAGTAAATGTGCCCAAAAGAAGTGATAACTTCAAAGTGTCAGTGGACAAGGGAAAACTTTCTTTGAGAAATGGAATAGTGTTAAATCCATGGGCCTGAAGTGGTATCTGCAAGGGGATGGCCACTCTGTGTGTATTGATTCCTCTCATTTCATGGTGGATTTGTGGAAGTGACCATAGGAGTGGAGTGCAGAAATGGTGAAGACAAGGGTTGGAGTCAGGGACATTGAACATTCTTCACAGCCAAGGAACAGAAGGGAAAGAGAAGACAATTCAATAAACTGATGCCCAATCAATAGTGAGATGGAATCAAGACTCTGGCTAGTACCTTCACTGTGACCTTCTGACACATATCAGACACACAGAAGCTGGCTTCAGTTCCTCAGACATGGAAATGTCTTCTACTCATTCAAGCCACTGAGCTTATGACTAAAATAGTTAGCCAGTGATAGATAATTAATACAGATGTGATGATGTGATTAACTCATGTCTCCTAGCCATTAATTCTCATGAGGGCTTTATCTGCTATCCCAAACATATAGGAAACTATCGAGAAGTTTACAACAGAAAAAGCAATTAGTCAACAAGCTTAGTTAAATACTTGGGCCAGCTTGGGGGTCAATAGACAGAAGTTCCTAAAAACTGTGACATCACCTCATACACCATGATGCACACACAGGTTATGTAACTTGTCAACAGCAATACCATTCATTTTATAGCTCGTAAGTCAGTTTGCAGAGTAACCATATCACTTCTGTGCCAGAAATAGCCATTCCTTTAAATGTATTTCTTAACAGAAGTCTAGAAAAAAAATCAATTTTGTTGGGTCTTGGGAGATAACTCTGCAGGTCAAGTGCTTGCTGTGTAACCATAAGATCTGATATCAGTTTGAAAACCAATGAGGGGTTTGAGGGGGGCCAGGCATGGTGGCACACACATAAATTCATTGCCCTGGAAAGACAGAAACAGATAGTTCTCACCCATCCTAGTTACTCAGTTAGCCTAAGGCCAGGGAGAGACACTGTGTCACAAGCCAAGGTGGACAGTACCTTAGAAACAGTTCATGAAGCTGACCTCTAGCCTCCACTTGCCTGTGTACGCACAATGCACATTAACCTACACACACACACACACACACACACACACACACACACACACACACACACTCCAGTCATTTTATACTTAGTGCCAAAGGTACATTGTCAAGAGTTCTAGTCTAAGCCAAAGAGCTATTGGTAACTGGCAGCTTCTGGGAGAGGGTAAGTTGGTTTTTAACAAACATCAAGCCTGTGAGGCAACCCAAGCTCCAGTAGATAATAGTTTTACATTCACGCATATATGGGCACTCAATTGATGGGGACTTGATTGATGGTTTTAAGAACACATGAAATCTAGAGAGAAAAGTGGTAAAGGGGATAAAGTAGGAATTGGAGGCGACAGAATATGAGGTAACTTCATCAAAAGACATTGTTCTCTTGTATGAAATTTCCAAACAATTTTTAAAAGAAATGGGAATGTTCGAGTAAACAGAAAAAGAAAAAGAAAAAGAAGAAAGAAAGAAAGAATGCAGCTAACTCCATAAAGACCTTCCGAATAGCACACCTGCTTCGAGAGCTGCTCCTCACACAGCTGATAGAGCGTGAAAAATTTTCTGGCCAGAACTACGTTGTCGATGAAGCCACAGCTGGCCAGCTTCACCCTGATGATAATCTGCCGATCCGGCACCATCATGGCGACGGAGCGGAAGTTGATCTTCAAGTTCTCAGGGAGTTCCTGGCGCCCAGCGTAGCCAGGGTTCTAAATGGAAGCAAAACCCAAGGATGAATGACACACTCCTGGGACAGTTAGGAAACACTGTCCATTAAGAGACTCATTATGCACACAACACAGATCTGGAATGTCAAGTGGGCGGCTCATTTACATATCTCTCCCTTCCTTTGCCTGGACCATCTAAGTCATGCAAGCTTCGTTTAGCTCCTAAAGGTTTTCGAACAGAAATGATCATTACAATCTCCATTGCTGGGCATGATGCTCAGGTGACACACAGGACCGGGGAGTGGTGTGAGCTACAATGACAAGGCTGAGTTGCATTTCAATGGCCGGCTCTTCTAGCAATACCTTACTCACCATGGTTAGAAAAAGTCCAAATTCTGGGTTCATGCTCACATTATCTCCATCAGTAAAAATGAAAGACTTTTTGTGCTCCTTTTTACATGTGAGGATGATGGAGATTTGCTGTGCTGCCACAGACAGGACTGGTAGGTCGATGCGGTTGAACTCATCAAAGCAACCCCAGGACCCAGACTGCGCCAGCCCTTAGAAAGGAAATTAAACAGAAAAATCCAATTAGTGCATCATTTCTGAGAACCGAGAAAACGGACATTACACAGCTGCCAAAAGGAGCCAGAGATCCATTTGTTCAAAACTGGGGCTTAGAAAATAAATCATGCATCCACAGGCCCCAAACAGCTGAGACGTTGGCAGGCTGTCTGTAAACAATCAACCATATTTCTGACGACAAGTGCTTTACAAAGGGAAAATTACATGAGCATCCCATCCACCTAGTGTTGCTAAGACTGGAGCTTGTCATATAAAGCAAGCCAGGGAAACAGACACCAAAATGTATCCAGCTCTTGAAAAAAAAAAAAAACAAAGATACAAATCTTTTGCCATTGTTGCTGCTGCAGACTGAATCAAGTTTCCAACAACCTAGACACTGGCCGCCAGGGAGCTGGACCACCCAGAGAGATAAATCTTTTAACAAGAAATTTCACCTGGCCTGAAATTTCTCAGTGACTGAAAAGCACAGCACTTGCCTTTGAATATCCGCCCAAGTCCCCGGAAATCCATCTGGTCCGAGCAGTTGAAAACTACAACGTACTTCCCAAGACACCGGCCCATGTCCTTGGTGGTCTCTGTCTTGCCTGTCCCTGCAGGACCAGCAGGGGCTCCTCCCATGCTCATGCCTAGAGCTTGAGCCAATGTGATATAGCACCTGCAGAGACAGCTGGGAGTTAGAAACGTGTTAGGGCATCCCGAAGGCGCTCAGCTGTCACAGAGAAACAAACCTGTGCATGTTTAAAAGATGCAGAAAGAGGATCAGTCTCCCCAGACATAATTTCCAAACCTACGTCCTAAGACATATATCTTCATGTATGTTGGCATGTGTGGAAGGGGGGGTCATCTCTGGCCAAATGTGTTTGAGAAGTATGTAAAAAGTTACAAAAATTTCCTTACTGACATTTTCAGGCTTTATGATGATATTTATTATAATTATTCAAATGCATACACACGAGAAAATAGTATAGAAAATTGACAACATTTATCTGCAGGCCTTTCCTACAAGTCTATTAGTATCAAAAGACTAACACTGAGTCAGGCTCACTGACCGTGAGGGACATGCACATTGCTACATATCACCTGGCACCCGAAAGGAGACGTTACTAAAAAACGGTAAAGACAGGAATTGATGAGCGGGTTATATACTGTCGGTGAAGATGTGACTTGGTAAAGTCATTATGGTAACTGGTATAAACTTTCTCCCCCAGAAAAAAAAAGGGAAGGAAGGAAGGAAGGAAGGAAGGAAGGGAAAGAGAGAGAGAGAAAGAAGGGAAAAAAGAAAGCGTGCACTAACATAAACTCCACAATCTCTCATCTGGGTGCATACACAAAATAAAATAAAATTGCCCCATCATAAATATCTGCTCCGCTATGTTTACTGGAGGCCAAGAAAAGACCCAATTGTCAGGTAATTAATGTTCACAATAGACATAAAAATATGCAACAGTCAATGAATAAATGAACTTTTCGAAATAAGGTTTTATAGAAAAGAACACTTTTTAGTCTTTAAAAAGAGAGCAACTGAGCCAGAGACACTCACACCTTCCAGTTCCCACGTATGCCAGGGATCAAACCAGGACCCAGCAGGGATGGCTGTAGCCAGAATGCACCGAGAAGGAGACAGATACTGGAAAGACGACCTCCCGCAGACAGGCAATCTAGGGATAAGAAAATGCTTCCCCATCTCAGTGCTTAACCCAGAAATTTTCTGTCCAAAGGAAGAACGGAGACAGAACAATGGGACAGAGACTGAAGGAAGTCAACCAGTGACTGCCCTACCCGAGGATCCATCATGTCTGCAGACACCAAACCCAACACTGTTGTCGGGAGGTGCTTGCTGACAGGAACCTAGTGCGGCAGTTCCTGAGAAAGTCTGGCCAACAACTGACCAAAGCAGATGTGGATGCTTCGAGCCAACCATCAGACAGAGCTCAGGGAACCAGGTGGAGGATGTGGCAGAAGGACTGGAGGAGTGAAGGGGGATTGCAACCCCATTAAAAGAACAACATTGGCTGGCCTGACCACCCAGTTCTCACACCGTCTAGACCACCAACCAAGGAGTGTACCTGGAGGAACCCATGGCTCCCGATACATAGGTAGCAGAGGGTGGCCTTGTCTGACAGCAACGGGAGGGGAGGCCCTTGGTCCTAGGGAGGCTTGATGCTCCAGAGTAGGGAGATGATGGTAGAGCAAGGGAATGTAGGTGGCTGGGGGAGCACTCTCATATAGCCAAGGGGGAGAGGGGAGGGCGGATATGGGGTGGGGGGCCGGTGGACGGTTTACCGGAAAGTGGGATATCATTGAGATGTAAAGGAATAAAATGATTAATATAAATAAATAAATAAATAAATAAATAAATAAAAAGTAAAAAAAACAACGGAGAGTTCATTTTATACCTCTCTAAATAGCTAAGATCAAAAACGGAAGCAACAGTTCATGCTAAAGATGATGTGGAGCAAGGGGAACACTCCTCTATTGCTGGTGCGAGTGCAAGCCTGTATCGCCACTTTGAAAACCAATTTGGTGTTTTCTCAGAAAATTGGAAGTAGATCTACCTCAAGACCTAGCTATGTCTCTCTCACATATAAACCCAAAGGACGCTCCACCGTACTACAAGGACATTTGCTCAACTAGGCTCATAGAAACTTTATTATTAATAGCCACTGGAAACAACCTAGTTGCTCCTTAATGGATGAATGGATAAAGAAAATGTAGTATATTTACACATGGAATATTAATTAGCCTTTATATACAATGACATCATGAATTTTGAATCCTAAATGGATGGAACTAGAAAATATCATCCTGAGTGAGGTAGCCCAGACTCAAAAAGACAAACTCATATGGCCATAAAGTATAGGGTAACTGTGCTACAACCCACAGACACAAAGAAACTAAGTAACAAGGAGTTAACAAGGAGAGCCCAAGGGAAGATGCTTAAATCTCATTGAGAAGGAAAAATAAAATAGATAGAGGGTGGATAGAGGGGTGGAGAGGGGAACAGGAGGGACCAAGTGCGGGGAGGACATAGGGAGTGGGAAGTGAAATCAGTAGGGGGGCATCTCTGGGATGAGGTAGAAATCTAAGACAATGGAAACCCCCAGGAGGGTGACTCTAGCTAAGACTCCTAACAATGGAGGATATGGAGCCAAACTGGTCATCTTCTGTAACCAAACAAGAATGGAGGAATTCCAAGGGAGGAACTGGAACATCAACCCAGCCACAAAACCGTTGACCTACAATTTGTCCTGCCTACCAGATGTGCCGGGGTGAAAATGAAACAGAAATTGAAGGAAGGGCCAACCGAGGCCCATGCCGTGAGAGGGAGCTCACCCTGACACTTGCTAATGATATTCTGCTATAGTTGCAGACACAGGAGCCTAGCATCACGGTCCTCAAAGAGATTTTGCCTGGCAACTAACAGAAATAGGTGCAGAGACCCATAGCCAGACACTAGGCTGAGCTTGGAGAACACTGTAGAAGAGGAGAAAAAAAGATTAGAGGAGCCAGAGAGACTAAAGAAACCACAGGAAACTCCACAGAATCAACTAAGCTGGGTCTACATGGGCTCACAAGACTGACCCTCCAACCAGCACCTGCACGGGACTGCCCCAGCCCCTCTGCACATATCTTACACTTATGCGGCTTGGTCTTCCTGTGAGACTCCTAACAGTGGGAGCAGGGGCTGACTGTGATCCTGCTGACTGCCTCTGGGTCCCTTTCCTCCTACTGGGCCGCCTGTCTGGCCTCAACAGGAGAGGATCGCCTCATCTCACTGCAACTTGATATGTCAGGGTTGGTTGCTATTCGGGAAAGGCTTCCCCATTTCTGAAGAGAAATAGAGGAAGTATAGGTGTGGGAGGAAGAAAAGGGGGAAGGACTGGAAGGAGAGGGGAAGAGAAAAATATAGTCAGATATAAAATCAAACCTTACCATTTGAGACACCTGATGGAGGAAATTTTGCTAAGTAAAATAAGCCAGACACCAAAAGACATAATGATTTTTATCACATGCTAGGAAGAAGGTAGGCAGAATGTCTAGAAACTAAATAAATAATGGCCAGAGGCAGAAATGGAGATAAGAAATAAGATGTAAGGTAGATGGTTCCTATCAACTTTGTAGGGTCAGTAAATGTAGATAGCAGATAATGCAATTATATTATAGGATTAAAGTTAATAAGCCTATATTGTACTAGGAGTCCTCATAAAAGTTTGTAGATTTTAGCTAAGCTTCCCTCCAAAATGAGTAACTGTGAGCTGCCAGTTGACATGCATCACGGAAGTCACCACTTACTATCCCTGTCTACCACATTGGGTTGTAGACCTCAAAAGTACATACAAATTTTTATTTTTGAAAAAACTAAAAAATAAACTGGTCATGGCAACATGTGCTGTATTCCAAGAAGCAGAAGGATCATGAATTCAAGAGCAGCTGGGGTACATAAAAGGGTCAAAGTCAGCTTGAGCTGTACTGTGAGATCTTGTCTCCCACAAAAACCTCAAATCTTGGGATGCAGCTAAATAGGAGTTCAATTCAAAGCATGAGAAAAAGAGTAAAATAAATACATCCTATTCATCAGCTTGGGGATCATTTAATAGAGGCATTCATTGTGTATAACTTTACATGTACCATGTGTGACAGGGAGCCTATAGAGGCTACAGGAAGGAAGGCGCCGGACCTACAGATAGCTGTGGGTTGTGATGCAGCTACGAGGAGGCGAACCCAGACCCTCTGCAAAAGCCACAAGTACCCTCAAGCCCTGAGTCGTCTCCTCAGCCCCACAAAATCTTGGTTTTAAACAACACATTGCTAGAGAATTTTGTTGCAAGGCACCCTGTGAGTACCTGCAATTCCATACACGTCTCATATGAGGATAATACATGAAAGACCGAGTGAGCAAATATAAGAAAGCCTGTAAAGGAAAAATTTTACCCTGGAAATCTGATAATAGATTATTTGATTCCCAGCACCACCTGGTGTTGCCAAAGAAAATAATTCATGGTCCAGCAAAGACTCACTATCCCAGTGTATGGGAATGCCAAGACACTGAGGTGGGAGAGGGTGGTTGGGAGAGGGAGCACCTTCATGAAGGCAATGGGAGGGGGAGGGGAGATGGGATTGGAGGAAAGGGGATGACATCTGAAAGGTAAATACAAAGAATATCCAATAAAAAAAGAAAGAAAATAATCCATAACCTGGCCCAGTTTTGTTTCCTGTGGATAAATATAAAAGTATTCATATGGACCTGAGAAATAACTCAGAAAAAAACCTAGTGACTATGATCTGTAAGGTTCTCTATTAGAAATAAGTTCCTGAAATCCAAGTGAGCAACCAGCCTGGCCAAGGAGGAAGAAGCCTGGTGAGAAACCAGATGAACACTTGCCCTCCCAACAAGTTTCTCCTCCTTGCCTGTCACCATTCTTCCAAAGCAGTCTTAGACAATCACCACCTACAAGATGTTCTCCATGTTAACGCATGAACAGAGAAACTTGCAAGAATAGAAATCCCTGTTCCGTTCCCACACACTAATAAGGAAAGATGTTCACTCAGTGGAGCAACTCTACTCTGTATCTCAGGAGAAGACCTGATGCTTAGGCTAGCCCATAGCTGTTGGCCAAGTCCTTTCTATTCGACTCAGGCAACAACCCGGCCTCTAGAGGTAAGGAACCAACTCCAGCAAGTCACTGCTGTCCTGCAAAGCTCCTTAAAGCTATGACCCTGCAACTTTGTTGCTGTCTTTGCAACTGAGTATCCATAACATTACAGAGGCTTCCTATCAGTAAATAGAAGTTCTTTCTGCACCCTTTGGTTCTAAAATGCTCAAAGGTTTCTGAAGGAAAGCAACAGGGCTCATGCACCAGCAAGGATCTCCCTATGTTGAGAAATAGAGTATAAACTTTGAACTAGGGCACACTTATGTGCTTATGGGGAAGGGCAATAGGAAAGGTCATTAAACAGTGTGTATTCCATGATTAAGAAAAACAGTGGGCCAGGCATAGTGGTGTACTCCTGAAATCCAGCACTCAGTAGGCCAACACAGAAAAGATGATGCAGTAGACGAAGGCCGGATGAACAATGATCAAGAATTAAAGTCAGCCGGGCTTCGTAAGTCCAGGTCCACCTGAACTATACAGTAGGATCTGAGACACACATAAGGTACATACAATTCCTCCTTATCTGTGCACTCAGCCTCTGAGGTTGCCATTATATATAAAGTCTATAAAATGAACATTTTAAGAGAGATAGACATATCTGTAGAACTTTTATTACAATAATTTTATCATTAGTTACTGATAGCCTCCTGCTATCCATAATTTATAAACCACATCTCAACATGAATTTGTATGTGTAGGAGAAAAAAATAATATCCATAATGTTAAATACTGTTCATAGTTTAAGGCATCTGCTGAGGAACATACTTCCAACAGATAAAGGAGGTATCGTGATTTTAATGAAACCTGCCCCCCAAGCTCATATACTTGGTGGTATAGCTGTTTAGCTGGGGAGCAATGGCTGACTCTTCAGGCCTCTGTCCTAACCCATGGATTGATTCCCTGATGGAGTCACAGTATGCTGGAATCACTGGGTGTGCTAAAATGAAGCAAGTGAGGCCCAGATGGAAGAATCAGATGACTGCAGGTGGACTCAAGTGCCCAGGGGAAGGAAATTGTGGACAGAACCTTTCTCCCTCTTTCTGCTGCCTTTTGTCTCTCTCTGGCTCTGTGTCTTCTACTCTCTCTGTCTCTCTTCTCTGTGGGTCTGTGTGTCTATGTGCCTGTTTGTGTGTCTGTGTGTGTGTTTGTGTGTCTGTCTGTGTGTGTCTGTGTGTCTGTGCGTGTCTGTGTGTGCATCTATGTGTGCATCTGTGTCTTTGTCTCTGTGTGTCTCTGTCTCTGTGTATGTATCTGTCCCTGTGTGTGTATATATCTGTGTGTATATCTCTGCATGTGTCTCTCTGTGTGTATGTGTCTGTGTGTGTCTGTATGTGTCTCTGTCTCTGTGTGTGCATCTGTGTGTGTTTGTGTGTATGTATGTGAGAGAGGGGGGGTGGGGGTAGAGAGATCCCATTCTGTAGTTCAGGAGAACGTGGAATATGCAGCCCAGGCTGACTTTACTCCATGAGCTAAAATAAATTCTCTGAATTATTCTATCAGGTTTATCTCTTCCAAAGCAGCTAAGACAGGAGGACTTTCATGGATGGTCTATGTAGAACATACAAGTATTCCAAAGAACCACAAGTGAGCTGGGTCAGGGATCCCACCCAAGACCTCACAGCTATTAAGGGCAGAGTTGAGGACTCACAGAAACTATTTCACTGTGCTGGGAGAAAATACATTGTGCTTTTCTGTACCTCGGTCAACAAGGACGCTACACTTGCCCTTGGTTTCATCTGGCTTCTGCTGCATAGTAGCAGTAATGAATCTGGCCTCCTCTGTGTGTGCTCAGAAGTGGAAGGAGGGTGGTCCTTAATAACATCCCCATGAGTTTTAAAGGAAGGTCAAATATATTTTTATCATGTTATGATGGCCATTTGACCATCTGAAATGTCAACAGGTCTAAGCACGTGATGAGAAGGTCCTCAGATAAGAAAGAGCTGTCATGACTGTCAGATTTCACAGGTCAGGCAGCACCGGCTGACAGCGTGTGCTGGGGCCTCCAAAATTATATCCTTATAATGTGTTTGTTTTAGTGAGGAGCTTTCTTCCTGTGAAAGGGCAGAAAGCTTTGTACTCTAAACCACCAGCCACAAATGACACCCCACTTCTCACGCCTTCAAGCTGAAGGCACGCAAGAAGTGAGCATGGGGGAGGAAACCTAAAATGAATTTTAGAACTGTCCACACTTAACATTGCAGATACTCACTTTGCCATCAAGCCTCTCGGTTTTTAATGGTGAGATCATCAAGTAGCAAAAAAGATCAGACCTCACACATGTATATGGAAATTCAGATTTTGACAAGTAGATATCCAATATGTGCACAGCAACATAAAATGAACTAATAATTTTAAAAAGTAGAAACGTTTCCTCCTCCCAACTTTCAAATTTCTCTGTTTAACTTCATCATTAAAAAGCTAATTTTTTCTGTTCCTCCAGGAACTATTTATTTAGCAACTATTATGTGACAGACTATTTCAATGAGTAAATCATGTGAAGCCTAACTCACAGGGCTTGCATTTTCAAGGAAGAAAACAGGTTAATAATAACTGGTACAAGTGCTGTGGGGACTGGGACTCACTTCATCTGTCTAATGAGAGTCACAAGACACCCCTGGGGTGACATCTGAGCAGAGAAATGAAGGCAGTGAAGAAGTCAGGTCATTCTCTGCCAGACAGAGTCAAGGCTGTGCTAGATCTATTTAAGAAAACCCCCATGGAGGGTCCTGTAGAAAAGGGGGGCACAGAACAGAGAGCCGGAAGAGTCAAGAACAATACAAAACACCTACAGAGTCAACTAACCTGGGTCTGTGCGGGCTCACAGAGACTGAAACCACCAACCAAAGAGCATGCATGGGCTGGACCTAGACCCCTGCTCATTTGTACCAGATGTGCAGCTTGGTCTTCATGTGAGTCCTTAGTCTCCAAAAGGTTTCTATAGGATCCCCTTTCCCTAGGGTAGCTGCCTTGTCCAGCCTCAGTGGGAGGAATGTGCTTGATTCTGCTTCTACTTCATGTGTCAGGGCAGGTTGGTACCAGTGGGGAGGCTTTCCTTCCTCTAAAGAGAGGGTAGTTGGGGGGGAGGAGTTTGGTGGGGTGAAAGTGGCGGCAAGGAAGGAGGCTGTGATCAGGATGTAAAGTGAAGGAAAGGAAAGGAAAGGAGAGAGGAGGGGAGGAGAGGAGAGGAGAGGAGAGGGGAGGGAAAAGAAGAGGGGGAGAAAGGGGAAGATAGGAGAGGGGAGGGGAGGGAAGAGGAGAGAAGAGGAGAGGGAAGGAAAGGAGGGGACGGGAGGGATGAGGGGAGGAGAGGAGAGAGGAGAAGAGGGGAGAAAAGGGGAGGAGAGGAGAGAAGAGGGGAGGAAAGGGAAGACGAGGAGAGAGGAGGAGAGATGAAAGGAGAGGGGAGGAGAGGAAAGGAGAGGGGAGAGAGGAGAGAGGAGAGGGGAGTGAAGAGGAGAGGAGAGAGAAGGGGAGGAGAGGAGAGGAGAGGAGAGGGGAGAAGAGAGAAGGAGAGGAGAAAGGGAGAAGGAAAAGGAAAAGGATCCCCTCCCAAAGTGCATGTGAATGAGTGTGACTAAGGAAAGAAAGACAGATGTGGCCAGGGTGGCCTGTGCCAGGCTCCCTAAGATAATGTGACAGTAGCCTTGACTCTCTGGAGCCAAAGTAGAGGGCTGGAGGTTAAGACATGACACAGTCTTAATACATTCTGCTGTCCATACTGAGAACAGACAACAGGACATAATGTAGGGAAACCAGCTAAGAGCCTATGCCAATAGTCTAGGGATTGTGGTGGATCACAAAAGGTTGCAGAAGGGGGTTTAAAAAATAAAAATCAGGGTAGAAGATTCCAGAGTTAGGATGTGGACAGCACAGGAATAAAATAGAATGACCAACAGCTAGAATGAAAAGGGTAAGAGCTGAGCAAACACGCTGTAGTTCAATAGTCTATGAGCATCCAGATAGGCAAGTCATGTCAGTAGTTGGATAGATTCACGTGCCAGGAGCTCAGGGAAGGCACTGTGGCTGTGTGTGGTCCGGGTCAGCATCTAGATGTTCTTTAATGCCATGTGCAGCTGGAGACAAGAACCCCGATGTGTATGGAGACAAGAACCCCGATGTGTAATAGAGCAGCAAGCAGCAAGAGGATGTACAAGAAGAAACATCAGTGTGAGGACCTTGGGGTAGACAAGTTAGCCTCGGCTTCCTAGATTCAGTCTGTTCTGGGTAAGCACGGGACAGTAAAGCAGCTCAAAGACATACGACGGGTGAAGTTGGGATGCTGGACAACAGGGCATGAATCCAGCCCACTGCCTGTGCCTCTCCTGGTGACAGGAGAGACCACCACCGGGTAAGGGACAAAGCAGCTCCACGGAGTTGGCATGACTTCTGCTCAAAGGTGGGAAACAGTGTCCCCTTGTGTCTCTATAGGGGAATGCAGCCTTTAAGATATCCAGAAGGGTTAAAATACTTGTGGTATCTGAAGTTGTGATTATCTGTTATGATAGCAGAATAAAATTAACACGAGTCTAGACAGAGTATATTCGAGATAAGCAAGGGAGAAAGAAACTGTATCATTGAGGAAGGGGAGTCACAGACAGCACAGAAATGGGACAGAAAATAAAGGGAGACAAGAGGTTTTTCTAGATAGAAGCGGCAGCAATATGAAATACTTCCTACGACCAAGGTGGACACTGACAGTGCCCTCAGAGAGGAAACCCTGAATCTCACTGTGTCGGGAAAGAGAGAGGTGGGAACTGACACTCCGCCAGTTTTCCCTTTTTCATTCTGAGACCCTAGTTCATTTTCAGTTGGCTCTCTCTCTGTGTGGGGAAAGCCCTAAAGACGTCGAGGGGTGTTGATGATGGAAGACCTGGATGTCTCTTGCTCCCCTGGAAGCTGAGAGTTGTCCTTAACCAGCATAAATGGCAAGTGACAGGCGAAGGGAAGAGAAATGGCAATGCCCACATCCTCCCCCGCGCACACAGCCACACTAGTCTTCCAGGTTTCAACTGTCCTTCTCTCAAATTCCTTTTAAAAACACCTTAACTGTTCCTCCGAAGAACAACAGGTGCTGAAGTTAATAAATAACCTCTGATGCCCAGTGCGATTCACACCGCGCAGCACACAATGATTAGTTCCTTCCCTGTCCACTCAGTGTTCACAGAGGCGTTTCCACTTTGCCTTTGTAGAACTGAAGGCAAGAGAAACAGGGTTTGTTTCGACCACCAGCCCAAATCCCATGGGAAGACACAGGTTCAAAGGTAGAAATACTGACTTTGAAAGGCCTTGAGATAAAAGAGCTGCTGGCAAAACGTCCCCTGAGCCACCCGAGAGACAGGACGCTGGGCAGGTTAGAAAATGTCTGCAGAACCACAGAATCCCCACTCCCCCATCACCTGTCTGTGAGCGGAGTTATGACAAGTCTGTCAGTGCAGCCTAAAAACTCGTTCTGGTATATGAAAGCCACGTCTGTGATGTGGATCATCATCTTGTCAGAATCGTCCTTAAAATAAAACCTGCACTGTTTCAGCCACTCAAAGTCCGTAGGGCTCTTGACGTGCATGTGACACTGAAAGTCAAGAGGCACTCTGCGTTAGACCTGAGTCGAGTCTCTTACTAAGTAGACACATTAGCATTTTCACAGATCACAAAGTAGAGGTGTGGGGTGGGGGGACCCAAGAGGGTGAGAGGCGGCAAGCCTCTCGTCACATGACTCCATCAGTTACTGATCAACCAAACAGAAACCTGAGGGGCTAGAAGAGTGGGAGGAGCCAAGGCCACTCCAGCTCCGCCCCTCAGCATGAAAGGGCATTACACTTCAACAGTAAGAGTTGCTTCTAGAACTGTAGTCCTTTGTGCATAGTTCCAAATTATCTGAACCGTGAGAGTCGATCTATGAGAATATAAAGACAGAACTACAATAATGTCCTAAAAGTAATCTCTTAATATGATCAAATCATTTGGGTGGTTTTTTTTGTTGTTGTTGTTTGGTTGGTTGGTTTGGTTTGGTTTTTTTTTTTTTTTGTTTGGTTTTGGTTTGGTTTTTTGGTTTTGTTTTGGTTTTTTGCCATTTTTTCCCCTATAGATTTTCAACATGCCAAAAATCCTAACAATTCAATGAAAGCCTAATACCTGGAGGTGGTTTTGTCAAAAATGTTTACCAGAACTTTAAGACAATTTGCTTAATTCTTTTTGACAAATAAAAAGTCCAAACCTGCCCTGTGCCCTTTTTCTTAGTGCCCTTTATTTCTCTAGGAGCCACGCAGTGAGCTTAGATAGTAGGTGAGCAGATTAGGACAAAGCAGTTTGGAACCTCAGTCCTCTGATTCCGCCACCTCAGGGCCAATCTTTCATAATCTTTTCTAACCTGGTGAGGCTGAGGCACAATCCAGAAAACTGCGCGTTAAGTGCTTCTTGCCTCTCTCCTAATATTGCGATGTACAGAGGCAGACAATCCTAAATTCTTCTTACAGGCTGCAGAAATGTAGCTATGCATCTCCCTTCCATCCCTCTCCGCGTGACATTGGCCACGTCACAATCAACAAGCATAAAGAACTTGTGTTTAAGGGTGGTGTTCGTCAAACACCCCAAAGAAATGTTAAGCAACTCTACTGCCAAGTGTGTCTATATCTGCCCCCCCCCCCAAAAAAAAAGCGGCCATGTTGGACCAACCACTACAAGGGAAGCAAGAGAGAGAAAAGATCTGGGGGTGCTGCATGGCATTTTAGAAAGTAATTCCTCCTTTCCCCAGCGATGTGGCATAGATTATGGGAATATGACAGAAATTCCAGCTTAAGGCCAAAAAGACAGTTTGACATGTGTGCTCTGATACCAGTAAGCCTCTGCCCGAATCTGACCTTTTCACGAATTCAATCTAATCAATCCAGTGGGCGAACGCAGATGGCATCCGGAGTTTGCTTTTGCTGTATATGATACAACATTTATAAAGCATTTACCAGGTCATCAAAGATGTCCCTTTGGTGCACGTGAATAGTAATCAGAGTCTCGTATTTAACCCGCTCCACGGAACTCAGGTCCTTTGTGGTAATCTCAATCAGCGTGTTCAGTAATTCTAGGAAGGACTGGTTGGTCTTCTGCATGATTTTCTTATCAAACTTGGCATTTCGAAGGGCTTCTTCTGAGTCCCGGGTCCATAGCATTTGAATGCCTAATAACCCAACCTTGTAGAAGTTTTAAACAAACAAATGAAAAAGGATAAGGCTTTGTGAGAATGTACACAGTACACTCACTAATTGCATGGAATTCAAAGTTTATATAGAAACCACAGCATAACTGATTGTCATAGTTAATATACAAATGGATGGCCTTGATATCAATTTTTTGATTTGTTTCAAAGTCCACAAACTCAGTTCATGTTGCTTATCTATGGGAAGCTCTTTATAGTGCTTGTGTCTCTCGGGATCTTAGATCACACATGTTTAGTTCACACTTCTCTCCAAACAGATTTTAAACTCATTTGCAAATAAGGAATTAAATTAAGTTGGCTTTACTCAAATGGGCACAGTGCTTGCATATAGCAGACACTCATAAAATTCTTTATTGATCACAAGGACTAAAAGTATTTTAATACTAAAGAATATTTTTCTAGTTAAATGTACTCAGAGTACACATTTATGATCTATGTATATTGCTACATACAAAGATTTCATAAGAGAAAAACTATCTTAAGTTTTAAAAGTATGTTAAGTATCTGTTACACCAAGTCATATTTAAGTATACCATTATATATAACCAAATAACCAATAGTTGAAATCTTTAATCCATATTTGGTAAGTCCTTAAGAAAATCTTAATATTTGGTCAGAATAAAAAATGCACAGTTTATAAGACATATATAGGCAATATCTAAGATTTAAAATGACTGTTTTATAAAAAAAAAATTACTTTCCAATTTGAGTCCACTGACCTGAGCAGGGAAGGAGGAAAGAAATTCAATCAATTGGAAACCGGATTCTTGAATATTTGCAGCTGCCTGGCGAATCACTAGATGTAATGAGAACTGAGATTCCTCCAGCAGAGAATTCAGCCAGACCTCCACATTGCCCTCTGCCAACACAGGCTTGTCCAGTTCAATTGTCTCACCCTCCCTCGAGGAAACTGACAGAATCCGATCATAGATCTGCATTAGGAGATGAAAAGGATAGCTGTGTTATTATAAAAATAAGAAATACCCTTCCTCTGTGCCCTTTGTCGGTGCCACCCTTCTCATTACAAGTTAAGGCACAAATCATAAAATAGAAGGCAAAACAGGATAGAAGGTCATTTCAAAGCATCAACCAAAAGCTAGTTCTAAAATCTATCAAAGAAATCTAAAGCTAGTTTTAAAATCTATAGAATAAAAAATCAAATCAATTTCAACTCATCTGAACTCTAAAGTGCTGAACTTGTTTCTATTTGCTAATTATTATTCCTGCAAGTCACCAACCTCAACTTCAAAGGTGTCTTGTTTTGTTTTGTTTTGTTTTGAATTCTTCAATATACCTTTCATTGGAAGTAGAAGTTTTAAAGATAACCACAGTGGTCAAAAGTGGGTATGTAACTCAGCCTGTATCTCTTAATCATGGTTCATTTGTTCCGATAAGGATTTACACATTGCTAGATAGTTTATGTCTTAGAGGGTATATTAAGGTCATTATACCAAATGGCTTATGGAAAGAGAACTTGGAATAAACTGTGACTCTTACGTGGTCAGAGATGGTCTTGTTCAAAAACAGGCACTGAGAATACTGAGATTTTTATGGAAATAAAGCATATCTAAAGTAGTCTGGAATAAAAGGAATACCTAATACAAATATTCTGATGGAAGAGAAAAAAATTCTAAACTCCTCCAAGCTACATGGAGCTTGCAAAGAAGCTGCAAATCCATACCACATGATTATTGGGTTGGCATTAGGAATGGCATAATCAATAGGATAATGAGAATGGAGCCATGACAAAGTAGTTCCAACTCTGTGCCAAGCCCCATGATCTTCCAGGAGAGGAGTCTCCT
This sequence comes from Micromys minutus, assembly GCF_963924665.1. Lineage (NCBI taxonomy): Eukaryota > Metazoa > Chordata > Mammalia > Rodentia > Muridae > Micromys > Micromys minutus. Next base: position 42,905,570 of record NC_137955.1, on the reverse strand, counting down.
GTGTCTTCTGACCAAATGCAACCCTATCCTGCTCAGTTCCCTTCAGTCTCTGGGCAGGGCAGCATTATGAGAAGAGCATGCTCTCTAGAGTTCAAGGCCTAGAGTCTGATGGAACTCTTTATGGAAGACAGAACTAAGACCAAATTCCTTGTATGTGTCAGTCAACAAAGGAAGGCACCCATTCTGAATCTCTACCCATATGTATGACAAGCAAAATGGTGCCAAGGCAATGAATGCTCTTTAGTTTTCAAAGGTAAACCAGCAAAACACCATTATTTGGGGGCTGAAACATAGTGCTGTGTTATGTCCTCTTTAGTTGCATTTGGTACTTATAATTTTATAAAATTTAGAACCCACAAAATCAGGACCTGAGTGTGTACATTTTCTGGATGTACCTTCCAACTTTGTGGTGGAAACAAACAAACAAGCAAAGGCAGCATTATCTGCAGAAGTGACTGTCACACAGAGGCTAAAGGTTAGTAGGCATTTAACCTACCAACTAGGAGATAAACAGCCTTTGCTCCTCAGCCTAAAACTGTGAAAAGATTTTCTGTTGAAGAAAAATCCAGTACGATAGCAGAAAGATTTCCCCAAATGTCATGAAGAACTTCCTTCTTGACATAATATATTTTCTTAATTAAAAAATTACATTATTGTTAAATACAAACACAAAGATGAACTACTGCCAGAAAAGAAACAGTGTTTTAGACCATCTTCAGTGTTGGCCTCAATAAAAATTGTTAGACATGCTGGCTATTATTGCAAATGTGTCTGATCCCAGCACTTGGAGAAATGAGGTAGGAGAATTACAATCTTGAAACCAGCCTGTGGTGTGGAATGAGTTCTGGACTAGCCTTTGTTACACAATGAGCTCATATCTCAAAATAACAACAACAACAGAATAGAGTAAAAGTAGAATGTATATAAGTCTTCATCTGAGCCTGGGAGAGAGCTGGTCTCACAGAAGTACTTTCACCCCTATGTTCACAGGTGAGACCAACACTTTTGTTCCAATAACTGGCCAAAGAGGGACCGGCCAGGAGACCACAGGACACAGGAACCACAGAGGAACTGAGGAAAGAATTCTTTAGAATTATTCCATCAGCAACTCAGAGCTAACCCTGTGACACAGCTCCCCATACACAAATCCTGCCCAAAGAGTACTGGTACACCCATGATCACAGACTCACAGGAGAAAGAGGCTCCAATCAAAGACAGCAGGACCAATTAACACCAGAGATAACCAGATGGTGAAAAGCTAACCAATAACATAAGCAACAGAAACCAAGTCTACTTGGCATCATCAGAACCCAGTTCCCCCACCACAGAAAGTCTTGGATGCCCTACTACACCGGAAAAGCAAGATTCTGGTTTAAAATCACATCTTATGAGGATGATAGAGGACTTTAAGAAGGACATAAATAAATCCCTTAAAGAAATACAGGAGAACACAGGGAAAGGAGTAGAAGCCCTTAAATAGGAAACACAAAAATCCCTTAAGGAATAACAGGAAAACACAAACAAACAGATGAAATAATTGAACATAACCATCCAGGATCTAAAACTGTAAATAGAAACAATAAAGAAATCACAAAGAGAGACAACCCTGGAGATAGAAAACCTAGGAAAGAGATCAAGAGTCATAAATGCAAGCATCACCAGAAGAATAAAAGAAATACAAAAAAAAAAAATCTAATGGGCAGAAGATACCACAAAAAACATTGATACAATAGTCAAAAAATGCAAAATGCAAAACACTCCTAACCCAAAGCATCCAGGAAATCCAGGACACAATAAGAAGACCAAACATAAAGAAAGTAGGTATAGAAGAAAGCAAAGATTCCCAACTTAAAGGATCAGTAAATATCTTCAACAAAATCATAGAAGGAAACTTTCCTAACCTAAAGAAAGAAGTGACAATGAACATTTAAGAATCCTACAGAACTCCATATTGATTAGACCAGAAAAGAAACTCCTCCTGTCACATAATAGTCAAAACACCAACCAAATGCACAAAACAAAGAAAGAATATTAAAAGCAGTAAGGGGAAAAGGTCAAGTAACATATAAAGATAGACCTATCAGAATCACATCATACTTCCCATCTTAGACTATGAAAGCTAGAAGATTTTGTGCAGATGTCATACAGATCCTAAGAGGAAAAAAAAAGTTATCAAAAAGGATAAGGAAGGACACTTCATACTCATCAAAACAAAAATCCACCAAGATAAACTCTCAATTTTGAACATCTATTCTACAAATGCAAGGGCATCCACATTCATAAAAGAAATTTTGCTAAAGCTCAAAGCACACACTGCACTTCACACATTAATAATGGGTGACTTCAACACTCTTGAACAGATTATATAAACAGAACCTAAACAGAAACACTGTGAAATTAACAGAAGTTATGAACATAAAGTATTTAACAGATATCTATAGAACATTTCATCCTAAAAAAAAAAAAAAAAGAATATACCTTATTTTCAGCACCTCATGGTAACTTTTCCAAAAATGACCATATAATCGGTACACAAAACAGGCCTCAATAGATACAAAAAGATTGAAATAATATCATGGCTCCTATGAGATCACCACAGACTAAGGTTGGCCATCAATAACAATGAAAACAACAGAAAGCCCTCATACACATAGAAGCTAAACAAGGTTCTACTCAATGATAACTTGGTGAAGAAAGAGATAAAGAAGAAAATTAAAGATGTTTTATAATTTAACGAAAATGAGGGCACAACATACCCAAACTTATGGGACACGAAAAGGAATGCTAAGAGAAAAACTCATAGCTCTGAGTGCCTTTTAAAAGAAACTGCAGAGAGGATACACTAGCAGATTGACAGCACAGCTGAAATCTCTAAAACAAAATGAAGCGAATGTACCCAAGAGGTGTAGATGGCAGGAAATAATCAAACTCAGGGCTGAAATCAACCAAATAGAAACAAAAAGAACTATACAAAGAATCAGCCAAACCAGGAGCTGGTTCTGTAAGAATATCAACAAGATAGATAAACCCTTACCAAGACTAACTAGAGGGCACAAAGACAATCTTCAAATTAACAAACTCAGAAATGAAAAGAAAGACATAACAACAGAAACTGAGGAAATTCAAAAGATGGTCAGATCCTACTAAAAAAGCCTATACTCAATAAAACTGGAAAATTTGAATGAAATGAACAATTTTGTAGACAGATACCAGGTATCAAAGTTAAATCAGGATCAAATAAACCATCTAAACAGCCATAATCCCTAAAGAAATAGAAGTAATCATCAAAGGTCTCCCAATCAGACAAAGCCCACAACCAAATGGGTTTAGTGCAGAATTCTATCAGACCTTCACAGAAGACTCAATACCAATACATTTCAAATCATTCCACAAAATAGAAACAAAAGAAACTCTACCCAATTCCTTCTATGAAGCCATGATTACACTGATACTAAGACCCCACAAAGACTCAACAAAGAACGAGAACTTTAGACCAATTTCCCTTATGAAGGTCGATGCAATAAAATTCAATAATATTCTCGAAAACCAAATCCAAGCACACATCAAAAGGATCAGATTATTCACCATGATCAAGTAGGCTTCATCTTAGAGATGCAGGGATAGCTCTCAATATATGGAAATCCATTAAAGTAATCCACCACATAAACAAACCCAAAGGGGGGGGGGGGACACATGGTCATTTCATTAGATGCTGAAAAAGCATTTGACAAAATTCAACTCCCTGCATGTTAAAAGTCTTGGAAAGACCAGGTATTCAAGGCCCATATATAAACACAGTAAAAGCAATATACAGGAAACCAGTAGGCAACAACAAACTAAATGGGGACAAATTTGAAACAATCCCACTAAAATCAGAGACTATGCAAGGCTGCTCTCTCTCTCTCTCTCTCTCTCTATATATATATATATATATATATATATATATATATATATATATATATTCAATATAGTACTTGAAGTTCTAGCTAGAGTAATTAAACAACAAAAGCAGGTCAAAGGGATACAAATTGGAAAGGAAGAAATCAAAATATCACTTTTTGCAGATGATATGATAGTGTACTTAAGTGTCCCCAAAAATATCACCAGAGAACTCCTACAGTTGATAAACAACTTCAGCAAAGTGTCTGGATATAAAATTAACTCAAACAAATCAACAGCCTTTCTCTACTCAAAGGATAGATGGGCCAAGGAAGATTTTAGGGAAATGATATCCTTCACAATAGTCACAAATAATATAAAATGTCTTAGGATGACTCTAACCAAACATGTGAAAGATCTATATGACAAGAACTGCAAGTGTCTGAAGTAAGAAGCCAAATAATTACTCAGAATATAGAAAGATCTCCCATTCTCATGGGTTGGCAGAATGGTCATCTTGCTAAAATCAATCTACAGATTCAATTCCAACTCAATTCTTCATAGAGTTAAAAAGAGCAATTCTCAAATTTATTTGTAATAACAAAAAACTCAGGATTGCTAAAACTGTTCTCAACAATAAAAGAATATGGAAGAATCAACATCTCTAACATCAAGCACTACTACAGAGCAATAGTGATTATATATATGTATATATATATATATATATATATATATACATATACATATATATATAATGTATATATAAAATGGCATGGTATTGATACAGAGATAGACAGGGTAGATCAATGTAATAGAATTGAAAGCCCATAAATAAACCCACACATCTATGGTCACTTGATCTTTGACAAAGAAGCTAAAACCATCCAGTGGGAAAAGACAGCATTTTCAAAAAATGGTGCTTATTCAACTGGAAGTCAGAATGTAGAAGAATGCAAATTGATATATTCTTATCTCCTTGTACAAAGCTCAAGTTCAAGTATATCAAGAACTTCCACATAAAACCAAATACACCAAATCAAATAGAAGAGAAAGTGGGAGAAAGCCTCAAACACATGGGCACAGTGAAAATTTTCCTGAACAGAATACCAGTGGCTTGTACTCTAAGATCAAGAATCAACAAATGGGACCTCATAAATTTGCAAAGCTTCTGTAAGGTAAAGAACACTATCAATAAAACAAAACAGCAACCAACAGATTGGGAAAAGGTAATTACCAATCCTATAACCAATAGAGGGTTAAAATCAAATATATACAAAGAAGTCAAGAAGTTAGATGCCAGAAAATCAAGTAACCCTATTAAAAATGGGGAACAGAGCTAAACAGAGAATTCTCAACTGAGGAATTTTGAATGGCCATGAAAGCACCTAAAGAAATGTTCAACATACTTATAGTCATCAGGGAAATGCAAATCAAAACAACCCCGAGATTCCACCTTGTATCTGTCAGAATGACTAAGATCAAACACTCAGGTGACATCAGATTCTGGCAAGAATGTGGAGAAAGAGGAACATTTCTCCATTGAAAGTGGGATTTCAAGCTGGTACAACCACTCTGGAAATCAATCTGGAGGTTCCTCAGAAAATCAGACATAGTACTACCTGAGGACCCAGCTATACCACTCCTGATCACATACCCAAAAGATGTTTCAACATGTAATAAGGACACATGCTCCACTATGTTCATAACAGCCCAGATGCCCTTCAAGAGAAGAATGGGTGCATAAAATGTGGTACAATTACACAATGAAGTACTACTTAGCTATTAAAAATAATGACTTCCTGAGATTCATAGGCAAATGGATGGATATAGAAAATATCATGTTGAGTGAGGTAACTCAGTAACAAACCAATACACATGGTATTTACTCACTGATAAGTGGTTATTATTAGTCAAGGAGATTGGAATACCCACGATACAACTTATGAACCACATGAAGCTCAAGAGAAAGAAAGACCAAAGAGTGGATGCTTCAGTCTTACTTAGAAGGGGGAACAAAATAATCAAGGTAAGTAGAGAAGTGAGAGGGACTTGGGAGGAAAAAAATGAGGGGTGAGGAAAAAGAGGGTGCAGAATCAGGTATGGGAAGAGATGGAAGAGATGTACAGAGGGTCAGGAAATTGAACAGAGGTATGTAGCAATGGAGGATGGGGAACTGAGGGTAGCAACCAGAAAGCCTCAGATGCCAGGAAAGCAAGAGCCTCCTGGGACCCCACAGAGATGACATTAGCTGAAATACCCTATATAGGAGAGGGACAACCTGTACAGACCATATCCAGTGGTTAGGCATGGCCTCCATTTGAGGAGTGGGGCCACCCACCCACCTCCAAAGTTTTAACTAGAATTTCTCCTGTCTAAAGAAAATATGGGGACAAAGATTGGGGCAGAGAGTAAAGAAAAAGCCATCCAGAGACTGCCCCACATGAGAATCCAGCCCACATGCAGACATCAAACCCAGACACTATTGCTGATGCCAAGAATTGCTTGCTGACAGGAGCCTGATACATCTATCTTCTGAGAGGCTCTGTCAGATCCTGACCAATACAAATATTGGTGCTCAAATCCAACCACTGGACTTATCACAGAGACCCCCAATGGAGGAGTTAGAGAAAGGACTGAAGGAGCTTAAGTTATCTTATATGGCATCAGTGGGAGAGGAGACCCTTGGTTCTGTGAAGGCTTGATACCCCAGAGTAGAGGAATGCTAGGGTGATGAGGCAGGAGTTGGTGGATGAGTTTTCTATGAGGGATAGGAGCACACTTGTAGAAGTAGGGTAAGGGGGAATGGTATAGGGTGTTTGCAGAGGGGAAACTGGGAAAGGGGATAACATTTGAAATGTGAATAAATAAAATATCCAGTTAAAAAAATGAAATATCATCCTGAGTGAGGTAACTCAGTCACAAAAGAACACACATGGTATGCACTGTTAGGTGGATATTAACCCAAAAGCTTGCAATGCCCAAGATACAATTCATGAACTACATGAAGCTCAAGAGGAAGGAAGATCAAAATGTGGATGCTTCAGTCTTTCTTAAAAAGGGGGAACAAAATATTCAAGGGAGGCAATACAGAAAGACAAACTGTAGAGCAGAGACTGCAGAAAGGGCCATCCAGAGAAAGCACCACTTGGGATCCAGCCCATATAGAGACACCAAACCTAGACACTATTGTGGATGCCAAGAAGTGCATGCTGACAGGAGCCTGATATAGCTGTCTCCTGAGAGGCTCTGCCAGAGCCTGACAAATACAGAGGCGATGCTTGCAGCCAATCATTAGACTGAGCACAGGGTCCACAATGGAGATATTAGAAAAAGGACGAAAGGAGCTGAAGGGGTTTTCAACCCCACAGGAAGAACAACAACATCAACCAACCAGACCCCCAACCAGAGTACACGTGGAGCGACCCATGGTTCCAGCCACATATGTAGCAGAGTATGGCCTTGTCTAACATCAATGAGAGGCCCTTAGTTCTGTGAGGGTTCAATGCCCCTGTATAGGGGAAAGCCAGAGCTGGGAGGTGGGAGTAGGGGGGAGCACCCTTATAGAAGCAGGAGGAGGGTGGCTGGGATAGGGGGTTTCTGGAGGGGAAACTGGGTAAGGGGATAACATTGAAAATATAAGTAAATAAAATATAACTCAATAAAAAAGAAAGAAAAATTCATGCAATAAAACATAGTTGTCAACTCCATTAAGAGCAGTTCCTTTATATCAGACAGAAAATTAACCTACATACTCCATAGGTATAACAAGAACATTGCTTCTGAGCATTATAATCCACCCTGTCTTTGTGTCTATGCCCTGGTGCCAAGCCTACTGCAGCAGGTCTGCCTTCCTCACCCTTACTTCCTTCCAGTCCACCCAACAACTGCACCAGACTTCGGAAAGCCCAAACTGAGTGTCCAACTTGGAAACCTCCATGTTTTTCTGATGCAGGCTGGAAGGACTGAGAGTCTATGGCATTGCTCACCGCGCCTTTGGAATCTACCCATGGGTCTTTGTTCTATTGCTCATCACTTCCTCTTTGCATATCCCACCAGGTCACAGTGAGGATATAATGGATTAGGACTCCTGATAAGAATAGTTGTCCTACTGACCTTAAAAGAGCAGATTTGAGACATAAAAGGCAGATATTAAAGTGACATGTGTTGGCCAAAGCACCAAAGGCTGTTAAAAGCTGTGAAAAAATATGGAATAAGCATTGAAAAAGTTTTTTCCCAGGGTCTCTATCTTAGGGCTTCTATTCCTGCACGAAACAACACAACCAAGAAGCAAGTTGGGGAGGAAAGGGTTTATTCAGCTTACACTTCCACATCACTGTGGACATCCCATGGAGGGATGTCACTTCCTGGCTTGCTTCCCCTGGCTTGCTCAGCCTGCTTTCTTATAGAACCCAGGTCTACCAGCCCAGGGATGGCACCACCCACAATGGGCTGGGCCCTCCCCCCTTGATCACTAGTTGAGAAAATGCCTTACAGCTGGATCTCATGGAGGCATTTCCTCAACGGAGGCTCCTTTCTCTGTGATAACTCCACTTGGGTCAAGTTGACACAAAACCAGTCTCCTAATAGACAACTTACTCTGCCATCATCTGATTTCTGTCCTTGAGCCTCCAGAATTGAGAGAGAGCATGCAGCTCTTGTTCTAAGCCATGGAAGCCTTCACACTAGCCCACACACTCACAGTTCTAATATGGGATTCATATACCTCTGTGCTCTCACACATACATCTTTCTGACCAAAACATGCTTTCCTTCTTCACCTAGTTACAGTCCACTCGCCCTCAAAACATCAATCAAGATGAATTTACTCATGCAAAGATTCTGTCCAATATTCCTAAACATACACCCACATTTGTTCTCCCTAGAAGGCTTTCTTAAGCAACACATGCTTAGCCCAAACACAATTACAATTTGGTATCAACAATTTAATAATGGAATCTCTGAACAAGAAAGATGATCCATTCTCCCTGGGAACACTACAGCCAACCTCATTGTGGCACTTATCAAGGTGTCTGACCATCATGGCTGGCTTTTAATTGCTTACCATGGAAATAGGTCTAGCACTGCTTTAAGTGCACTCAGTAGACCCAATCTGTCTGGTTTCTCTGTTTTTTCCATCAGAGCCTGAGTTCCCTGAGGCTTGTTGGGATATTCCCATTCTTAAACAAAACATCTGGCACATGATAGCTACTCAATAAATTAATCTGGCCTATAGAGTGAATAAATAAATATTAATGAGTTGTTAAGAGGCACCAAAGGACTGAACATGTCAAAAGGGAAAGGTCATTTTCCTAGCAATTCCGGATACAAGGATGGACTGAGCAGTATCTTCTGGAATCTATGCAAATGTACTATCCATCAAGTTGGATAATGGACACAACTTCTTGATATTATAAACAAAGTAGAAGTAGAAAAAAATAATTTAAAAGACACCAGAAACTTCTGAAGCATGACAAAAATAACCAAATCCACAGAACAACTCTGTTTTATCACGACACGCCATAGAAGCAATCTATTTTTTTTAACTTCTTGGATTCCCAAATGCTTAATATATAAAACAATAAATATTATCAAATATTTTTCAAAGTTGGTACTTTATTTTGCTTTTTTTTAAAAACTTGCTTGTGTGTCTTGAGATGGAATCTTTTAGTACAGTCCAGATTAGCTTTGAATTTTTGGTATAATCCAGGAGGGACTCAAATTTACTGTCCTCCTGCCTCAGCTTCTTGGTGCTGTAGAATATATTTTTGGTTATATTTTTTCTACATTTTGGATACTGATAAACCTGTAGTGACTGGTTTTGTGTCAACTTGACACAAGTGGAGTTATCACAGAGAAAGGAGCTTCAGTTAAGGAAATGCCTCCATGAGATCCAGCTGTAAGGTATTTTCTCAACTAGTGATCAAGGGGGGAGGGCCCAGCCCACTGTGGGTGGTGCCATCTCTGAGCTGGTAGACCTGGGTTCTATAAGAAAACAGGCTGAACAAGCCAGGGGAAGCAAGCCAGTAAGTAATATCCCTCTATGGCCTCTGCATCAGCTCCTGCTTCCTGACCTGCTTGAGTTCCAGTCCTGACTCCCTTTGGTGATGAACATCAATGTCGAAGTGTAAGCTGAATAAACTCTTTCCTCCCCAACTTGCTTCTTGGTCATGATGTTTGTGCAGGAATAGAAACCCTGACTAAGAAAACAATAAAAGTCCGACAGTCCATTTGGTCCCCGGAGTTTGCTATTAATTGATTACAAGAGTTAATAACAAGGAAGTAGACCTTTGGGAAACACACTGTTACAGAAGTACTTGACAGGGACGGTTGTCACTGACACACAGAGACTACAGGCAGTGATTAAATCTTGGCCGACCTTGTCATGGAACTTGACAGTTTTAATGTTGTCAAACACATTCAGCAAATGGGCCTGGATGGTGTGGGAATCAGATGCCTGGCCCAGAATCTCCAGCAGAGCGGGATCCGAAACGAAGAAGAAGCGAGGGAAACACAGCCGTTTCTTCTCCAAGTATCTGGAGGAAGGACAAACTCTGTAAGCATAGGTGCTGACCTCACCGACTCACCGATGGGAAAGGAGGGAAGACCATGTGGCCATCTGCTTTTCCCACGGTAATGCTTCCTAATGCTTCAGTGTTGGTTTGTGGTACATTTTATCAAATAACCTGTCATATTCTGACAGAGAAGGGGTGGGTGTTTGAGGGTGTTTTCTTTATTCTTTCATAAACGTTAGTTTCATTCACCCTTTCAGCTAATATATCATGTATTTTCTTTATAGAGAGCAAGATAAAAATGCAGTTTAGGCGTTCATTTGGGGTTTTGTTTTGCTTCTCAGCACTGCAAAGAAAAAGTTCCACATCATCTTAGGAGAGAAGTGAATACACCCTTTCGTCAGGACTGAAGCAAACTCCAGGGGTCAAAACTCTCCATGACAGGGCTCCTGCCTCCCAGAGATGCCAAAATCCTTTGAATCTCCCCATACTGTTATTTGGCTGATGGTCAGACAGCCTATCCGCTGGGTTTATATCAAGATTTAAACTTCTCCTGAGCTATTCAGGCAAGCCAAACAATCTGAGTGCAATTCCCAGGACCAACGTGATAGAAGAAAAATAATGTCCAAACGTTGTCCTCTAGCATCCATAAATACACTCTGATATGTGTCCACTGTGTGCACAGACACAGAGGTACAAATCATCATCATCATCTCTAGATAAAATATATCATCATCATCAATAGATAAAATATAATTAAAATACAAGAAAGCTCATGGTTGGGTCTGGAGACATAGCTCATTGGTATTCTGGTTATGATCTGAATTAAAAGCTGGGACTCACTGGCCAGCCAGCCTATTTGTTGAGTAACAGGATTAAGAGACATTGTCAAGAAAGAGATGAACTGTGGCCAAAGGAAGATAGCTTAAGTTGTTCTCTGGCTTTCACAAGGTTGTGTGAATACATGAACACACACATGCACAAGAGCTCACGGTTGAACTACACTGTGGTGGGCTGGAGAATACACAGTAGAACTTCCCCAAAGTAGTCACTCAAGGACATAAACAAAAAAGAAACAAAACCAAATATTTCTCTGGAGACATTGGAGCCTATGGAAGCCATGCCTAAGCATGCACGGTCCTTCACATTCCTCCCAGGTAGGACCTCTTTCCCTTGACTAAGGTCCACTTGTGGGAGGGGTGCTCCCATACTACCCCTAATGTATTATTCTCCATTTTCTTTGACCTTAAATACCTAATAACTTTATTATTTCTCAAGAGCAATCTCAATGCTGGTTTTGAGTACCAAGGATAAATAAGTAAGCCATAGTTTCTGTTCAAGTTTGATATTCATCTTTTCCTTACTTCATTAAAATAATTTCAAAATTCCACTTGAAGTCCCATGTTCTTAACTGTCACCTAGGGCAGTGAGAGCAGCCAGGCTTGGTTCCTCAAGAGGCTCAGCACAAGCTGGTCCAGACAGTTACCAGTCATGAGGCCACAGAAAAGAGCACATGGGCAAAGGGTGTCTGCCTCCCGGAGTCAGCCAAGGAGACATCGTGACTCAAGATAAATTCAGTTAAATGTCTGCCATAAATGTCGGTATACACTTAGAAAAGAACATTCATCATGCTTCTAGTTTGTGATTTTTCTCCGAGTCACTATTTGCTGTTTTCTTGTTTTTGTGGTGGTGGTAGTGGTGGTGGTAGTGGTGGTGGTAGTAGCTGCAGCTGGTAGTGATGGCCTGGTTTGGTTGTCTAGTTTGGATTTCATTGCTTTTGTTTGATTTGTTCACATGTGTGTTTTGTTTGTTTGTGTTTCTAGTGTTTGCTGGTTTGTGTTAGATGTGCTACTCTCTCTCTCTCTCTCTCAGTGTGTGTGTGTGTGTGTGTGTGTGTGTGTGTGTGTGTGTGTGTTTACTATTTTAAAACTAGTAAGAGAAAAAACTAAGGGAAAATGTTATGAGTCTCTGAATTTTCAAAGCTTACCTGTGCATCTATGCACTTTGGGTAGTACTGCACACACTCATACCTATAATCTTGCCTACTTACCTATTTATGCTATCCCATATAAAATGAATACAATAAAATATTCCAGTTCTGTATCTATAGACATAGAATAAGATAAGCAAGAAAAAAGTCAGGAAAAAAGTAAGATAATTTTCAAAATGGGTACCATTCAAGAATGTTTACAAGATCTTACCCCCTTAAGGAAATATCTCGAGTCCTTTATCCAACAGTAGGAGGCATGTTACTTGTGAGGCTCCAAATGACAAACCTCATCTGTGCAAGTTTTATGTGTGAAGCCACTCTTAGCCAAGCATCACAAATGTGGCTTTTATCACCTACTTTCCTTTTTTTCTCCAAAGGTACTGAGAGCTTAAAAGGAACCACTGAACTCACCCTGTGAGCGACTTCTGGCAGATCTCCAACTGGTCCAGTAAGTGTGGCAGCAGCTGCCCCATGGTCTCATCTCCGACACAACACTGAACCACATTTGGTATCTCATGTGCCCGCGTCATTATCTTCACCCAAGACTTATCTATATTGGAAAAGCGCTTGGCTTCCTGTAGAAATACGACATCGGACAAGTCTTTCTCAGTGGTGAAGCATCTTACATGTCTCCAGCTGAGTCCACCGTTCAAGCCAGGGTAAACATCTAAGCTGTATATGTCTGAGGTCCACACAGTCTGTTTAAAGCTTCCTGTGTCTTTCTCATTATTTTCCCTTTTTGTATAAGAATCTGTAGCTCAACCCTGACATTTCCATTATGGTAAGTAAAACAGAAACTGAATGCAGAACTAAGGGTCTATACAGAACTACTTGGGAAGAAAGGTGACTGCCAATTGTTCTCTTAGGTGATGTCTAAGTAGAGTGAAGTTACTATTTTCAAGAGTTCTGCAAAGGGGTTAGATTACTTGTATGTTTAGAAAGCAAATACCAAGCATTTAAAACACACACACACACACACACGCAGAAACTCATAACTGGTCAAACAAGTGCAGAGACTAAGTGTCAATGGAGAGCTCAGGCACAGAAGGAGCATCTACATCACAGCCCTTTCCCACAAGATACAGGCAATATTTCATAAGGTCTATAAAGAACTAGGGGTTGAAAGCCTAGAATGAAACTGTGTCTTCTGAGCATGTCAGGACCAGAGCATTTACTAACTCGCAGCAGCTATTATTGTCTTCAAGAGACTGGCCCAAAATCAAGTCAGTCAACATTATAGTATGCGGGCCATGAAACCCCTACCCTAATAAGGGGCTATGAACAAGTTAATTCGTTTCTGAGGGAGTGAGAGTCAAGTTTCTTTAAAGATGTGGTTTCTGACAGGTCACCATGCACTCCTGGGTGGCTCCACTCCCACAAGTAACAGAGAGCATAGATTGGACTCAGTGAGTTATTTGGGAAGAGACAAAAAAAAGTTGAGCTCAGAGTGGGGCAGCAGATCTGGGAGGAGTTAGGGAAGAGTCCTGATCAATGAGGTCCACACACATTGTATGAATTCTCAAAGAATTCTTAAGGAATTCGTACAATTATTTTAAAAATAACAGCACAAAATTATCTCTGATATAATGTTGCACAAAAAAACAGACTTTTTCGGGAGAAAATGGAAAATGCATACATGGTTTTGGGATGGTTGAGATGATTATTTTTCCTTTTCTTCCTCAACAGTTCCTTTATGCCACTAATAATCTTAGACTCACAAATATGAGAGAAAGAAATGTTACTTTAACTCTTAAATATTCCTTAAATATTGTATATTGAAACCAAAAATGCATAAAAGAACATTTAAAATTTTAGCATATAGTATTAGCACATGACACAGACAAATGGATTACAGATCGACCTACTGCCGTTCACTGAAATAACCACGGAGAAAGCTCAAGACCTCTGTGGTAACAGTGGAGACAGTCATCCTTCTGCAATTCAAGTATAAAGTTCAATGTCCTAACTGCACAAGCAAAGCAAAACAGTTAAATAAGATTCTTTTAAAATTTAGTTTGAAATGTCTTTTAAAATCTTAAAATATGTCCAATACGTGCATAGTGAGGTAATTACAATTTGGTGAGAAAAATATACTCAACATCTCAGGAAGACAGCCTTTGCTGCAGATTCCCTACCCTCAATTTTACAGCACAGATCTAATTGGATAAATTCTATAGTGTGCATTATTTTTAAATGTCAGTAGTAAAAGAACAAATTATCCTACAATTGTTAAGTTGACTATGCCATAAATTTACACTGTTCCAAACTCCACCTTCAAATTATCTGAAGTTTCACACAATGACACAAAAATTCATGCTCTGGACTTTTTTTTTTAATCCTTGGTTTCATATCAGACATCACAGCATTTTCACTCTGTAATTACTATCCTCGTCTTTCCCATAAATCCCCACTTCCTTTGAAAAGAATAATAGCATCAGAAAAGAGAGCTAAGTTCCTAAAATCTTAGGTTTGATGAAGATTAAGGAGCTCTCAGTTCTTAGATGTTTCTCAAACTGAATAACATGGTGAAATCATAAAGAAAACTTCCAGAACCTTGGGCAGCTGCTTGGCAATGTCTCCTCCCACGAAGACAGCTTCTAGATAAATCCACAGGTTTTGAACGGTCATCCAGTTCTCAATGGTGTCTGTTGAATTGGAAAGGCACTGGACCCATTTTTGAATCTGGGCTTTGAATGGCATGTTGTACCTAAAAATAAGAAGCACTTATTTTGACTGTGTTGTTTTAAAAAGGACAGTTTTCAAATTATATATTTTTAGCATTCACAATGTGCCATGTTAGCAGTAGAAACAGACTCCTGCTGAATCCTTTCAGTTTGGTTTTTACAACTTGGATCCAAAGTGTGAATAGCAACAAGAGACAAAGAATCTAAAGAAGAAATCAGGTATGAGACAACTCCAGCCATATTCCAGAACTATTGTGATATCCAGGATCATAACATTCTCTCTGCTGAGCTTCTCTGCCTATTTCACAGGGCATGTGAGCTGTCATTCACTGGTGGCACTCCCAAAATTATCAGTAGAGACTGGATAACTACTAGAAGTTTCAGCTATCATGTCTGGGCTCTCTTTAGCCTGCTTCTCCCATGTCTCTTCCTGATTTTCTACTCTCCCATGACCCAGACATTCCTGTGTGTGCATACATGTATGTTAGACTTTATATTATTTCTGAATCTGCAGTATGCATATACAAGGCCTATAGCAAACAGCCAATGAATATATCATTGAATAAATGTTTCTCACACAACTCTTCAGGGTAGATGTCATCAATTGCAAAAACAAAATAACAACAACAACAGCAAATCCCTCCTGCAGCCCTAATACCGATCATTGTACTTGATGTGATGCTTTTACTGTCCCTCTAGATGTGTTGTCACTCAAATAATGTAACCTTCACTCTCTATAGTTATATTGTATAGTATCCAAGTTTCTTAGAAAGTTGCCAAATGCTGAACAACCCAAACTCAACACTATGAAGGGTGCAAAGGCTAAATTCTATAGCCTGTATCATTTACTCAGACATAGCAAATAAATAAAAATAACAGGAATTTAATTTAAATAATGTTAAATTTATAGTATTGCCTCTATTTCAGCTACTGATTTACAGACGGTGACTGCCTGAAATCCCAGTGTTCAGGAGGCAGAGCATGAAGCATCATGAATGAGTTCAAGGCCATCTTGGACTACATAACAATATCCTGTCTCAAAAAGCTATTATTAGACATATACACGGGGTGAAGTTTTAAACCCAGAATGGCACAATACATTCATATCTGAATGATGGCCACACAATCATCCTTTCTTTGAGGTTCTAGTGTACAACAAATTACTTGAGGAAGAGTATGGTGAAGTAAGGATGAGTCTATGTTCTTTCTGTCAACACCGGATTTCACTGCTGCTTCAACCAAATGATCCACCAGAGCTGTCAGACTGGCTTCTGACTGCACCATTGTTCACACTCTCTTGACCATTAGTGGGGCATGCGCCCAGCTAAGTGCTTCTGGACCATCACTGTAAGGACAAAAGGTTTGTCAAGCCTGATGATTCTAGAGCTCAGAGTAGCATCACCAACTGGAATGTTCAACTTTGTCGCCTCATCAGCTCTGTAGGGATGTGTGTCAGCAGCAAAAATGGCGTGCTCTCAGAGCAATCTGAGGGGTTAACCACTGGTGCCATTCTGTCCAACTGATGCCTCAGACACATCCCACAAACGGAGGAGGATTCCATGAAACCCCTGCCACTGTAGAGCTCAAGAATGAGGAGAATGGGTTTCCTACCTGTTGCTCAAGAGAGAGCCCAGCAGCATCAGGCTGTCTTCCATGCTGGTGATGACTTCTGAGGTACTGTCTCCTCTCAGGAGGAGCTCTCCACGGGTCTTAAAGCTGCTGAACGTTAGCGTTTTGTTGCCCCACTCGTTGATCACTTGCTTCAGCTTTTGCTCAATGTCTCTCTCCTTCACTGCGCTGATACAAATGTCCTATCAACAGAGTAAGCTTTATTCCCATCACATCTTAGTAGTAGTCTGAGCCCACAAGAGCACCTCTTCTTCATCTCATACCTAATAAAAGATTCTGTGTTTGCAACTATCAAATGCAATGTCATAAGCTGTGTGAATGTCTAAATAAATACAAATAGAGGTAGAAGAGGATAAACGCATGTCTAAATAGATCCTTAATTTCTAAAATTTTCCATCCATGTCAGAAAAAGAAGTGACAATAAAAAGTTCAATATCATTTTTGCATTTACAATATAATTACAGGCTTAAGATTCGCTGTTTCTGATTTCCCTGTCAGGACAATAGGTGCAGTGTGAGAGGAAAATCAGCAGAAATCTGAGTTCTTCTTACTCTCCAGCTACAGGCTCCATTACAGCATCTTCTCCTGGACTCGTGGCTAAACCCCATCTTTACCCCCATTTCCTCTCACAATGTTCATTTTCAGGGTGACTTCATCTCTGCCCAGGTATTCAGTAGCCTTTGTATTTCCCACATATATTTGCCTCCTCGTTAACAGTGTGAATGTTTCAACAAAACCACAAACCAACCCTGCCAAGTTCAAGATCGATCTTTGCGCCTATCACCTGATCTGACTTCTTACAACACTCATTATCTGTCTCTGTTATACATGGGCAGCCCTGTGAGCCATGCAGAGCTCTCAGAAAGAAAGCTAGAGTTCTTTCTTGTCCCACCCTCACTACTTTAACCCGCCTTTTCCCATCATGCTCCTCCTTCAACAAATTCTGTCCAACTTTACTCCCTAAAAACCTCATATCTTTTCATAACTCCTCAGCTTCATGACCTCTACTCTCTGTCAACAAATCATTCCCTCTTCCCTAATCTATCACAGTCCCTAAGTAGGGTTTCCCATCATTCTCTTCTTATCCTCACCTAAAAGTGCAATGCTATCTCATCCCCAGTAAAGACACATCTCCCAGGTGGCTCCACACTGCTCTGGAGACTGAAACCAACAACATGCTTAACACACTCCACTTCTCCGGTCTCCTTTCTCTCCTCACCCATACCAGATGACCACAGAGCCATCCTCTGGTTCTTCCAACACAAATGATGTTCTTTCTGCCTGGGATGGTTTTATGTGCACATTCACAATCTCTCATCTCCAGAATACAACTACATTCCTTTCACCCAGATAGACTTGAACCCAAGTAGGACAAGTTCTTTGTCACAGGCTTTCCTGGGACAAGCATCATACTTTCCTTCCAGGGAAATTTGCTACAGCATATATACCTTCATCTGTACAAGTAATTATATTGATTATATACAATCTAAAAAAGCAAGGATACATCTTTATATTTCCAACATAGATCCTTTCCCATACTAGCATTCAGTAAATGAGTACTTGGTGGATGGATGACGGGAATACATGGTTCTACACCCTACCAACTATACCTCGATTTCCTCTTTGTATTTCAGAAGAGGAGCCTCCATGATATTTCGTAGCTTAAAGGTTTCGTTGCCCACATCCAGACTGTGCCCAGTGAGAGCGGTTATCCTCTGCCAGTGTCTCTCCACCATGGCGTTACTGGCCATGTACTCCAGAAGTGGGCAGCACTCACTGAAGTCATCAATGGTCTTCTTCAAGTCCAGAAAGGCTTGCCAATCCTTCAGGGCCCGGGGCAGCTTCCGACACCTGTGAGGGAAACCAACAGGGAAGACCACTGAATTATCTATCTAAAGCCCAGACATTGCCATCTTCAATTATCTCCTCAAATACCATCTCATTTTAAGATTTCATGACTGATAAGCTATCTATTAAAATAACGATTTATGAGAAAATCTTTTTCTAAATCATAGATTTTTTTCAATCTTTCTTGACATTTGCCTAAATGGAGAAATTATCTTTAAAGGATGAAAGGCTTTTTTCAATTCATTTCAACTTTATGCATGTGAAATTGAGAGCATTTCCAACACAGGCCAGAACGAAGTTTCTAGCTGTCCATTTACACACAACCTTCCATTTTCCTTGGGTTCAAGTGTTTAAAAATGCTAGAAAAAAAAAACCAATGTGGCTCATGCTTTCATTTCAGGAAACTACCTGACACAAAATTCAGATAATTTTAAGCTTAATACAAACAAAATCATCTTTCTTCCAACTACAGAAAAGGCCGCTATCACACTTGACTAGCTTTGAAGAAGGTGATCCGCTAAAAGTGTACACAACAGGGGAAAACAACAAAGGGGTGTTTCATAAGGATGACGTCAACAGTGACAGGAGACAGAGGCAAGACATGCCGGGCACGTTTCTGAAGCACCTGCAGTGACAAGAGAACCTCAAGGTCTATCACACATGTAAGTCCTATGAGTTGGTAAAAAGGGTTGGAGAAAAAGTTCTTACAAGCTTACAAGCATAAGGTTCTGAGTTCAAATTCCCAGTACCCACATAAAAAGCTGGTCATGGTAGCCAATGCCTACAATGAGGCAGAGACAGGAAGATCGGAGACTCACTTCACAATCATAGCCAACCAGTGGGCTCCATGCTCAGTGAGAACCCTGTCTCACATGGAGATGGGTAATAGGAGAGGAAGAACTGACACGCACCACCGGCCCACATCTCTCACACACAGAGACAAGCCACCTCCACTCACCCAGACATGAAATCAAGAATTCAAAATCTCTGGGAATGCAAAACAGCTGCTTTCTTACCTGTTTTGGAATTCTAAGAGTTCACTGTTGATTTTTTCAATATTCACTTCCGACCAAAGGGTATCTTGATAGCTGTTCACGGTCTCTATGACACTGTTGTACAGGCTGTATACTTTCTGGAGGAGATTTAGCTGCTTCTTTATCTCAAGAAGCTGAGGGTACTGTGTAACTGGCAAACCAAAAAGTTCCTCTCCTCCGGTGTAGGTGATGTATTTACGATATATGTTATCAAACTGATTCTGATAAAAAAAAAAAGCGTAAGTGAACTCCATCAGAATTATTTACGCATGGACTAATATGTCAGCAAATAAGCAAGAATGCACAAGTCGGGGGCACATGTAAGCACAGCAGTGAGTATATTTATCTGAAAATACTCCTAATTGTAACAACAATTAAGCTATATTTTTAAATGTAAGTACATCCTCGGTCATACAATACAATGTTTACCCTTGATAGCCATCGCTTAGGAAGTTTGTAGGAATGAAAAGGTTTACCTGGAATATAATTAGCCTGTCACTGGCTTCCTGGGGCTTCAATCCACCAGCCATCGGACCATTCTGATGCAAATTAAACACAAAGCATGAGACAGACTGAAGCGTCCAGTCACAGATTTCATGAGATCAACATACCGGGCTGCCGGAGTTTCCATGCATGGCGTATTCATGCTCGGATATTGTTACTGCTGTTGCTATTCTTGTTTATCTCTAACTCCCAAAAAGAACTGTGAATGTAATCCACTTGGGGAGATGTTGCTAGTCTAGAAAGCCAAGGACATAGCACAGTTTCCAGAGGTTAAGAAATCGTCAAAGTTTTTAACCACTTATCATTTGCCTCCTGGGTGATGACGGTGAGGAAGGATTAGTGGCTTTTCTGGGGGAAGCTTGCAGTGCTGGTTTGGAAGTAAACACTGTTGTAATTAGCTTGCAGATTCTACAGCTACAAGGTAGATAACAACTACCTGGAAAATGAAACATAACCTACTCGGTCCAGTTCAGTGTTCCTGAATCATGACCCCTCACATGAGTAGTAAGTTGCCTTTCAGGTTTCCTTGGGCATGAATTGGGTGCCTAGACTCCTGCCTTCTTGAGCTTTGCAGTTTGAAATGCCACCACCGAATAGATTCAAGACTGACCCCAGACTTACACACGTCCTATCTGTTGCATGTTATAACTGGTCAGAAATGGATCTCATCACACAACACATGTATGCCACAATTCCTGCACTAAAACCCATATACATGAGTAAAACACGGATACTGGAGGAACGAGGCTCCATTTGCCTTGTCGACCACGCCATGCATGTCTGCAGTACAAAGGTTAGCTCCTATACCAGCTGAGAGTTTGAAGAGTTAAGGTGTTCAATGGAAAAGGAGGTTTGAGTTTACATTTAAATAGTATGTTTCTATACAAACTTAGAAACCATTCTGGTTTTGTATTTTGTTTGTTTGTTTGTTTGTTTTGAGTTCGATCTGCAGTCATACAATAGCCTAGAAAGCAACGGAAAAACTTCAGAACTTTTCAGTCCTTGCTTCATGATAAAATTATATTCTAAATTAATTCTTAAGGGGGAGTAATTCAAAAGAAGAAATATGTCTACCCATATAAATGTAAGATTGCTCTTCCTATGAGATTTTATGGAACTTAACATACAACTTTTAAACAGGTACGTTCTGTGACTCCCATCTATTCCTCCCTAAATTCTCAGAGAGGAAGGCAGTGGCGTACCAATTCATAGTCCAGGTAAAACTGCTGACAGTCTTGGAGGAACACCTTCACTGTGCCGATCAGCTCTTTCCGGAAACTGGGCTGCAGAGAGCCTAACTCGTTCTGCACATCACTGGCCCGGGCCAGCAGCTTCTCCCAAGCATAGCGCAGAGTGTCCACCTTGTCCATCTCTTCCTTGGCTACCAGAAGCCCATACTTGTTAAGGAGGGCATAGGATTCCTACGAACAAGAAGGAAAAGTGAATTTCTGGCAGTCAGACATGGAAATCCTCATGTAGTCGCAGACTGAAGCCAACAATGGGGATCAGCGTGATGGAGAAGCCACCCTACGGGCTCTAATTATTCTCCTCATGAACTGTAAGGACCTAAGTGAGCGAGGGAGCGTCAGATCCAATTCTCTCATCTGTGAAATGAAGAGGCTCTGGCTATCTCACAGGATGACTGGAAACGTCTAAAAACATCATTTCAAATGCACTTTCAAAACTGTAAAACCTGGCAGAAGAGATATTTTTACTTGGTCCCAAAATTGTATTTTGTATTTGAACAC
Organism: Micromys minutus; assembly: GCF_963924665.1. Classification (NCBI taxonomy): domain Eukaryota; kingdom Metazoa; phylum Chordata; class Mammalia; order Rodentia; family Muridae; genus Micromys; species Micromys minutus. The sequence goes on along the minus strand of NC_137955.1, from coordinate 42,883,746 downwards.
TATAAAATTATATCAAGTGAAGGAGAAAACATAAAGCTTAACTTCTAAAGTTAGGAGGACAAAATAAGACACCATTTTAATTCAATCTGAGTTTACTTTGTAGGAGCAGGGCTGTCTCTGATTCTTTTGCCTGCTTCTGTGACCCTCTTCCTCAAGATAGATAGATAGATAGATAGATAGATAGATAGATAGATAGATAGATAGATAGATAGATGATAGATATATGATAGATAGATGATAGATAAATAGATATATAAATAGATGATAGATAGATAAATAGATGATAGATAGATAGATGATAGATAGATGATAGATGACACATAGATAGATGATAGATAGATAGATAGATAGATAGATAGATAGATAGATGATAGATAGATAGATAGATACATAGATAGATACCTAGATACATAGATACATAGAAATATCATATTATCATTTATATATGTTGCTTCATCCAGCCCTAATATAAGGGAAGATACCTAGCATTGTTGTAACTTGATGTGCCATGTCTGGTTGATGTACCTGGGAAGCCTACCCTTCTCTAAAAATGGAGGAGTGGGATGGGGACTGGGAGAAGAGGAGAAAGGGGAAGTTGCAGTTAGATGTAATATATGAGAAAAAATGAATTAAAAATGATTTAAAAAAGAATGCCTGACAGACACAAGAAAGCCTTTTCTTAACCAAAGGTTGAGTCAAGTCTTTGCTCTTAGAATGCAAATCATTTGAAATAAAAAGATGAATATGACAAGTTATCCAATCCCAAGTGCTCATAACTAAAAATGGACTTGGTAGATTATATGCATATATATACACATACATAAAGAGGCTATCGTTTTGAGAGGGGAGACATTAGAAGAGTTAGAGGGCTGGAAATGGTTTAAATACTAATTGTTAATAACACTAACTACTAATATAGGGAAAAATTAAATTTAGATAAACAAAATGGGTAATTCTTTTCTCCTTTGTTTTATTCTTATTATAATTTTATTGTACAATCATTGTACAACAAAGACATCTTCATGTAATGATATGTAAGCCACTCTCAGAAAGACAAGTATTGTGTGTTCTTGCTCATCTGTGCCTCTGGGATCTTACACTGATCCATATAAGTGTGTGTGTGTGTGTGTTTGTGTTTGTGTGTGTATGTGTGTATGTGTATGTGTGTGTATGTATGTGTATGTGTGTGTGTATGTATGTGTGTGTATGTATGTGTGTGTATGTATGTGTATGTGTGTGTGTGTATGTGTATGTGTGTGTGTATGTGTGTGTGTGTGTGAGAGAGAGAGAGAGATGAAGGGGAAACAAGGGAACTAAAGAGGAGGGGCAAGAAAAGGAGATGCAAGAAATGGGTGTGGCACATGATCAAAGTCTGTTTTTATAAGAAATCACTTTCCCTGAGTACCCCTGGCCCCTTCTCCACCATTGTCCTCCTCACATGGATCTGATATTTGACTGGCAGTTTGGAAGTAGAGGAGAACACATAGACAAACGTAACCCACACCTTTATCCTGTTCCTCTTCTATGCTGCAGTACAAATAGTAACAGTAATAAACAAACCTACAGCTGGAAGACCCAGAATGGTACACCACATCACACCACACCACACCACACCACATCACACCACATCACACCACATCACACCACATCACACCACACCACATCACACCACACCACACCATATCACACCACATCACATCACACCATATCACATTACATCACACCACACCACATCACACCACATCACACCACACCACACTACATCACACCACACCACATCATACCACACCACACCACTTCACACTAAATCACCACTTTTATCTAAAACCACTGACTCTACTACAGTATTAACTCTCAGGTGGGAAGAAATACTCAAGAGACGCCTGAACATCACACAGAGAGGGGGCTATTTGCTTTGATGATTGCAGTCCCAAGATGATAGGCCTTGTAATTCTCTTTAGATGGAAAAGTATGGGTGTGCCACGGTGTGTATCACTGTCGTGGTAATATGAAGCTTCTCAAAACTTAAAGGGAGATGAAGGAAATTCAAAGATTGAATCTGACTTTACCACGGGAGTGCTAACTCCAGACATGAATTTGCCCTTCTGAGTTTTATGTGCACTTTATACAAGTAGTACTTGAGGAGACCACAAGATGGCAGTAGAACTGATAGGAGATCCCCTGGAACTGGAGGTGCTCAAGGGTATGAGCTATTATGTGGGTGCTGAGAACTGAACCTGGGTCCTCTACAAAAGTAGCAAGTACTCTAAGCCACGGAGCCACATCTCCAGCCCCTTAAATCTGCACTTTCAGTGCCATAGTTGCATTTAGTTAATTAATTAATTAATAATTGACTAATACAATAAATGCAGTGACCCACTTTTATTAAGGCTTTTCAGTGGGGAATAATCAGTGCAGGGTGTAACAAAACAAAAGTAGAGGGGTGCTCAGTGCATAAACTGCTTGTCATGAGAGTGTGAGCAACAGCGTTTGGATCCCTAGCATCCACAAAAAAAAAAAAAAAAAAAAAAAGCAGACATGGTGCCAAGTGTCTACAATCCCATGACTGGTGGCTGAGACAGGTGAATGTAAAAGTCACACTGACTGTCAGTCTGGCTGAAATGGAGTGGTTCAGCATCAATGAGAAACTATATATCAAAGGGGAAAAAAAGGCAGAGACATGATTGAGATAGATATTTTTGCATGACACTCGGGCTTTCACATTTCACATGTGTGCACACGGGTAGCCACACACATGTGCAAAGGTTCACATCACACACACACACACACACACACACACGGAAGGGATGTATAATATAATTATACTGTATTATATGACATCTTTGGACTGTTTCCTTACGTGGGATGAGCCCACTCGTGCCTGGGTGCTATGAGACTGACTACATATCAAACTCCACTGACCACCTGGGCTTCCCATCCGCAGCTGCTGAGGGTGTGGATTTTAAGAACCGCTGCCTCCTCCTATACACAGCTGCACTGGATGGATGGAGAGACTATGGGCAATGACCCACTAACTCGGAGTCACAACGAGCAGAATTCCATGCCTGCAGGAGGATGTAACTGTGTGACCGGATTTGTCCCATAGAGTCCCAGTGGGACGGCTACAGCTGAGATGCCATCCACACTTAGCTTTTCCCTCGTTATCTTTTCCTTCTTCCATTACTCCCCTTGCCCCAGAAGCATCTATCCATAAATCATTCCCCCCAGGAACATAAGCCTGGCTCCTGGACACATCAAGGAGAGTAACTAGAACTTTAAACATTGCCCCATGAAGGGCAGCCTCACTGGTGAAACCATTGCTTTTAGCTTTAGTGCCCATTTGTTGTTCCTACACGGACCCATTAATACTCCCGCTAATGGCATCCAAGGGGTGCAAATGTTTCTGTGACAGACAAGAGGCCCATCTACCTCAATGGGTCCCACTTGGAAGTCAGTGGAGATCTGGTGCTCCCTGATTTCTTTCAGGGCTGCCATCGTGATCCGAATGTCGTCCAAGTCTTTAATAGGCCGACTGAGCTTCTTCTGGAAATCTTCAACAACGGTGAAAATGTTTTCCATCTCATTTCTGTACTTTCTGTTGCAGTGACGGCCTAGAGCCATCATCCAGGCTTTTGTCTCTGCAGTCAGAGAAAACTTCAAATCGGCTGTAAAAGCAAAGCACCCCCAAGTCAGTCTGGGAACCCTGAAGCAACGTTTTACATTGTGGCACGTCGTGCTCTTCGCTGGTGGTAAACGCTGTGAGTGTAGAAGTGTGTAAAATAATGGAGAGCAAGCTTACGTTTGAGAACTACTCGTGGCAGAGGTAGGAAGAAGGAAGCCGAGCCTTTTCCCCAAAAACTTCCAGGTTAGCTTGCGTCTTTCCAGGTAGAGCAAGTAGAAAGTTCTCGTGCAAACGTTCTACCCCAGGGTAGAGCTTAGACTCTAGTCCTCATGCAAACGTTCTACCCCAGGACACAGCTCAGACTCTTAGGAAAGGGCCCTCGAGGAGTGAGTTAAGGAAATGTTTTGGCACTAACCCATAAGATGGTTGGGAGTGCTTTGGGTGAGCATTTTCTGATGGGATCTGGGCACAACTCCATTTCCTTTTGTGAAGGTGAAAGACAGTCATTAGCAGTCCCCCATTCAGTTTTCTGGGCCTGGCCTCATTCTACTATATACAAGCACCTAGTAACTCACCCTAGTTACCTTTTGTTTTAATTGTCATAAGCCAAATGCTTCAATTGATTGATCCATTTATTTTACTGGCTGCATTCTTTGCTTTTCTTTTTGCTATCCATTTATAGTTATTTGGTAGGGGGAAATGTAGCCACCTTTGTAGGAAAAGCTAAAAGTGACCACTTTGAATGTTTTTCTAATTGGTAAAAGAAAATAGTAAGAATAATGCCACCGGGGACTAGAGTGGAAATTTCTCATTTTGAAGGTGGCATTCTTAGAAGTCACAAATTTGGTATTATAAAGGTTATCTTGAGAACAACATGTAATGTAATCTGAAATAAAGGTACAGCAACATTTAGAATATTATAGAGAAAACATTGGTATGTGAGGTGAATTTTTAACGTTTTATGCACAGTCAAATGTATTCATTAGATTCTGTATAGTGATCTTTGTAATGTATAGTCCTAAAAAGATTAAAAATAAATAAATAAATAAAGTTCATCCTTACCAAAAATGAAAGAAAGAAGGAAGGAAGGAAGGAAGGAGAGAGAGAGAGAGAGAGAGAGAGAGAGAGAGAGAGAGAGAAAGAAAGAAAGAAAGAAAGAAAGAAAGAAAGAAAGAAGGAAAATAAGTACTTAAAATAGAATTTGAAAATGGTTTCCAAGCTGGGGATACAGCTCAGTGGCTGAGAGCATCTGATGTTAACAGAGCTGAAACCTGTCAAGATGGAAGTGTAGAGAGGACTAACCCTATCTCAAGGGAATAAAATGGAGATCAGATAGTATCATAGGACACCTGATAGCCTCTGGTCTCCATGTGTGCACACGGATATGCCACACAGACAAATATGGCACACACACACACCAACTTTTGTAGTCACTAAAATTCATGCATCATGTAAATCTCATTTTTACAATTTGAATAACATTTTAAAACACACACATAATAGATGTACGTGAGAGAGGCTTCAAACATTTGGTATTGTTGCTTAGAACAGTTAAGTCCTAATTCTAACTACAACAGACTCACCCCCTTCCTCTAAACAACACTTTATTTTCAAGGAAAGCAGCAAAGTGTTAAGATAAACCAGAATTAATAATTATGCAGATGGGAATGATAAACAAATCTTCAAATTGCTCCTAAATTTTGAAGCCTATAAAAGAAATCCCGAGGAAAGCTAGAACTCTCTGGAACTCTAATCTAGTTAAAGGGACAGTCAATGCTGCTGGATTTACTGAGAGACAACCAACCTGTATAGAGAGCAATGGAACCCACGCAGATGTATTCAGGCTCTGCATTAATTTCCTGCTCCAGGCTTTGAAAATAAAGGATCCTGGACTCAAATTCAGAAAGCAAAGGGTTTTGTGCAACAAATGCCATAATGGTTTCTTCTTTCTCCCTCTGCCAAATGTGATTGTAGCATTTGAAGCGGTCCATGGATGTGATAACTTCCTGGAATAGAAATAATAGGTTTGCGTAGAAAAGAAAGAGTCTGAAAGGGCATGGTGATACAGGTGGAGGTTGGCTCCCTGGGTGGTTGCCACGGAGCTCTAACCAGGATTAGTTAGTGGTGGGGGATGAAATGGAAAATCCATGGAAATGAGCTATACCAATGACATTAACAGTAAGTGTGGGCTAGCATCTTCTCATTGCTTGTCCAAGGGGAGATAAAAGTTTAAAAACTAGAAGGAGAGGAAATCCTTGGTGGCCACTGGGAACAGGAATATCTTAGTTAGAGGTTGATCTTAGACTAAAAAGAGCAAGGGAGGTTGTGCCATCAGGGAACACAGAAGAAAAATCCTGTGGGTCCTTCTCTCTCTCCTCCAAGGATCCTCATTGGTTAGACTCACTACTGCATTAAGGAAGACTGAGATCTGTATATTTCTTTCTTATAGTTAATACCACAAGTTAAGAAATGCCACCAGTTTTTTTGTTTGTTTGTTACTGTTTCTAGCTCCAGGTCACTAAAACTATTGTGTTTTATCCTTAGATTTCCATGGTAGTGACTCATTATATCCATTCTGTGAACGCACTGGACTTTGTGGCGATTAGTTTTATATTCAATCCAATTGGATTTACGATGCCCGAAAAGGCACATTGTTGACAGGTTTGTGAGGAAGTGTCTGAGAGGTTTAACTGGGGAGAAAAAAACCCACCCTGAATGGTGGCATGACTCTCCTGTGGGATTGAATCAAAATGGAGGAAGGAGCAATCAAGTTGAGCACCAGCGTTCCCCTCTCAAGGCCTCCTGACTCCAGATCCACTGTGACGAGCAGCCTCATGCTGTTGCTACCTTGCCTTCTCTGCCGTGACTGGCTGTGCTCTCAACCTTGAGAGAAGTAGATCACTCCCTTCTCAAGGCTCTGTTGTAGGGCACCTCCTCACAGCCGAGAGCAGTAACTAACACATGTGCTGACGTGTTCACTGTAATTACTGAGGCATCTGAAAATCTAATTGTTTATCTCCATAGACAAGGTTTTCTTCCCTATCCAATAGTAGAGCGCCTGATAAAACTATAGTACAGCACTAGATAAATAATTGTTGAATATGTGAACACTGTCCCTAGAGGGGAGTTAAACACAGATCTTCAAAATGCTAAGAACAAAAGATTAAATATGAATAAATGCAAAACTTGTCCCCTGGGGAATACATTAAGCCCAACCTAACAACATTTTCTCATCTAATAATAGCAAACAGCAGCCTTTCTGGTACTTTCAAATAAATGTAGCTCATTCTATTAAAAACAGCCTCAGAAAACATGCACTTACAAAACAACTACTTGTTCAACACCAAGGAACACCTAAGAGTCAGATGGTTTTAATAAATGTGTGTGTACTGGAGACAGCTTCCTGAACAGAACACCAGTAGCACAGGCATTGTGGTCAACAATTTAATAACTGAGACCTCATGAAACTGAAGAGCGTCTAGAAGGCTAAGGACAAGGTCAGCAGAATAAAAGAGCAGCCTACAGAATGGGGTCTTCGCCAACCCTATATCCAACAGAGAGCTGATGTCCAAAATATATAAAGAACTCAAGAAATTATCAACAAATCAAACAGTCCGATTAAAAAATTGGGTATGGAGCTAAATAGAAAATTCTTGACAGAAATCTCTCTAATGGTTTAACAGTACTTTTTAAAAGTTCAACATCCTTCATTATCATGAAAATGCAAGTCAAATGACTCTGAGGCTCATCTTACACTGATCAGAATGGCTAAAACTCATCTGACAGCCCATGCTAGAGAGGATGTGGAGCAAGGGGAACACTTCTCCGTTGCTAGTGAAGTGCACACTTGTATAACAGCTCTGGAAATAAATTTGATGGTCTCTCAGAAAACTGATATAGTCCTACCTCAAGACCCCACCATATAAATCCTGAGCATATACCTAAAAGATACTCTACCATGCCACAAGGACACTTGCTCAACTATGATTAAATCAGCTTCATTCAAAATAGCTAAAAATTAGAAACAACCTAGATGTCCCTCGATTGAAGAATGGATAAAGAAAATGTGGTACACTTTTACAATGAAATATTACTCAGCTGTTAAAAACAATGTCACAAAATTTTCCTATAAATTAATGGAACCAAGAAAGTATAATCCTGAGTGAGGTAACCCAGACTCAGGAAGACAAACAAGGTACGTACTCACTTATAAGTGCATATTAGCCACGAAGTACAGGATACTATGCTATTATCCACAAACCCAAAGAAGCTAAGTAGCAAGAAAGGCTCAAGGGAGGATGCTTAAATCTCATTGAGAAGGGGAAATAAAATAGACCTTAGAAGTGGATGGAGGAAGGGAATCGGGTGGGAGAAAGCATGGAGAAGGAAACAGGAGGGATCAAGTGTGTGAAGAGAGAGAATTGGGAGAGAGCATTGAAATAGCTGGGGATGCATTCCTGGGATGAGTTAGAAACCTAGAACAATGGAAACTCCCAGAAATTTATGACTGTAAGCCTAACTAAGATTCCTAGCAATAGGCCATATGGAACCTGAAACAGCTGTAACCAGGAAAGGCTTCCAATGAAGAGATAAGGACACCAACCTGACCACAAAACCTTACTCCCACAAGTTTTCCTGACTACAAGGACAAAGAGGGAGTGGAAATTGAGGGAACAACAATGTTGGCCCAACTTGAGACCCATGCCATCAGTGGGAGCTCACTGTTGACGCTATTGATGATGTCACGCTATACCTGCAGACAGAAGCCCAGCACAACTGACTTCTGAGAGGCTCCACCCAGCAACCAGTAGAAGCAGGTGCAAAAATCCACAGCCAAACATTAAGTGGAGCTCAGGAATCTTTTGGAAGATGGGAAGAAGTATTGAAGAAGCCAGAGGTAAAGGACACCATAAGAAAACCTACAGGATCAACTAACCTGGGACCACAGGGGTTCATAGAGACTGAACTGCCAACCAGAGAGCATTTGTGGGACAGATATAGGTGCCTTCCACCTAAGTAACAGATATGTAGCTTGGTCTTCATGTGGGACCCCTAACAGAAGGAGCCAGGGCTGACTCTGACCCTGCTGCCTGCCTTTGGATCCCTTTCCCCTAACTGAGATGCCTCGTCTTTTCTCAATAGGAGAAGATACACCTAGTCCTACTGAAACTTGATATGCCAAAGCAGGCTGACACCCATTGAAGGCCTACCCTGATCAGAGGAGAAAGGGAATGGGGGAGAGGAGGAGTGAGGGGAGGTTAGGGACTGGGAGGAGAGGAGGGAGAAGCTGAAATCATTTTGCAAAGTTAATTAATTAATGCAAAAAATGAGCTAGCTTTACAGACAGCCAGTATGAGTTTGTGTTGGTGGTAGTAATTTTTAATACTCTATTTTATTTGATATATATATGATATATTTATGTGTGCTTTATATATATATGATGGCTCAGTGGGAAGAGTGCCTGTACCTGCCGTGCAAGCAGGAAGTCCTGAGTTTGCCCCCCAGCACTGCAGAAAGCCTGGTGCAGCAGCACCTTCAGAGTCCTAGCTATAGGTGTGCGGTACAAGGAAAACCCAAGGGGTCTGTTGGCCAGGTGGTCAACCAGTGCCAAAGGGTGGGCAGTGGGAGGTGAGCCTCTGATTCAGTGAGAAACTCCCTCTCTCAAAAATACGGTGGGAAGCAATAAAGGATGCCACGCAACCTCTGACCTCCGTGTGTGCACATAGAGCTAAGTGTTCCCATACAAACACATGAACAGACACACATAACACACACATACACACTGACCGCATACCTTACACTGTCTTACTCTTTGAAGGAGAACCAGGAAACTGCCCCCTCAGTGTGTTTGAACAGAGCAGATGTTTCAGACGTTAGATTCAGTTATGGGAAACAAATGAGGATAGAGACATTAACCAGAACAGAATGAAGAGGGAGATCACAGCTCTCCTCCCTCTGTGCTGCAAATTAAAGGGTCTTCAGTGGACATACATTCACTGCACACAGACAAGATGCCTGTCATTGCTCGGGGACACTGTCGGGTGAAATCGGGCTGCTTGTAGGTGAGCTCCTGATAGAGTGTGTGTGAGCGCATGCCGGGCAGCCCAGGGCCTGTAACAGTCTCATGACACACATACCTTCTTGGTGGAGCTGATGACTGTGCTGAGCACAGATACTAATTTTACAATCTCTTTGTTGTCGGAAATATTCTTATAGTAATTCTGGGTTTGCACCGGAATGGGCAAGTTTACAGATGCTATCTCCAGGGTTTCTAAAGCCAAAGAGGAAAAAAAAAGAAAAAACATAAGCGTTAATATCAAGAGTACACAGAATGTACTTGAAAGGGAAAAAAAAGGTGTAGGTTTCTATAATGACAAAGACACGGAACATCTGCATAAAAGCAATGGAAAGGGTAGAGGAAATTGACAACCTTAACTGTTTGGGTACTAGTAAAATTAATCAAAGGGTGCAACCATCCAAAAGGCGTTTCTCCCAGAAGAAATGCCAGGTCTCAGTGGCAATACTGAGTTCTGAGTGCTGGGATGAGCCTGCGGTTCTCCTTGTTTCCTCTCTGGCTATGTGACAGCCTTAGACAATCAGTCCTGCAATCTCATGGAAACCTGCAGCTCAGCATTGCATGAAGTGGGAGCGAGATGTGGGTCTCCTTACTGACAGGCATGGCTGGACGCTCCCGGCATGAACTGGATCCAAAGCTCTTTGTCGCTGAAAGCTTTAGCCACACGGCATTTGTCCAAAGAAAAGAAAGAAATGTACACAGTCACCCCAGTCACTTAAGTTTATCAGTGTCTAAGACGGTGGCGTTCGTTTGAGGTGAAGAAAATTGAAGTCAGTCTAGAGAGAGACCTCAGCAATGATAATGGCACAGAAGATTCTCAAGGGCTCTGGGACTTCCGAAGTACACACACACACACACACACACACACACACACACCTAGAACTGTGAGCATGCGCAAGAAGAAGGGAGAAATGCCCATTCTCCATCCCTGCCTAACACTGAGACTCATAATCACTATGTGAAGCTTGGGTGGTATTCCCGCTCTCCTGCACAGAGCCTAAGCAAAGGGTTAAGCTGGGCTCAGACCAGTAAGGGAAACCTCCATGTACTCTGAGCTGACCTCCAAACAGCATCGATTTTTACAGAATTCGTCCGGGGAGGTCACAGCTGCTCCATGCCATTCTCCTGCTGCTTAGCTAGCCTTTGGTTTTGTTTCATTTTGTTATGTTTTCTGGCTTTGTTTTATTTGGGGTTTTTGGGGGAGGGGGAGAATTGTGATTTAGCACTTTGATTTTTTTTTTTCTATTTTAAATTTCACTGTACCTCAATCTCAAGAGTTTCTCTTTTTTATTGCTTAATTTTTAATATTTTTGAACTATTTAATTTTTATTAATTATACATGCATTCCTCCCTTCCCAACGTAGCCTGGATCCTTCCCTATCCACTGAACTTTATGTTCTTTCTCTCTTTAAAAAAAGAAAAAACAACAAAAAAAAAAAAAAAAAAAAAAAAAAAAAAAAAAAAAAAACAGAACCTAAACAACTAAACAAAAGCCCAATAAGACAAATTACACCAAAATAAGAGAAAAAGTACACACACTGGTGCATACACACACACATTGTCACACACACACCACACACACAGAGACACACACATACCACACACAGACACACCACACACACACACCACACACCACACACACACAGACACACCACACCCACACACCACACACCACACACCACACCCACCACACACACACATTGTCACACACACACACACACCACACACACAGAGACATACACATACCACACATACAGACACACCACACATACACACACCACACATACACACACCACACACATATATACACACACCACACACACATGCACACACACATACGCACACAGGATTCATTTTGTATTGGCCAACTACTCCCTGGCATGAAGCCCGCCCTGAACTGTGATTTATATACCCACTGATACTCCATTGGAGGAAACCAATTTTCCCTTTCCTGGCAGGTATCAATTGCAAACAGCTTCTTGGTTAGGGGTGGGACACTGTCCACTCCTTTGTCTCAGTGTGTGAACCTGTGCAGACTTGATGTGCACTGCCACTGTCTCCATGAGTTCATATGGACATCGTCCTGTTGTGTGATCAGAGCGGCACAGCTTTGTGTAATGTAAATCCTTTTAAGCTGGAATTCGCCACACACTGATGTACAGATTCAGCATATCCCAGTTTAAATGTTTCAACTCATTTTCTTCTTGTGGAAACTAATGAGCTGGTCTTAAAATCCACACAGAAATGTGATGGATCCAGCACACTTCGAGTGAGTTTGGGAAAACAGTAAAACGGTACAGGACTCACACTTCCTGACGTCGCTCCCCCCAGAGAGTCAGAGGTAAAGTGGGGGTGTGACGGTTATATTCCTTACTCCTGGGGCCCTGATGTCACTTAGGCAAGTGTGTGTAGCTGGCCAAGCTCATGCAGACAGCCTCTCATATGTCGTGAGTCACACAGGAAAGAATGGCATAAAAAGGGAAGAAGAAAGGGTTTAGTGGGAATGGAATAAGAAAGAATAATAAGACGGAAATTTGAACAAAGAACAACATAGGTGAACGAAACTGTAAAATGATAAATGAATGATTTTTAAAAGGCTTACAACAAAGCTCTAGCAGTAAAGACAATGTCAGACTGGAGCAAGCGAGGCCTGAGATTAACGAAACAAATCTGGAAGTCTGGAAATAAACATTTGGACTTATGCTTGTATTTAGGTAAGTTTCGACACACAGGTCTCACAAAAATTCGATTATAGCATAAATAATTCCTAGGTTTAGCGGTGGGGCTACAGGCACACGCCCACATTGAAGATAATGAATTTAAACTCCAACATCACTGAGAATGAATCCCGGACTGAAATACAAATGTAACTTCAAGAGAGTAGCAGGCCTCCAGCCTTATGCCAAACAACTGTTTCTTAGACACACGGTGAAAATACAACTGAGTAGAACGTAAAACTCAACTCTGATCCTCCAGAAGATAGCAATAGAAAACTGAAAACAAATCTGTAATGTAATGGGAAATTTTTACCATTTTATTCACAGCATATAAGAAAGTCTTACAGATACTTGAATGTTACCCACTTTCTAAGAATATGAAAATAATTAATAGATATTGCTCCGGATAATGCACGAATGACCAGAATCCACACAAAAGGGGGCTGAGCGTCACGTGCCACTGCAGAAATTGACGCTAAAACTACAGTGAGACACTGCTCTGGACCTGTGACAATGGCTATGGACAAAAGGGAGGCAAGAATGTGATCAGTGACGGTGAAGACAGACGCCATGAGCTCTCCTGCACTGCCAGTGAGAGAATCAATGACGTCATGCCTCCCAAAGGTTGCTTGGCATTTCTTACAACGGTAAACATAAACTCACCATATGGCCAGCTTGTCAGTGTGTCCCAAGAGAAACAGAAACATATAATAGCTTGGGGTTGGAAAAAGTGGCTCACTTGGTAAAATGTTTGTTACTTGTGCATGAGGACCTGAGTTTGCATCCTCCTCACCCACATCATCTCTGGGTTTGTAGCATGCATGTGTAACCCAGCACTGGGTGGGATGGGGAAACAGGCGGATCCCTGGAGCATCTGGCCAGGCAGTTTAGGCAGTTGATGATCGCCAGGATCAGTGAAAGACCCTGTCTCAAAACACCAGAAGCTGGAAAGAACTCAGATGTCCTTTAACAGAGGAATGGATACAGAAAATGTGCTACATTTAAACAACGGAGTACTACTCAGTTACTAAAAGCAATGGCTCCATGAAATTCTTAGGCAAATGGATGAAACTAGAAAACATTATCGTGAGTGAGGTAACCCAATCACCAGAAAAAAACACATATGGTATGCATTCACTGATAAATGGATATTTGCTCAGGAACTCTGATTACCCAAGATACAGTTCGCAGACCACATGAAGCTCAAGAAGAAGGAAGATGAGAGTGCAGATGCTTCAGTCCTTCTTAGAGGGGAAATAAAAATATTCACAGGAGAAAATACAAAGTTTGAAGCGGAGACTAAAGCAAGGGTCATCCAGAGACTGCCCCACATGGAGATTCAGCCCATATACAGCCACCAAACCCAGACAATATTGCTGATGCCAAGAAGTACATGGTGACAGGAGCCTGATATAGCTGTCTCCTGAGAAGCTCTGTCAGAGCCTGAGAAATACAGAGGAGGATGTTCACAGCCAACCATTGAACTAAGAACGGGATCCCCAATGAAGGAGCTGAAGAGGTTCTCAACCCCATAAGAACAATACCAACCAACCAGAGCTCCCGGGAACTAAAGCACCATCCAAATACACATGGACAGACCCATGGATCCAACTACATATGTACCAAAGGATGGCCTTGTTGGGCATCAGTGTGAGGAGAGACCCTTGGTCCTTCCAAAGCTCAATGCCCCTTGTAGGAGAATGTCGGGGTGAGGAAGTGGAAGGGGTATGTTGGTGGGTAGAGGAACACCCTCATAGAAGCAGGGGGATGGGGAGAGGCTAGGGGGTTATGAAGGGGAACCGAGATAGAGGATAACACTTGATTATATATATATACTATTTTATATTATATATAATAAATACATATAATATATATGTATGAATGCTCTATTTTCATGATAGAAGAGGGCATCAGGTCCCATTACAGATGGTTGTGAGCCACCATGTGGTCACTGGGAATTGAACTCAGGACCTCTGGAAGAGCAGCCAGTGCTCTTAACCACTGAGCCACCTCTCCAGCCCCGAGGATAACACTTGAAATGTAAATAAAATATATCCAATAAACACACACACACACATGAGATGCAGTGAAGTTGAGGACTTCCACATGTGCATGTCCACACATGAACAAACACAGTGCATACACGTGAGCACATGTATAATAAACACAAGCTCTGGTACATATTCACCAGAATTCTTAATGATGGTGCAAAATGGAAACAATTAAACTTGCTAATTCCTAAATAAAGTATATTGTGAAACACAATCCAGTGGTAAAAGAAATTAATATTACATGCCCGCAATCCTATCGCTCAGAAGGTAGGAATGGGAGAATCTTAAGCTCAAGTTTAGCCTGAACTAGCTAACAAGTTTGAGGCCAGCCTCCACTACACAGTAAATTCCTCTCTCATACAAAGAAGCCTAAGAATGAAGCCAGTAGCAAAGTGCCAGGCAAGTGCAGGGGTTGGTTAGTCCTGAGATAATAATAAAAAAAAAAATGTTTTAAAATTATACAGTGATGATACTGAAAGCATACACACACACACACACACACACACACAGACACACAAATAAATCTTCTAAACTGTACAGTTGAAGACAGTCCGGCCGCAGTCTGTTGCTTCAGTTCTTTGGACATGCTCTCAGTACATTTTTTTTTCTTCTCTGGCTGTGAATCATGACTGAACATATTCTCAGTAGAAGACGCTGAATTTTAAACGATTCTAGGGGCTAACGCAATGTTCCCAGATTAAACTGAAGCTAATATCATAACATCTGTGCTGTTCTAGGTTTAATCCCTGGTTTGGTTGCACGCATGTGTTGGGGGCGAGGGGGTGTCATGAACACATGAGTGAAGGTGCCCACGGACACCAGAACAGGGTGTCAGGCACCTTGACACTGGAGATACAAACAGTCAAGAACCACCAGAAAGGGATGCTGGGGACCAGACTCGGGTCTGCCGCTTGAGCAACATCTGTTCCTAGCTGATGAGCGATCTACCCAGCTCCCGAGAATGCATTTTAGCTTAAGCTAAAAATAAATAACTAAGTTAGTTACAGGAAAGTGTTTTCAGCTCTTTCTACCTTCCTCATTAGGGCTATTTCAAAGAGGTACTGGCTTCAGTTTCTTCCTCGTAGTCATTTTATCATCTCAGGGGAGAGCAACAGCATCGAAATTATACTGTCTGCTAACCACGGTGCTGTCTGAAAGAGAGTGCGTGAGGACTGAGGACATCTGATATCATTAGCAACTCGGATGTCTTACGCTCCCCAATTTTACAGACTACAAATGAAAAGCCACAGGATGCACATCAACATCCAGGATGTGTTAACAAAACAGAACTCACAATGGTCAAAAATGTCTGTAACGTGCCAGGAAATACTCGTTGTGAGGAGAGCCGGTGTCTCAGTAAAGTGTGAAATTAAATGCCTTTCTTGTCTTCAGCCATTAATAGATCAGACCAGACATCAGTGAGGCACCAGCAGTTGTGACAGATGCAACAAAAGCAGGAGCTAGTGTGACAGTGACAGATGCATATGTGGACCTTAACGTTCTTAAACCCAGAATGGGCATAAGGATTGATGCTCTTATGGAACATGATTTGGGAAGTACATGTGCTGCAGGAGATACTAGAGATCTCTAGAAGACATGACTTACGACGGCTCTTCTTGCGGGACCCCAGGTCAGTTCCCAGCACTGTATCAGGTGGTTCACGACTGCTTGTAATTCCAGCTCCACCTTCTGGACTCCATGAGCATGTGTGCATGTACATACACACACACATACAAATCACATACACACATACACATACAATCGTGCACACATACAATCACACACACATACACACATACATATACAATCACATACACATATAATCACATACACACACATAAACAGACAATCACATACATATACAATCAAACACACATACACAATCACACACACATACAATCACACACACATATACATACAATCACACACATATACAGTCACACATACACATATACATACAATCATACTCACACAGCACACAAGAGGAGACAGAAACAGAGAGACAGCGACAGAGACGGAGGAAAGGAGAGGCTTCCAATCTTTAAAACCTTTAACACATACTTACCCTGAAGTTCCTTTTCCTCCACCTCAGTGTCGGAATCACTGTCTTCCTTATTCCGCACAGCAGCCATTTTTCTTTCTTGCATCTTTCTCTAGAATGGAAAAAAAAATAAAAAGATGCTCTTCAACTTTGCCACATCTTTAAAAACAGCAGCTTCCAAATGAATCAGAATTTCACACTCTACCCACCTTGGACAACAGCTCACTGCTCCACTGTCTAACCCCCTTGGGGACACTGATGATACATTCCACGGCCTTGTTCAGTGTCTGCTGTATGTCTTCCAGGGCAGGAGTCATTGAAATGTTGGGAATGGCCAGGGTGACACTTGCTCGGAAAATGGGAAGATGCTTCTGCTTCGCCTTAGATGCATCGTTACTGTCTGAGTTAATACACCGTGTTTAGTTGAAAATGGGTTATACTTAATAAATTCTTCCAAAAACTTCAAGCATGTATAATACACATGTAATTGGACAAATGCTCATCAAATCGACAAGTGTGTGGATATTTGAAGATCTGGTTTTGTTCAACATAACAGTGGTTCAGTGGGTCCCAGGTCATTCTGATGATTATAGCTTGCTGGTACATGTCCATAAGGAGACTTTCAATTAAGAATCGGGATGAAGTATAAAGTCTTACCCAATATTTTAAAAATGAGAGTGGCAACCAAAGTCATGCCAACAACGAGATAAATGCCAAGTAAGCACACAAGAAATAAAGAACAAATACTATAATAAGTGAAAGTTAAAACTAGCAACGCTTAGAATTTTAAATAAAATACACAATGAATATATTCCAAACTTAAGAGCAGTTTCACATGCAGGGGAAAATGTAAATGCAACTCATTACCTATGATAAAGAGGCTTTTGAAGTTGACTCTGGCTATAGCCTTCCGTGTTTAGACAGAGATGCGCGTGCAACAAGCATGTACACGTGAACCACGCGCTGTTGTGTGTGGCTGAAAATAACGTGAGTTCACAAAGCTATGCAGTAACTACGATTTAATGTATTAACAGACGAGCCGACATTTGACAGATCCTCTCAACAGTTTTGTGACTGAGGGAAAAAACTGTCTTTCGTTCTGAAGTAAATCAAAGTCTCAATGCCCCGGAATTTTCTTTCTCAGGCCATGCGTTTCTGCATCCACTCTGAATACAATAGTACACTCCCCTTTCATCTCAAATCTTCTACATAAGTAACATTTTATTATCCTATTTTTTGTCTCAATTAATGACTATGTCCTTCTCTGCTATGCTTAATTTTAACTTCAGAAAACCCCTACGATTTGTGGAGTTTGAAGCGCACATGGAAAAGCCAAAACCTTTTTCTGAACACTGCTAGAAAAGGAAAAAAAAAAACAAGGGCCTTCAGAATAAAAAGCTGAAGTATCATAGAAATACTAAAACAAATTCTAATTTTGAATGGATGATATCAATCACTTATCATTAATAAGATTAGTTAAGGATTTCCCACTGACAATTCCCTCAGGTTTTTTCTCTCTTGGGTTAAATGATTTTCTTCATATTTTTGTCTTATTGCAGGAAATTTTTTAATTTTGTTGATTTTTGTGTCATCAGGATTTCAGTAATCTTGGCAAACTGATATTTCTGGGGCCTGGGTTTCTCGATTTTAACCTAAGTGATGAGAGATTCCATATCACAGAATTCATTGGGATGATGAGAGCTCATGCTGCTTAGAATTATAAGGAAGTACCCAATAAGTGTTTTAAATTACTTAAATTTAATAGGAATGCACAACACACACACACACACACACACACACACACACACACCTTCTACCTAATTAACCAACAGGCACATTGTGCAAGATCATACCCCGGAAGTTAATCATGTGGGAGAAATGAATGCGCCTGCGAATGGCCTCAAGTGTGTTCCTGGTCACTTTCAAAAGAGCATCCGTGTTTTGGTGGTTAAAATGGGAGAGCAGCTCACGGGCCTCCTCTAACACCTCGGTTTCTTTCTTCTTTCTTGTGATTGCTGTCAAAGGCAGAGAACTAGCCCCAGCATTAAAGGAAGATGCCAAGGCCTGAGAATGCCCATCTCTTGTTCCTGAGAGAGAGAGAAAGATTGATCCATTACATTACAGGGGGAAAAAGTAAGATAAATTACATGCAAGCTCAATATCAGGTAAGTTCCCGACATCTGAGAAAGTAAGATCGCAGAAGAATAGAAAGAAAAAATTGGAACTCGAGGTGGCCCAATAGAGATCATCTCTCACTTGAAAAAACGGACAATAGATCCAGAAATGTAGGTTAAAAGTTACATTGAGTTAACTCAATAAAAGTTAAAAATTGAGCCTCAAAGACCTGTATTCCAGTATGTTCTTATCCAACAATATCCCTAAAAACCTTGGGAAATAATATCTTCCTCCTCCTCTTTATAGGAAAAGATTTGTATAGTTTAACACAAAATATGTAGGAGAAGCAGCCAACCCATTTGTGCAGAATCATAATTTCAGATTCATAAATATCATTATAAGGGCTGGCTCTGCAGTTAAGAGCACTGGCTGTTCTTCCAGAGGTCCTGAGTTCAATTCCCAGCAACCACATGGTGACTCACAACCATTTGTAATAGGATCCAATGCCCTCTTCTGGTGTGTCTAAAGATATCTACAGTATACTCAAATAAATAAAATAAATCTTTAAATATATATACATATATATATATCAGTATAAAATTAAGGTCATTTTCATAGAAGTATAAAACTTTTTGCTGTATAGAAAATTAAATTTTAGTTTTCAGCAAACATCCTGGAGAGAAAGAAGCCTCCCTCCTCTCTCACCTGAAATGTCACCTTTGGGACTTGCATTCTCATGGCAGACTTTTTCAGTTGCTTCTTCAGGTAGGACATCCACGTCCAGTAACATGTTTATTAGCTCATTGACTGCTTCCTCCACTAGGGAGCTTTTAAAATGGAGTATCTGAGCACCATTCACACAAAGATCCTAACGGCAATAAGAACAAAAGAAGACAGTCGCACGTCTTCATCTAGCTCTTGAAAGCTCAACAGGAAGAGCAGAAAGAGCACAGATTTAGCCTTTAACTGATACTTTAGCTTCAGGGATGGCTTGACACTGTGGTGGTTAACCTCAATTGTTAGTCTGGGATCTAGAATTATTTGACATAGAGAAATCTGTCTAGAGTGGGTAGTTCCATTCCCTAGGCTTTGAAACCTATACTATATAAAAGTGACGAGCGTGAGCTGAACATAAACACCCATCCCCCTCAACCTCTTGGCTGTGAAAGCAACATAGACAGCTGCCTCAAACTCCTGAGGCTCTGACTCGCTGCCAGGATGCATTGTAACCTCGAATCATAACCCATAGCAAGCCCTTTCGCCCTTAAGTTGCTTTTGTTGTGATATTTTATCACAGCAACCGAGAAGGTAACTAAAACAGCAACATACTCTGCACTCACTCCAGCCAGGCATCCTGAGAAGAAAGCATTAAGGACAAGAGAACCAACTGGATCCAAGTGAACAGACCAAAGATGTGGGGTATTTCTTTTTTGTTGTTGTTGTTGCTTTTCCCTGGTATGGAAGAAGCAACTCCCAAAGACATCAGTAGCCTCTCATCCCATGGAATTTACATCATGTGATATAAATTTGCCCTTCCTATGATGTGATTCTGTCCTTCCTTCTGGGGGAGGGAGAGTCGGTTTTCCTTGAGGAGTGGCCAATGGCAGGTTGCCTGTGTCCTAGTGGATTATGCCACAGACATGTACATATGGGCGATGTTTATTGGACTTAATGTGTTTTAAAAGATGACTTGAAGCTCAGTGAATGTAGACCAGGGGAGGTTGAGGAATGAAGCTCGTGGATATGACAAACTATTTTGAATTTATTCATAGAAAATGTCATACATGCGCATAATGCATCTTAGTGTATATTAGTTGCGTGTACTCCGTGTAATAACGTATGCAAGTGCTAGGAACAGTGTCCAGAACAAGGGAATCTTTAAGAAGGACAAGCAAATGACGTTCCACCGGAGAGACTATTTCCCAAACTTGTTTGTCTCATTCTAAACCAATACATCTCTAAGAGATTCTTAATATTTTTTTAATTATTTTTCAGTCATTTGACTCTATGTTGGGGAGATTCAAAACGGACCATATCATCTCCCATTCTCAAGGCCAGATCTCCCATTAAAGTTCTCAGTTGACTTCCTCACAATTATTTATGTCTGCTCAGAGGCAGGAGCATGTATTTAAAACTCCTAGAATTCTCTTTTACTATGTGTTTTGGAAATCAACCCTTGATGATTGATACTATTGCTCCAAGGTTATTCAAAGCCCTCAACTCTTGCTAAGAGAAGACATAATTATAAAAGTTAAATCAGCGTAAAAATTACAAAAAACAAAAAAACAAAATGAGGACAACGTAATGATGGATTTACATAAATGTTCCTGCATCAAACCAAACCAAAGATGTTCCCTCCAGCACCTGCCAATCTCAGTAACTCATCTCCATGATGACATCAGGCATAAAAAGTGTCCAAAAGCTCTGTCTTTGAGTCTCCGTCATCTCTTCTTTACTAAACAGCTCTCATGGAAAGTAAAAAGCCCACAAGGTCTCAACTCAACACAAAAAGCTACAAGCAGCTAAGCAATGAAAAGAGCAGGAGAAATAGTCTTCCCGAGAAAACAGCACACTAACTGGTTACACAAAACCAATGGTCAGCCCTAAAACATACATATAAGTAACATTATACATACTGAGAAGACTATATTTATGTGGTTAGGAATATATATGTAAAAATATGTACATATATAACCAATAATTAATGAAAAGGGAGCCATGAATTTGAAAGAGCACAAGAAGGAACATCTGGAAGTATTTACAGTGAGAAAAAGAATGGGGAAATAATGTAATTATGTTTTATTCTCAAAAACAAAAGAATTGGACCAGAGAGATGGCTCAGTAGTTAAGAACAATGACTGCTCTTCTAGAGGTCCTGAGTTCAAATCCCACCAACCACATGGTAGGTCACAACTATCTGTAATGTGATCTGATGCCCTCTCCTGGTGTGTCTGAAGACAGCTACAGAGTACTTGCGTATAATGACTAAAATAATTTTCAAAAGAATTAAAAGTTTAAAACAATATATACATAAATGAAAACAATTTTAAAATATAAAACAAACAATTTGTAGAAATAAGTCAACCAAAAGCACTTACATATACTGATAATCAAAATACAGATTAATTTAGATTTATGATTTGCTATTCAGACTAAAACTAATAAATTATAATAGAACAATATTGGTCAGAGGCTAGTGAAGTTGGTATTACTGTATTATTTCATTATACATTGGGATCACTCTTTTAAAAACAATTTGTCTATAACTATAAAGACCTGTGAGATGAAACAAAACAATATGACACAATAATCCTATTTGGAGGCAATGGTCCTGAAGACCAAAAAATATTATACGTATATATTTATTATAGCTCTTGGCAAAATTGGCAATTTTGGAAGCCATTTAATGTCTGATAGTAAGAAGCAATAAATATATATCTCAGTAAAATATTATGAAGGTATCATTTATGTGCTGCCTGTGAAAGGCATATAGTGACATGAAAAAAATATTATATAGCAAAGAAACTAGCTAGGAGGCAAAGCATAAAAGCTGTATGCAAGCCTGCAGTGAGTACAATGAGAATCATGGAAAACATGAAAATCATAAGCAATGGTGATGTGATTGGTAGAAATGCTAATTTCCCTATTTCTAAACTCTAAAACTTGATGTAAATACAGAGCTGAGTGATATCTTTTTCTGATGAAGAGAAAACTTAAAAATCAGCAGAAAAAAGATTAAAAATCATTGTGAGAAAGGGAAACAGAATTCTAAAATGTGGGCAACCCTAATGTAGATTAA
Source organism: Micromys minutus (assembly GCF_963924665.1). Lineage (NCBI taxonomy): Eukaryota > Metazoa > Chordata > Mammalia > Rodentia > Muridae > Micromys > Micromys minutus. The sequence goes on along the minus strand of NC_137955.1, from coordinate 42,861,325 downwards.
AGTTTACCAAATACACAAATAGATCTTAACACCAAATGCTCGGTCATCTTAAAGTGTTTGTTGTGAGTATAAAACCCTCCTCTTCCAAGGAGATCAGATTCAGGTGGTGTCTCACTGCCGACTGGCTGAGAAACATGGGTTCTGTGATTAGAAAACTTCTGTAAAGAACATGGTTTATACCAAAAATACTCGATCTTTTTTTCAAAGACTCTGGGCCTTTTCATGTAAAGCAGAGTATGTCATGGTGACAGAAGCCAACAAAAACTCACAGCATTGAAGATGGAGGGAGTGGCTTTGTAGATAAGAAAGTTTGTCGATCTTCCAGAGTTCAGAGTTCAGGCCAAGAGAGGACATGAGAGTTCAGCTACAGAATCCTGATGCCCTCTTCTGGCCTCTATGTGTATCCCATGCCCTACACACACACACACACACACACACACACACACACACACAAACAAACATGCACATAAACACACACACAAATACACATACACACAATGCAGATGATATAAAAATAAATTTTAAATAAAAAAAAAAAAAACCTTTGAGTGCCAAGCAACAAAGCATTGAACTTCCCTGAGAAAAAATGCTTGCACGTGGGTTGCTATGGTTTCATTGACAGCTGAGTGGAAAGAGTTCTCCATGAATCCTCCCTCACTAGAGAGAGAAAGGTTGTGCCAGGCTTCCCCCACATTCTACCTGCCTGCTGCATTATATAGCTATGGCTGTCACCCTGTCTTGGTGATAAGTCCCATCTCTATCATAGCCACAAGCTCACAGGAATGTAATGGGTCCTACAGTAACCACTACGGGCCAACAATATTAAAGCCACCATTGAAGAGTTTCTATCACCAGAATACCCACAGGGAATGTTGTAAATGGGGCCAATGTGTCATTCATAAAGGGTATAGAACCTCTCTGACAGTAGCTTGGTCAGAGAAGAATGTAGAAAGAAAAGCACCCCATTTGCAAGAATGTTTGGGAAATAATGGAGACCTGAGGGAGATTATTTTCATATATTGATGTGTGATAAACCTGTAACTACAGTCTCTGCTCTGAGTAATTTAAACACAGGCCTCTGATATTTCCCACCTTTCCCAGGAATGAGTTCAGAACTCTATGATACTAATACTTGTGTTGAAACAGTTCTTTGGAGGTTTGAAGAATACAGCTAGCCCAGAAGCTGCCCCCAGCTACTTCATAACTAACCCTTGCTTACTGAAGCTCTCCTAAAAGAAAAGAAGTAGCTCTGCCCTTCATAAAAATGTGAAAATTTTAAAAATGTGTGCCATAGCAATGCCCCCTCCAGCTGATCTGAAAAGAAGTAAATTATCAGCTGCTTAGATAACATTTTCTTTATCTTCACATGGTCAGATGGTTCTACATTTGAATAATTTCTATCATGGAGCAGAAGAAAGTGTTTTTAAATTCCTAATTTATGCTTTAAATATTCCTTTTATATTTAAAAACCTTAATTCTAGAAAGTTGTTTTTAAGTCAGTCTTCTGACAACCTTGGTCATTTGGAGGAATTCGTCACAAGTCAGGGGGTCATCCTGAGGGAGCTGACAAAGTGCTATACTGTTCATTTCCTCCAGGATGGCGTGGATGCGAAACTCAATCAAGTCATTGACGCGGTCAAGCAGCAGCTCCAGGTCCTCTTTGGGAAAAACAAAATGATGACAGATTAGGTGAAGCCTTTCTTTCAACATGGACACATGATAGGACAATAGCAAAAATGTCAGGATTAAAGATGCTTGGGTTATACAAATCTATCCTTAGTTACTTTTCTGTTACTGTAACAGGACAGCACAACTATGACAACTTGTAAAAGAAAGAGTTTGATGGGGGCTTTCTTACAGTTTCAGAGAGTGAATTGGTGATTATTGTGGTGGAGAACGTGGAAAAGGGTAGTCAGTAATGGTGCTGTAACAGTAACTAAGAGCTTGCTTAGTTGAGACACAACCTTTAGTCAGAGAAAGGCAGAGAAGGCATGGTAGGAATGACATGGCTTTTTGAAACCTCAAAGCCCAGCCTTAGGGACATACCTCCAACAAACATGGTCACATTTCCTAATCCTTCCCAAACAGTTCCATCAACCAGGAACAACACATTCAACTGCATGAGCCTATGAGGATCATTCTTATTTAAAAGCACCAGTGTCTTTGGTATTTTTGGCTGTTAAACATGTGGCTGTTGTAGAGTGTTCCTCCTTTAACAGCTTTCCAATCTTCCTGGCTCTGGTTCATTTTCCTAGAAGGGCACCTGTGACTGTGTGTAGAGAGTAGTCCCTGGTCCTAGATTTTCTATGGTCTGTTCATTCTTTCATCTTTGTGTGCATCATACTTGTCACTCCTGTGTCTACTCCTTTGATGATTCATGTTTCCATCATTAACATTTATGTCGGTGCCTATTCTAAAGGGTGCCTTCCACAACTGTGACTGAAACAAAATTTTGCTGCTTTTGGCTCTTCCTTAAATCAATACCTTCACTACCTAAATAAATACCTTAATTTCAATAATTTTCAAGCTAATTCATTCAGGCAACTGTTCAATGTACCAAATGATTCTTGCTGACAACACTTATTCAGTGCAAAATGAACCCACACTTCTGTTTAAGTGAGTGCACACAAAAGAAACCATTTGTTTCCTCCTGGTTCTTCACAACATCTTCAAAGACATTGTGGGGGAAAAAATGAAAAAAAAAAATTTCTCAAGGAGATCCCTAATCCTCTATGAATATTACCTTACAGTACAAAGGGGACTTTATGGCTGATCTTGAGGTTCAGAGACTGTTCTAGATTATTTAGGCAGAGCTGTCATAAGGACCTTATAAGAGGAAGTTGGGAAAGGCCAAAGTTGATAGAAAAGAGAGGGGCTGAGAGAAAAACGGATTGGCCATGAGACACAGCTAGCTCTAAATATGCATGGTCATTCTCCTAAAGATGTAGGAAGCCTGTAGAGCAGAGAAAGTGCTAAGGAAAGGTCGTTCTGCAGTTTCTGGGAAGAACCTTCTCTGAAGATGCTTTGATTTTAGCCATATAAGACTTTGGATTTCTAACCCCTGCTGGCTCATTTATTACAATGAAGAATTCAACTGTTCTTGAGACTTGACACAATCTGTTTCCTTTGGTCAAAGCAGCTTCTCTAAGCAGCACATTGAGACCATCACAAAAGCCACAAATGGTCAAAGTACAAAGAGCTAGTGACCATGAGGTGCCCAACTACAATGGCTATATCTATAAAAGTGCTCAGTTTTGTTCTCCATTGTCTTCTTTGTTAAGTTATAAAAAGAAAACACAATTTAAAAAGGAGAATTAGGATTTCTTTAGACCCTATCTACTTCTCTCTAGCTAGCATCTAATAAAATACACAAATTGCTAATGCTCTAATCCTAATTCCTCTCTAGGGAAAATACTGCTAAAGACTACCTTAGCAGTCTGTTCTAATTTGATTGTGATAACTCTCACTATGAAGGTTTTATATACCTTATAAATGCCTCCTTAGAGATTTTAGCTCATTTACTCTTGTTATATTTCCTACGGAGAGATATTTTGGAAGGAATATTGGCTTAGAGGCAAGGAAACTCATCTTTATTGCTTCTATCTGTTCAATGCTAGGTGCCATTTAGCATCTCTGGATTGTTCCTTTCTAACCTTTACGTTGAGGATCCGGCTTAAAACCATTGCACAGCTCCCGCCATCCTCCTAATGCTAAGGCCACCTAATTGTGCATCTTTTTGTATTCCACTGCAAACTGTAGTGAGCCTAAAATACACTTCGTTAATATGCAAACAACTCTGTTAGAATTTATCTTTGAAACTGGTTCCCACTGAAGCAAGCAAAAGTATGCAACGGTCTTAGGTAGGCTTTCTACTGCTGTAATAAAACACCATGAGCAAAAGAAATTTCAGAGGACAGGGTTGATATCATCTGAGAGCCTGTAGTTCACCCAGGGAACTTAAGACAGAAAGCTTGGTGAATAAACTGAAGTCATGGGCAAGTTCTGCATACTAGCTTGTTCCTCAACTACTCCTGAATAGGATGTGCTTGATAATTAGTATATACTAAGTAGTATATAGTTGTTTAGAAGGTACTGTAGAAATGTACTGAGAAGACAAGCTCCTAGTAATTAAAGTTATCAACAAGCCAAGTCCCATTTCAGGTGAGACAAAGTGAGGCAGAGACACAGAGAGAGAGAGAGAGAAATAGTATCATAGGAGTAACCTAGAAGAGAATCCCAGAAAAACATGACCCAGACAGGAAATAACATGACCAAATGTGTCAGGAAAAAAAAAGTCAGAGAAGTGCAGAAATAGAAATTATGCACTTCCGGTCCCACATAAAAGAATTATTGTCCCAGTTATCAGCACAACAGAGGCTCTGGGTGGAGTGGACATGAGATAATGTAGTCAGAGCTAACACCTTATCCCAGGCCACAAAAAGTAGACAAAGTCAGGCCATGATGAAGAGATGACAGATAACACTAGTTCGGGAAAAAAAAGAATAAAATTTCTCTTTTATAAACATTCTACCATTATGTTCCAATCTGCACGACCCTCTTTACATGGGAGATCTGAAGCTAGTGTGTTCTAGAAGGTATGGATTAACTCTGGAAAGTATCTCATGGAAGAGCTCACTATTGGACAGTGATAAACTGTGAAAAGCCTTATGTAAAAACATTTCCAACTGTTTAACATCCCAGATGGACTTTCTTGGGGCTCTTTTGAGCCCGGTTTTTTCTGTTTGTTTTGTTTTGTTTCTTGTTGTTGCTTGTTTGTGTGTCTAAGGCATTCCTGGCTTATTCTGGGAAAGTGGACCTAACACAGTGTGCTGTCGTACATATTTTTAAAGCACTTCTGCCTCCTTACAGAAAACTAGCACTTGCTTAAACTTTTCTCATTCAAAATGCCCTGTCCTTCAGCATGCTGCTGCATCAAAACCAAGATCCCAAAAACTACTGAGAAGTCTGCAAGGGAGATCAGTGGTAGAGCATTTGTCTGCTGGATGCACTGGGAGCTCTGAGTCTGATCTAAGAGATAAGGATAATGAGAAAGAAGGAAGGACATGAGAGGAGAGATGGTATAGGGAAGAAAGGTTGTAAGGAAACCTGAATGAACTAAACAGTTAGTAATTAAAATGTCCTTAAAAAATCATTTGCTAATAATAGCAATAAGAATCAACAAAATTACATGAATAACCTTTGAGAAAAAATTAAATAATAAATATGTATAGTTTCTAAGACATTACTGAACTCCTTATGCTTAGCCGTTGTCCACTGTATAAGCTTTGAGCCTTATTTCTCATTCCATGATTTAAAACAGCATATTTAATAACAAATTATCTAGAAGGCAATAAGAACCTAGCTCTTAAGACTGAGAAGTTTAAAAAAAAAGTGTAGACACACTCACTGATCTTCGCAAAAGCATTTTCTAAATAGGCCTCAATATTCAGGGACGTCCAAGTCAGGACAGCCAGGCCAGGCTGGAGAGCTTCGTCCACTCGAGCCAAATGGGAGAGCATCAACTGCTCAATGGCAGGAGGCATTTTCGACTTCACTCTCTGGTATTCAGACAGCATCATCTGCAACGAAGTGTGATTAAATGGCCAGTTTCTGTGTTATTAGTAATATATACTAGAATTTTTATTGAAGAGAGATAACGTTTTTGTCTTGGTCAAACTATTGCAATATCAACATCCTGGCAGGAAGAATGTTACAAACAAAACATATGGCTGATAAGGACTTTCTTTACGCCCACCACATCCCAATCCGGTGAGTTAGAACTGAGAATCCAAAATAAACAGGATCATTTCTTGGCATCTACCCAGCCCAAGACGGAGAAAAGTCAAGTAGCTTTTCTAAACAATGTAGTTACTGGAACGGTATGCCTGTCTGTGCTTCAGTGGGCTCGCTCATTCTGTTTTCATGAGGCCAGGGCATATCCTGCTCTTTGAGCATCTCCTGTAGACCATATTCACCATCACGGTTGTCTGTATCATAAAAGACATTGCTAGATAAAACTATCAACTAAATCTTGATACAAGACCCACAGGGCAGAGGGAGAGTCAAGAATCAGTGTTGTTTTCAAATGGCTCTGAACATCACCTCTTGGCTAAAACAGTGGGCACACTGAAGACAGGGCAGGCAAGTCACAACGGTCACTTAAGGTAAAGAAGTGCATTATTTACTAACAGTACATTCCACCTCACTGTAAGTCAAGAGCAACTGCATAAACAATACAAAGACGAGATTTTTTTTTAACCTGTTTTTTTTTCCCTCATTTCCTTGAAACATCTGATAGAACAATGAGCCAGGCCTACCAGCATCTGTTTAACTCACTCATTGGTTGTTATCAGAAAAAGAATTTGTGATCTGAAATGGGGGAGTTTGCCATGAAAAGTCCAGGTTAGTTCCTGTTCTGCCCACATTCTGTTCTTTTCAAATACACCAAATGAATAGCCCATGGTCCTCAGAGCACACATCAATGTGCTTCTTAAAGACAAACAGTTTTAAACTCATACTTGAAAAGAAACTATTGGTATTACCATGATATTAGATCATAGTCTGCCAAAATTGTTTTCATTCGTATACTAGAACAAAAATGAACCCCTGGAGTGAATATGTTTGCCAAATTCTATATACATCGGTGTCATACTAACAATTATTTGCCAGAACCTATCAGACAAAAGTGTGGGCTTTAAAAAGGCATCTAAACCTAACATCTTTCAAATGAGCTCAAACTTTCCATAATACTTTTCTATGGTTTTCATAAGATGCTTTCATTTTCCTCAAAAGCTACTTGGGGGGGGGGGGGGGCTACATTTGATGATTTATTAGCAGTTGCTTCCAAATTTCCTAAAGCGTTTAGCCACTTCTCACTGCTTCTATCTTTTTCAGTGCCCACCACTTATTCTATTGGAGAAATGACTCTTAGAATCCGCATCCAGCAGGCTTCACCTTTAATCTTTTAAACCCAGGAAGCACCACACTTCCCTTTTACACATGAGGAACTGAGGCTTAGGAGGTAAAGTCATTTACCCCGAGATAATGCTTTGGATCCGGATCATATCGGCTTCACAATCTCTATTCCTCACTGCAGCCCACACGTGCTCATCTCTTCAGTTTCAAATATATTCCAAGAAAAAGATGAATTAAAGCAAACAGCCAGATACATTTGCATATCTGTAGAAACTGTTAGATTCCCAGCACAATAACTCCAAAGCTAAGGAGAGTATTACATGTCCTCCAAATTTCCCAATAAATCTGCTTTCACGGGATAGCCAAGGTCTTCTAACTCTTTCCAGCTCTACGACATCACAAATGCCAACCAGACAGCAATTTGCTTGTTCAAATCTTTGGTTGGGACAGTAGCGGCTTTCACACATTCTTTGCCCTCCTCTTCTCATGGAGTTGGGGCTATGCACCCTTCACTGAACCTGGGTGTGTATTCAGAGAACCACGGGGGGTCAACAGAAGATCCTGTGAGACATCTGGAATGGCATTCAGACCATGTGGCCTTTTTATTTAGTGTAGCACTAGCTCCCCGTGGTATAAGGTATTCTAGCCTGGGAAGTCAATACCAGAAATTCTTGTAGAGCTGCCTCAGGCTGTAATCCTGGCTGAATATATCATTCAACACCTGTTCAAACTCTTTAACACAGAACTATGAAAAGTCTGCTAAAAGCTCCTATATTTTGAATTTGTGTGTTACCTGCAACACATAATGGAGAAAGACTGTGGGGGAAATTAGTAGCAGTAATTGTATAGCTGTGTAAATATGACTTCTTAGTAAAGCATTGCTCTTGTAATTACGTAAATTGACCTGGTGAGGGTTTTGCTGACCCAAATGAATGCAAAGAGAATATAAACACTCTGACTAGTGTTTTATGGGTCCAGATTAGAGCAACGTCTGCCCATGGCTGATTTTAACTTTTTAACAGAGCAAGAATAGTGAAAAGACAATTAAGAATAATTCTGGGTCCTGGTCCTGATTCTGTCACTTAGATATGAGACACCGATTCTGTCAGTTTCTCTGGGCCACATGGTACTTTGTCCCACCCATCGTACGTGGTGGTAAGAAAGACGACATGAAATGACTGCCATGAAAAGGCTTGGAATGGATTGGGAATGGAGGGAGACGTCTGTAACCCCAGCTACTGGGAGAGACTGAAACAAATGAACTGGAAATTCAAGGCCAGTCTGGATTACAGGAGTGAAGGGTGAGCTGAGGATACATCTGAGCGGCAGAGCACCTGGTGGCGTGCATACAGCTCTGTACGCAACATGCAGTACAGCAAAGTGAGGGAGGGAGGGAGAAGCAGGAGTGGTAGGGAGGGAGAGAGGGAGGGAGGCTTAAATCGTGAAGCACTGTGCAAGTGTGTGGTCATACGATGTTAATCACTATGATCTGAGACAGGGTCTTGCATATATTATTAGGTTAACCTCAAACTTGTCTCATGGTCAAGGATGGCCTTGAACTTCTGATCCTCTCGCTCTACTTTCCAGGTGCTAGAATTATGGCATTCGCCACCACAGCTGGTTTTCTATGATGTTTTCGTAACGCTTTGTATGTGGTCTGGTAGTGGGGCTGTAGCTTTGACCTTTTCTTTCTCATCCTCTGAGCAATGGATTTGTCAGTGGGAGTCAGTCCTTCCTTGTAATTCTCTCCTTGTCCTTGGCTTCCATGATACTTGGTTTAATCTTATCTCAAAGTTCACTCCTATTTCTTGTGACTTGTTATCTTCTACTAGACCCTGTGATATTGGAATGACTTTATGTCTAATCCAGTGGCCCTCTACTCATTTTTTCTGTCTCTGTTCCTCCCTAAAAGTTCTCATCAAATACAAGGTAATTAACAGTAGCTACATTCTAAAAGGATACCTCTAAAAAGCTTGCCTCCAACTTTGAGTGCTCTACTGAGCTCCAGGTTTCTAGATCTAATTGCATGGGTACCATGGCCATGTAGATGTCAAAAAGCCATCTTGGACTTAGGATAGGAGCTACATGTTCTAATGGGCCCACAAAATAGGCTATGTCCAGTCTTTATCATCTCTACAAGTGAGACTTACAGTCAAGACCACTGCATATTATTGGGCAAGTTGTGTACAGTACAAACTGACCATGATTGGTAGCCCCATTTCAATAACCCTTGAGTTCCCTCCTAACCTGTCTATGGACATATCCTTAATTGTCTAACTAACTCTGGTCATTGTAGCTCAAGCTACTGTCTTCATTCTCCATCCTGGATCAATGCTATACACCCAAATATCTCCTTCCTACTGGCACTCTTATCCCAATTAAAGTCCATTTCTGTGTAGCCACCAAGAAGCAAGGATGGTACTTAATATAAGTGAGACTATGTCTTTTATTCCAGCCCAAAATTACCCCAGTGACATCCTGAAATACTGAGAATTAAAGCCCAGACTTTCAATTCTAAGAGCTGGAATTCAGTTCTCAACAAAGCAGTGCACCTGTAATTCCAGCCTCAGACAATGGAAGTGGGAAATCCACAAAGCAAGCTGACCAGTGATATTAGTCTTGTTGGTAGCAATGAGTTTGACTCATGGACCCTGACTCAAGGAATAAAGTGGAGGATTGATCAAAGATGATTGTTGACATCTACCTTAGGTTTCCATGCGCACATGCACACATGGGCTCACACTCATAAAACCAAATGAAACCAAATAAATAATAAATAAATAAATAAAACAAAAGAATAAATGTACTCTAGAGCCATCTGGCAAGAAGGAAATAAAAGTGCTATACCTTCATGTCACTGAAGTTTTTTTTGTACATGTCCCGCTTCTGGAAGAGGGCAGCTGCAAACGGTGACACAGGTAGACCCATCTGAGACATGCACTGTGTTTCTCTAAATAAGATTAATATCTGAGGATCAAAGTTCACAAACAACTCCCCTGTGCCTGGAGCCTTCACCAATAAAGAAGCCTTAAGGCCTGTGTGAATTTCTTCAATCTGTGGGAAGAAGTCAACATTATTACTATAAGAGTGTAATGTGCACACAGTATCTGACTCAACCATTTCTGGGATTTGGTGAACACTTATTCAGTAATCTCCCATAGACTTGACCTTGCTAGATCCCAGACAGTAGGGTCACCTTCAGTTCTCCTAAATTCCCTCTCGGAAACAGCCTTCAGGTTCTTGGTGATGACACTGCACAGTCAGCTGAATGTATTCTTTTCAATTTTGAAACTTTACACATGACATATAGGTAGATGCTGCAGTAGCCTACATGATTTCAAATGGTTAAATTTTAAGAAGTCTGAAACAAAACACCCAGGATATTTAGGACACTGAAAAAAACAAACCTAAAGCTAATAGGAATAGAAGAAAGAAGATCCCCATCTCAACATCCCAATAAAATATTTTCAACAAAATTATAGAAGAAAATTTCCCTAACCTAAAGAAAGGGATGCCTATACATAGGTTCATAGCATATGAACTACAAGAAGCTTACAGAGTACTGAAGAGATTGGTCCAAAAAGATAGTTAGGACTTTATGCCTAATCACTTATATTTCCTAATAAAATTTATACAGACCCAGCTTTTTATTCACTTAGAAACTCAATGGATAAAGTTATACAATCCCTTGTTATACTATTCCTTGTTGCTGATCTACAAAGAAACACAAGCATTGGTGAGCTACATCTTTATTCACTATTAATACAAGCAAATAAAGCATAAGACTTCTTCAACAGATATTCTTGGATTTGCTAACACATTCAGAATCTTATTATCTTTCCCTTTCTTTCTCTCTCCTCTGTGAGTGTGTATTGTGTCTGTATGTTTGGGTCTGTGACTCTGTATGTTTGTATGTATGCATATCTTTGTGCATGCTTGCATGTCTACGTGTATAGCTGTGTGTGTGAGTGTGTGTATGTGTAAATATCTGTGTGCATGTATGTGTGTGTTTGTGTGTCTGTGTGTATCTGTGTGTCTGAGTATGTGTGTCTTTGTATGTGTGTCTATCTGTGAGTATGTCTGTGTGTGCGTGTATATATAAATATCTGTGTGTGTATGTTGTGTGTGTGTGTGTGTGTGTGTTTTCTGGGGATAAAACCCAATGTCTCATGCATACTAAGCAAATGCTCTACAATTAAGCTATACCCTAGCCAGGATCTTACTGAATTTTTAAAGTGGTGAAGAAAGAAAACCCTAACTGGAACAGCAGTGAAACACTGTGTGACTTTCTCCCGTAGGAGATTACAAATTAAACAATGAGCTTCTAGTACCTAATTTACTATTTTTTTCAATACTAATAAGTATTTACTTTCATGATTACATTATATACTAAGACTTATTAAATCCAACCAAACTAATTTATAAAATATCCCTTTCCGATGCAAGAAGTAGCTTTCCTCTGCATGAACAGTAGGAACGACTTAAGGAGCATCCATTTGGAACTTTACCTGCTGAAGCCAGGCCCTATGGTAGAGGACCTCAAACTCCAAGAGGACCTTGGCTATCCTGTTATAACTGCGGATCACAGGCTTGGCCTCCGCAGTCCTCAGCACAGAGGGGTGCTGCTGGAAGACTTGCATTGGCTGCTCCAGCCTGTGGAATAGCTGCCGGGCCCACAGGATCTTCCCAGCTATGGGAGGCTGGTTGCGAGCCAAGGGAGGGTTGTACTTCTGTTTTGTATACAGCTTAGAGATCATGTCGATGTCAGCCCCAAAATTCTGAAAAATTATTTGGTATTTTTCCTCAATACCAAGATTAGGTATATTCAATCTGATTGAGACACACAAAAAAAAAGCACAAAGTTTTGAATTAATGATTCATTTTAAAACAGTCTAAGTGAAAGCAATGATGCTTGTGCGCCGGTTTAAAGAGCCAAATTAGTATCAATCCTTACAAGGCAAAACCACAAACCTGAGAAGAGCTATGTCATATTATTCAGACATTAGGCAGTATCACTACAGGCGCGGCAGCCTACTTCAAAGCTAAGAGTATTCTCTAATGACAGACAAGAAGCAAATCCCTAATCCTTCCAGGGATTAATTCTCTTCAGCCGCTGAAAACTTAAAACTTGTGACCTTGTGACTCAGACTGTTGGGAGAGGCTTTTCTTCACATTATAATTCGAAGTTATAATAAGAGTTATAATTACAACAAAAGATAAGCTATAAAAAGAAGCTAAACTGTGCTCGTATTAGCCCAAGTTTAGAAGACAGAACTTGGGAAGTTATTTCAAACCTCTACCTTTCAAATTTCTTGAGCGTGCTCAGAGCTTGCCTCGTGCTCTGAATCTTTTCAAATGTGATGTCCATGAACCTCCGCAGCTCATTCTGAAAACAGAACAAAACTCTATAAGGAACAATGAATAAGCGTTAAGATTATGTTTTTGAGACTAGGCCATCCTGTGAAACGCAGACTAAACTCAAATTCACAGCCCGCCTGCTTCCACCTCCCAAGAAATGAGATTAAAAATGTGTGTCACAGTGTCAAGAAACAATGTGGATTTTCTATTTATCAACAGAAGACAAGAGAGCCACATTCTTTACGCCTCTTCTAAAGGGTGGGGAAATTATACCAGAAAATTAGTGAAGCTTAAAGGGCAAATAAGTGTCCAAAAGCCAGAAAGAGAGACTTCGCTGTCCTGAGAACCTCATAAGGCTTTTACTAGTAATCGAATTTGTGCCTTAAAAGATTGCGTTTGAAGATAAACATAATATGTGCGTTACTCATCTACTATGCACTTTGGATTATGAATTAAATATAAAGGCAACCAGAACTCGGAAAAACCATTGTGTCGCTTCTTATTTTAAAAAAGCATCTTCACTCTGCGGACAGAATCACTCACTCACCGCTTCCCCGAGGCCAGCTGCAGCTGCACGGCTGGTTTCACAACACTGCCCCTCCTGCGCCAGCAGGGACCTAAGTCAGGACAGGACCGCAGGCTTCCACCCCTTACCAGCCCAGTTCTCATCCGGATCGTTCCTGGTCCCCTGGAACCCCACATTTCCCCCTGTAAACCCTGCCTTCATCCCTTATCCTTGAGATCGGTCAACCTTACCTACATCCAGAGCCTTGGGGATGTGGATATTTTTACCCCAGTTTTATAGAGGCGCAGGTTGTATTCAAGTTTAAAAGTCAAAGTGAGACATCATTAGTTAAGAGAAAGAGAAGAAGAAAGGGATGAAGAGGTCAGAGGTCAGCTAACCAGTAAACCAAATTCAGAACCGGGTTACTTTTAAGGTAGAAAACGAGAGGAACATATGTTGAGCTTTAGATATGTGTATGTGTGGGTATGCATATATGCACACACATATATATATATATGAACAAGTTAATGGACTCAGCAGGTTGTGTGTGTGTGTGTGTACATGCATACATACACACTTATAAATAAACAGTAGAAGAGGTTAAAAGGAGGAAAGGGGGTCAAATGGTGAAACCATGCTACTATAGGTATGACATTCTTTTAAAAATAAACTCTTTCCATTTAAACAAAGAAGAAAAATAGGAAGGCAGGAGCTAGAGTGCGAAACTAATCTCTAATGCCAAGTTCTGGAACATTCGCACAGCCTTGCTCTGCGCACTGTGGGAAGACACGTGCCTCTCTCCTGCTCGCTCCCTCGCTCGCTCCAAACTCACTCTCTCCGGGAAATCACCCACATCCACCCCAGCCTCCAGTTCCCAACCCCAGACAAACAGGAAGACAGTTTTATTTCCTCCCAGGCTCACATCCGGTCCTGTGAGGGAAAGCAGTGATGAAGGTCCCCCCCCCCCCCCCGGCTGTGTCGTAAGCCAGCCCCGCCCCCGGAAGTATCTATCGGACTGTTTTCACCTTTGAGTACTTATTGTAGACACGGGTTCAGGATACTGTCCATTCTGGATCATTGTCCCTCCTCCCGCAGCATTTTTGATGTCACACCCACTCTTCTCCTTCGCTTTTGATTCTATAAACCATTCTCCCTCTAAATTCATGCATGTTCACATTTGAACGGTGCCAGGGTAAGCAGTGTGGGCAAACCCACTTTCAAGGGTTTATCTTTCTGCTTCCAGGGTCCGCAGTGTGAAAGCCACCACACACAGTAAAGATTGCTGTTTTGTTGTTGTTGTTTCTTTGTTTGTTTTGGCAGGGTATTTGGTTTTGGGTTTTTTTGTTTTTATCTGTTCCTTTGTTTGTTTGTTTTTGCTTTTGGCTTTTGAATAACTCTACATCTTCTCATTAAGAAATTGAGACAAAATATGAGACCTCGTCCAGATGCTCAAGCATCTATCTACAGCCACAGAGGAGCTGCAGATGCTTGGTTAGGCTCCCCAGAGAAGCACATATGACTTACAGTTATTCTGTTCCCCAGAGTAATGAGAGCCAGGAGAGCGCCCACTTTCTAGGACTCTCCTGACTACTAAATCAACTCACAGGCATCAAAGAAAAGTGTCTGGGACTGCCTTAGAGCTCCCTCGCCCCTGACCTCATTCCTCCCTAAACACCTCACAGCATTTTCCCTATACTTGCACAAATTACTCTCTTGCTTCAGGAGGAAGTTGTGTGTGTGTGTGTGTGTGTGTGTGTGTGTGTGTGTGTGTGTGTACTCATGTTTGCAGATTCGAGTACAAACACAGGTGTGCTGTGAGTGCAATTCTTGCACAGATTAATATCCACATGTGAAAACCAAAGGGTGACTTTGGGTATTGTGCTTTAGTAACTAGCCACCTTTTGTGGAGACAGAATCTCTCACTTTAAAATTCACCAAGTAGGTGAGACTACTGGCCAGGGGTTCCCAAGAATCCTCCTGTCTCCCCACCTCCATACTGCTGAGTTAACAAAGCAAAAAAAAAAAAAAAAAAAAAAAAAAAAAAAAAAGGCAATTCTGGGCCTCACATTCAAGTGTTCGAGCTTGCAAGGAAAGGACCTCACAGACGGTGCTGGCTAGCTCCCCATCCCAACCTGATTCCTATAAAGAACAGCCCCTGCTGTGCCTCTTTAAATTATGATGTGTGCACACCTTCTTTTCAATGCAATGCATCAGAAGTTTTTGATATGTGTACTTTTTTTTTATTGTGATTAAGAATCATGGATTTATTTTTTGTAACTCTTGGCTATTGTTCTTGTGTACCCTGACAGCATCATGTGTGTCAACCTGTGTCCATTATGATGGGTGGTTATGAAATGCCAGACTGCTAAAATAAATGTTTCGGACTTAAAAAGAGTAAAATAAATGCTGCTTTGGGGATATTAAAAAAAAAAAAAGAAAGAAAGAAAAATGTGCCCCTACACCTCCTAAGGGTGAAAGAATTCTGCATCTTAATGTAGTACGGAGGGGAACTGCCAAGTGTCTTCCACCTTAGCTTCCCTGACTCCCACTTGCTAATAACAAGGTTCCTTCCTGATTATCCTCAGGGTGTCACATGACCCTACAACTGAAAGGCTCTAGGTTGTGCACTTACTACCCCTAAAGCTGTCACTCAAACCCTTCTCCCCTCCCCCTGAATCTGAAGCTGGACCACTTCTGTGATGTGTTCTCAGATGCTGATAAAGGCCACTCTCCAGGTTGGAGGGTGGAGGGTTGCTGAAAGTCAGGGTGGCTGGTCTGTGCTGAGTAAGGATGATGGGAAAGAAAGCAACTGAGAGCAAGAAGGTCCCTCCCTGGCTCAGTGGTCTCCAAGACCAGCTACAGCCCTGCCTCTAGAATCTGCCAGGCCTAACTGACCTTTAGGTTATCTCGGATCATAATTGCTACCCTGTAGTAACAACAGGAAATGCGTGCCACAGCCTAATGTAGCTACAGGGCATTTCAGCAGAGGACGAAACTTCCTAAGACTGGAGGCAGAAGATGTCCAGACATCTGTGATTGTGAATCATTAGCCAAAGCCTTATTTATGATGCTTTAATCTAGGGAACAGAGCCTTCAATTAGTCCTCTGAAATCATAAAATGCAGACTGAAATTGCTGCCAGCCCCCTGTGGTGAGGACACCTCTGCCTTCCAGGGACTTTGCTATGCAACCTACGTGAAGCTCATTAGTCCGCTTGCAAAACTCTTCATAATCTTGGTCAAAATCCATTCTCCGTTGGTCTAAGAAGTTATACTCCTTCTTCTTCATGGCAGCAACAACATCCTGAAAGACGGAAGACAGGAGACGGTCCTTTGGTTTCCTCTCAGCGCTCGGGATTTGGAGCGGTTAACTGCAGGTCTACATAAAGTGATTCCCTCAAAGATGTCTGTTTAAAGGAAAATTTGCATCTTCTCATGCCTCTCACTGGTTGGTGCTATTTGTTTTACACGCAGTAAAATCCTGCCATCCCTCATCCAGAGGAATCCTCCAAGATGCATAATCTTATCACACTGATACACAGATTATTTGGACAAATACATACAATTAAAGTCACACGTGAAAATAAGCAGGGGGTTGCTCAAAAGTTTCTTGTAATGATCACATCTGAAATAAGCTAAAGACAAGCCCAGAGTTGGATTTAATCAAATGTTGTTTTGTTGAGAAGCTTAAATGATCTCAAAGAAAAAATAGACGTTAACAAAATAAAAACCTGTCAGTAAGAAGATGGGGGAGCTATGATACCCACAGGAGAGATGTAACCCCCAAATCAAATACTTTAAGTGAACCATCTAACACACTCTACCGCTTTCAAATGCTCTAGAATTAATTATTTCACATCTCCGGTCTAGGGCTAGGAGAGTATAAATTAAGTGATTGGTCTCCTTGAAAACACCATTATCAGAAGTTTTGTTTGCTCAGCATGATGAGCAGTAATGATTTGTGATCATTCTTCACCAGGTACTAAGCCCTTCTCAGACTCGGAGCGGCACACTGTTGACAGAGCATATAACCTTTATGAAGACTATTGGGTCTCCTCCCACCATCTCCTCTTCCGAGTCACTTCTGCTTAGGTATCATTCGAATCTCTCAACATACAAAACATGCTGCTCAACTTCTGGAAAAGTCTACTAGTGAAAACAAGGTACTCTTTCTTGCTGTCCCCACGGACATATGGACACTGTGAGCGTACATGTAGTATGTGACACGTTTGAGACAAATATGGAGAAGCCACGTTACTTAACTTTTCAACATATATTCTTTTTTAATTCAATTGTGATATTTTTTAGGAGTTTCATACAGTATGCTATTGTTTTTCAATATCTACATTTCCCCCTCTCCCACTTCCAACTCCTCCCATGGTCCCTTCCACTGCCTCTAAAATTCATGATCTTGTCTTCTGAAATCATTATTATTAAATATGTAATGCATATGTAGCATATATGAAATGTACTTATGAGCATATATGTATGTGTATGCATGTGTATATATGTATATGTGTATATATGTGTGTACATATATGTACTATATGTATACATGTATGTGTGTGTATGTGTATACATGTATATGTGTGTATAGACATGTATGTATGTGTTTATATATGTATGTGTATGTATAAACATGTATTGTGTATATGTATATATCACACACATAGCAAGTCTATTTAGTGTTTTTCATGTATGTGTACCTATGTTTAAGGCTGACCACCTGGAACTGGATAACCGATCAAAGGGCTTATCTCTGAGGCAGGCGAAATTTCTTTTTCTCAGTAACCATTGATTGTAGTTATTCAGCTAAAAGTAGGGCCTTGTACAATCTCCTTCATTCACATAGGTACTGTAGACTGGCATGATCATTATGTGGGGATTGTTTAGGCAACCACATTGTTGAAAATGCTTGGGTACAATATCCCTGTCATGTCTAAAAGACACAGCGGTTAGTACCCAGCTCCCTGGCCCTTACAGTCTTTTTCTACTTCGCCCGCTCAGCCTCACCTGTGAGGACTGTGTTTAGATATAACAGCCTGGGCTGGAAACCCAGTGATCTCTCATTCTGTGGTGTATGTAAGCAGGTGTTTGACACATGTGCGTGAGAATGCACATCTGTGCTTGAAACATCCTTGAGAAACTGTTGTCTCTTTCTACCGTATGTTCTGAGAACCAAACTTGGGTTGTCAGGCTTGCAGGGCAAGCCTTCCTTCCACTGGCTCTATATAAGCCTTTAACATGTATACAAATAAAATGTATACAGAACTTAAACGTCACTCAAATCTTGGTGTCAAATGGTGCCTGGGATACATTGTGCTCTTCACCAACTATTTTTGCATAAGGTAGAAAAAAGGAAATATGAAAATCTATATGTGAGTGGATGAGGAAGAACTGGATGCAGGCAATGGCCATGAGTATGAAAGAGAATGTAAGGTACATGTTTTCTATTTCTAATTACAAAGATGTCAGGGATATTGGGTTTTGGTGGTAAAGAAGTGCATAAAGCATGTTTAGTACTGGAAGTGTAAAATCTATTGTGAAGTTCACAGCTTCTACCTCAAATTCCACTTCTAATTGTATATAAGCTCATTAAGTTGTATGATTTTGGGTCTGGTTAATTTTGGTGTGTTGTGATTTTATTTATTTCTAAGATTTCTTATGATAAAATTTATTTTTAGAAATTAATTTTTAAAGGAAAAAAATTATATTTTAACTGTTCTCTTGGGTTACTAAGGAAGATGCTTTTTCTTAAAGATGACAAACTTGGACCTTCACTAGGTTCAAGGACGTGTTTCATCCTTGTAACCACATATCTGAGAAGAATTCAGTTCTCAAATAAATCCAACTTCCTTATTTAAAAGTCCAAACAAAATTTATATTACATACTCATGATTTGTCTAAGTATCACTATCTGTAAAATATTTAAGCCTGCTTATGGGTAGAGACAGAAAATGGTATTTAAATGTATAATACCTGATATTTAGCCACCATGTCTTCCAATCCCTCTATTTTGGAATCTTGCAGGACTGAGTATGTCTTGAAGGTAGTGAAGATGTCCGTTATCTTGGCCAGGCGTCGGTGGAAAGTTTCAAATTTTCCAAAAATATACATCTCACTAAAGTCAAATTGTTTTTCACTTGGATTTTGCTT
This sequence comes from Micromys minutus, assembly GCF_963924665.1. Classification (NCBI taxonomy): domain Eukaryota; kingdom Metazoa; phylum Chordata; class Mammalia; order Rodentia; family Muridae; genus Micromys; species Micromys minutus. The sequence goes on along the minus strand of NC_137955.1, from coordinate 42,842,393 downwards.
AAGCTTTTGTTTTGTCTCCTGAAAGCAGGACTGGTATCCCTGAAGGTCAAAAGCAAAGAATATAAGGAAAATGGGACTCGGGCAGGGGACATGTCTAAGAGTGGGAGCAACCCCCTAGCACAGAAGGGAGGGAAGAGGGAAAGAAGGGAGGGAGGGACAAAGGGAAGGAGAGAGAAAAAAAGAAGAGAAGGAGGGGGCATGCAGAGGAGAGAGGGGGGAGGAGGGAAGGGAGGAAGAAACAGGGGAAGGAAGGAGGAGCAAGGGGAGGGAAGGAGGGGCAAGGAAAGGAGAGAGGGAGGGAGAAGGGGAGAGGAAGGGAAGAACAGGGGGAAGGAAGGAGGAACAGGGAGAGGAAAAGAGGGGCAAGGGAAGGAGAGAAGAAAGGAGAAGGAGGGGGAGAAGAACAGGGGGAAGGAAGGAGGAACAGGGGAGGGAGGGAGGAGCAGGGGAAGAAAAGGTTCATCTATTTCTCCAATGAAGATGGTGGCAAAATTAGAATCCCTCCTCATAACTGCATTCCTTTCCACTTAGACATTGGTCTGACTCTTCTCTTTCCCCATCCAACAAACGGCTACTTTAGTGCGATTCAAACCTGTGTCTTTTCCTCCTCGGTCCCACAATGTCTAGTACCATTACCTGCTTAAGTTTAATAGCAGCTGCTATTTTTTGCATAACAATGTCCTGAGGCTGGCTCCAGATGGTGGCAGTCCCATTGTTGGTGATGTGGGCTTTACATGTAGATATCATCTGATTTGTCACCTAAAATTTTCCAATAACAACAACAACAACAACAATAGTAATAATAATAATAATAATAATAATAATTTCAGGTACATAATACTCTGAATTATAAACCTGAATAGAGTCCTCAAGTCTTCTTCTCAGAATCTAGTCTGTGACCTTCATCCCCTCCTTTGCTTTTACCTCACAACACTGATCAGCCCTAACCCTCTGATACAGTCAAAATCCACAGTCTGGATTGCGATTGGCAATCCCAGAATGACGGACGAAGAGCCATCGTCTTCAGTGATGAAGCCAGCGGTAAATTACCCAATGCAGTGAATGGCTCCTCGTTCGTGCCCCGTTGAGAGGAGATGGGGATCTCTGGGGGTGGGAAGAGGATTATATAGGGTGGAGACATGAACGTGGCCCAAAGCTATTATTATATGGGCATAGATGTCAAAGCACAGATTTTTAAAGTGATCTGTGAAACCAGAGTTGGACACACCATGAAAAGTCAACCATGGAGTTCACACATTTATTCAAAAATGAAGATCTTAACCAACCACAGGATTTGCTGCCCCATCTAACAACCACTAGGTTTTCCTCTGCAGTCCCCTCTTCTGATGTCTACCTTAGCGTTAACTAGCACCATGTAAAGTCTGACTTGAAAGATCATGTCACCATAACCTGCAGTGAAAATATCAGAAAGGGGACATCTGAGAAACATGGATACAGCTAATATAGAAATCTACTAATGTTATATTCACCCTTCCAACCTTCAAAATATCTCCTTCAAAACCTTATTGGTTGTAAATGAATCAAAAGAATAATTAAATGTCTGTGCAACATGAAGGGGGTGGTATCAATCAGGTGAAGAAGTGAGAATAGGACTAGAGAGATGTCTCAGCCGTTACGAACACTTCTTGTTCTTACAGAGGGTCCAGGTTAGATTCCCAGTATCCACATAATGACTAAAATCCATCTGAAACAAGTACAAGGGACCCAATACCCTCTTCTAGCATATTCAGACACCAAGCATAGGCATGGCACGTAGACATCATACATGCAAGCAAAGTTTCCGTGTTAATAAAATAAAAGTAAATAAATCTGAAAAGGGAGGGTAGAGATAGAGCAATATTTATGTGCCCGTTGGTTTTAGGGTTGTATTGTATTGTGTGTTGGAAGCTGGGTCAATATACAATTTCTTATACTACTTGAAAAAGTCTGTTACAAATGTTTCTGATCATTTGGTAGTTTCACAAGCACATACAAATAATATGAATGAAATATCAATTAATCATACAAATAGACTTTTGTGTCTCATTTACCCAGGTGTATTGGCTGGTTTTGTGTCAACTTGAAACAAGTTGGAGTTATCAAGAGAAAGGAGCCTCAGTTGAGGAAATGCCTCCATGAAATCCAGCCGTAAGGCATTTTCTCAACTAGTGATCTAGAAGGGGGAGGGCCCAGCCCATTGTGGGTGGTACCATCCCTGGGCTGGTAGACCGGAGTTCTACAAGAAAGCAGGATGAGCAAGCCAGAAAATACAAGCCAGTAAGTAACATCTCTCCATGGCCTCTGCATCAGCTCCTGATTCCTGACCTGCTTGAGTCCCAGTCCTGACTTCCTTTGGTGATGAACAGCAATGTGGAACTGTAAGCTGAATAAACGCTTTCCTCTCCTACTTGGTCATGATGTTTGTGCAGGAATAGAAACCCTGACTAAGACACCAGGTAATATCCACCTCTGACCCAAAACACTTACAAGTCAAAGTATGGTCTTGCAGTTGTAAACATCATTGTGGTTTGGGGCAGGATCATTTTAATTAGTCACAAAAGTCCTCATCTCTTCATCTCTGAAGTATGGGGACTGTAGCCATGAGCTACCATAACTGACTTCGTAGCATTTTTCATGGTCAAAATTTACACAATAGAAAATAATGGCAAGCTAAAAAAATCACACAGGAAAATTCTGAAAAGAATCTTAGTTTTTAATATGTAAAATAATAAAATATTTTATCACAACAGTTACCTTAGAAAGCAATGCTTTGTTTGCTAAAAAAAAATCTACCACATGAAATTAATTGTATATCCCTAAATCCTCTTAAATAGAAAAAGCACAGATACTTGATTAAGCCAAGATAATAGATTTTTATTACCCAAAAATTGGCCATTGGTAGCTAGGTGACCACAATCTCCCTCCCACAAACTCACCTTTACAAACAAAGATGTGATCTTCTCGGAGGTGTTATAGTAGTGAGAAATGCTGTAGATCATTTTAATGGCATTTATAAGTGTTGGAATAGCATCTATCACCGTTATCTAGAAGAGATTCCATATGTTTCCAGTGGAAAATAACAAATCAAGCAAAATTCTAATTATGAGAGCCTAATCATTCTACTTTCATTCAAATAAAGTTTGGGATTATTAACAAAGAATCTCAAATAGTACCTAACAGTTTACACAAATAGATTTTATAAACAATAGTTTTTATTATTTTGGTCATATGTGGTGAGTCTTGCTGTTCATGACAATTAGGTTATGTTAACTGTTGTTTTTGTAATGCGTGTAAGTAGATATTTCCTAACGCTAACAGACTTTTTTAGAATGTAAGCCATATTACCCCAATGTAAGCCACCTTTTTAGAATGTAATCCATATTTCCCAATGTAAGCCAACTTTCCCCATAGTTCTTTGGGGTAAATTCTGAACTATCAGCTTCAACACTGAAGGGGAAATGTTATGTGATGCATTTTTTTAAATATAACATTTTTAAGTATACAAAATTCAAAATAGATAATGATAAAGATAGATGACAAATGGATGGATGGATGATTGATAGATAAATAGAAGATACATACTAGATAGATGATAGATAAATAGATAATAGATAGATTGGTAGATTGATAGATGATAGATAGATAGATAGATAGATAGATAGATAGATAGATAGATAGATAGATGATAGATAGGTAGGTAGATAGGTAGATAGGTAGATAGATAGATAGATAGATAGGTAGATAGGTAGATAGATAGATGCAGTCTCAGTCATAAGATATAAACAAAGCTATATGAGTGTATTTTTAAGAACATGAGATTTCTTAGACCTTTCTAGCAAACAGTCACATCTGTCACCTAAAATTCCACACTCTATTATGCTAGTACAGAAAGGGTCACCAGTGGAGTAAAGGAGCAGAAACCTTAACTCACAGGGTCACTGCTGTACAGAGGGTCACAGCATTTCTCCAGTGTGTACAGATATTTCACATTGTCCTTAGCTTCATTGGCTGCATCAGTGATCCTAATATCTGTATCCCGCCAAACCTGAGCACAACACAGAAGAACACTGTTCAGACACTTATCCCAGACGATTGCAAAATAAGAGCGACTAGGCATCATGCTGATCCCCTAGGCATCTCCATTTGCTTCCTGCATCCTGCAATTAAAATACTGAATCTTAAAAGGATGTGGAAGAGCAAGCCAAAAAATTTAACTAAATATTTAAGGGCATTTATTTTTGGATTTTCCTTGTACACTCTATTCTAGCAAAAACCAGCACAGTCCTGCAAAACCACAGCTGCCTGCAATGTGGTCACCAGACTAGCTTCCTGTCTCATGCTCGCTCATATTCCCCATATTCTCCTCATTTCAAAAATGCTCCTTCCCCCGTGGCCCTATACTTGTATCCATTTAGTGCATTATTTTAACTACCAACTGTCTATCAAGACATCAAAATAGAACGCTATCTGAATATTAAAGGGGACACAGCATGCAGAATTGGCTGTGTGCAGATCCTAATGGTAGTAATTCTGAATGGTCACGATGTGTAAAGTCACACCGTGACTTGCTGCTGATGAATAGAGTACTACAGAAGTGATGATGTTTTACTCCCGGGGTTAGCTTTTGCAATGTGCCTCCTAGATCGGGTGCCCTTGTCCACACTCTGTACTTCTGTTCAAAGGAGACCTGGCACCCCCACCTGCTAGCTGCCTGTGGAGGGGAGCATGTGAGGATGCCTCTGACCAACAAAGAACGGCCATGTCATGAGCAAACTTGGAAGCAAACCTTTCCTGTGTGAGCCTGCAAAGGAGCCAACAGCTTAGATGCAGCCTCATTGGACCCTTGAGTCAGAAGCAGCCAGCTCGGCCACACCACAGTCCCTGGTCTGAGGTAAAAATACTGTTCTCAGCTGATGAGTTTTGGGGCTATTTGCTTTGCAGTATAAAAGTAATATATAAGGACTTAAGACTTTACAGTTGCTGCACCTGCATTGTCTGAATGCATTGCATGCGTGCATGTGTTCTTGTATGATCATTTGATCACACTATATCTCACTATCTGCAATGTTCACTAACAGTACATATGCATCCAAGTACAACATCTAACAAACGTCTTTAACTGGAAGGCTAATTCCCAGTGCCCAAAGTTATGTGACAAATATCACCCAGTCTTAAAAGATTTTCCTCCCGGTAAAATAACAACTTTCTGTTCCTAATTGCTCTGTGGGGTTGGGGGGATGGAGAACTCTCCTGTTCGCCTACTTCAAATCGTGGCAAAGTGGCTACGAACCTTCAGAAGCTTGGACTTGGCCGCGGCAAGCACTGCCAGGATGGCCTTCACATCTGGGCTTTTCAGTTGATCTAAAAGGTAATTAAACTTGGAGAGCCTTTTTTTCCAGTGCTCCAACTCTGCTCGAGGCCCAACATCATCTGCTTCCTTTCGGAGCTGGTTGTTCTCAGCGAGGATCTGTGGGTGCAGAAGAAGAACAATTGTGAAAAAGTCCTGCATGAGCCAAAAAGGGGGTGGGGGAAGGTAGAAACAAAGAAAGAACACTATGTGAATCTTGTTTATGTGTTTTATTCAGTTCCATGACTCTAATGATAGACTTTGACCCAACATGCATCCTTTATTCCCCAACTGACTTTCACTAGCAGTAACTTCGGTGATGACATTGAATGACCTCCAGATACCATGACGACATGCAGCTTCCTTGTCTGTTCTTTACGTGCATAAACTGAAGCCATGAGGCCTCAAGAAATGCCACGCCCTAAGCAGGGTGATTTTATATGTATGTGGTGTTTGGATGGAGGAGTCGGCTCCCTTTAGAACTTTTCTAAGACTTTTGAAAAAAGTTTATTTTTATTTATGTACATATGTGTGTTTGGGGTTGCAAGTTTATTGTGGTACCTTTGGAAGCCAGACAAGGTGTTTGATGCCCTGGAGCAGCAGTTCCAAATCTATAACATTTGATGTGAATGCTAAAATCTGAACTCAAGACCTCTGCACAAACAGCAAGTGCTCTTTTTTCAATGGTTAGTATATTTAATTAATGGTTAGTTAATTAAACTAATGGTTAATATATTTAACCATTAAATATATTAGTCTGAAGCTCTCAGTTGAAGAACCCAATGAATTAGGGACCTCGCCCACACTTCTACAGAAGTTTTCTCAAGAAAAATTAGCAAAGTGAAACCTTTTAGTCACTAAGTTCACAAAATCACCTATTTCTACATCCTCAGAGTCCTATTCTTCCTTAATAGCACCCATAAACAAATGACCTTTTCCTTAATAATGACCATAAATAGAAAGCACACTGAAGCTCCCTTCTTTATGGGAGTTTTGGTATGATGTGGGGAAAGTGAGAATACCAGGATAGAATTCTTCCATCGGTAACCTTAGTGATACAACTTCTGAAATGACTACAGATTTCTGGGAGTTACCTGTTCCATCTGTTTGATCCACATTCTCATGCAACTCTCTACTTTTTCCACAGTCTCGGGATTACTAGCCAGAGCCAAGTAGTCCATGGGTTCCTTCAGAGATTTTAGTTCAACTATGTCACATCTTTGAAGGATCACCTAATTAAAATTGAGATTACAATAATAAGAAAAAATGGTTTTAAAATGCCTAGATACACATTTTGGTCAGTTTGCGTCTAGTCGGAACTCAGTAGAATCTTGCCATCTTTCCTACCTTGATCACTCAAAATGCTTCCTGAAAGGGCAGAGAAAGAGTCAACCTATAGGAAATTAGCACAGGAGGTGGAAGTGGGTAATTCTCAATCTGTCGCTGAATTCCTTCTTCAGACGAATGAGAGAAAAAGATTCCCATGCCTTCGTGGTTAGCACATTCAATTGGAAATGCTCGGGTACAGTTTAGAGGGCAGTGAACCACAAATAAGAGGACATGGCATACCAAATGACGATGTGGCCCTCTCTGTTTCTACTAATGCTTTTCCTTCTGGTGAAAGTGTTGCTTAAAACGTGTGTGCATCTCAGAACTCAGTGCTTGGATTTAATTCAGCTCTACCCTCAATAGAGTGCCATCAGCATATTCAGAGCCAACAGAACTGTCATTGCTATCTCTCACTCACAAGCTGTAACATCGAGTCTCTAAATTAAATAGAGCACCAAAGAATGCTCGAGAGAGATGGGCATGGAAGTGTGTGGAGATCTGTTGGGAATACCGAGGGAACACACCCACACTGGAATTCCTCCTGAAGGCTGCTCATGCCTTCCTTATAATTCATAAAAATCCCTCTCAGCGCTCATCTCTGATAGTCTCTGGTGCTGCCTTCCAAGCCCACTGTTTAATGGCTGGATGGTATTAGAGGCCTTAAGTTCCAAGACAAGTTCTGCATCTCCCCCACCCCACCCCATTCAACTGGTACAACTCAGAAATCAGATTCCACGACCAACTCATTCCCCACCCTCACCCTCACAGAACTTTCACACACCCACTCAAGTAACATAAGCACCCAAGCAACCCTGGGCTTTTGCTGCCACTGATCCAGCCTGGGCAGACTTCCAGCACTCCTCCGTGGTCCCACACACCTAGTTAATTGTGCACACAACTAAGGAGGGAAGAACGCCTACCCCGTCCGAATAAAATTTGCCTGATGCCCCAATACTACATCATCTGGTTAGTATAGATTCCATTCCAAATACTGAAACAAGCTCAGTATTCCCTGGAGTGGTGGGGATCTGCCTTGCTGTGGTTACCATAGGAACCACATACTCTGACCACATATACCTGACTTTGGCTGGATATCCTCACTTACTCGCCCCTCTGTCTGTCTGTTTGTATGCCCCCTCTGTGTCTCTGTCTCTATGTGTGTACACACACACACACACACGCACATTCCAGATACACATGAGTGTGTAACCTCCAAAGTCATTCACGAAATGTGCTGCACAAGTCATATAAAAGGCAAATCTCCTATTTGCCAAGTTCATTATTAAAAGCTGTTTTAGTCATAAGCTAAACTATCATACTCAGCCTTCACCCGGTGTCTTAATTCTTCCTTCCTTCTTCCACCATGTCTGTGTTTTCCATTCACCCATCCTGCTCCTTCCTACTTAACACACGTACACATCTATGTACACAGAGTCACACACGTGCACACCACTGTAGCTCCAAACTCCTTTTCATTTTAGGATATGCATCAGTGTCACAAGTGTCCCATGCTCCATCTAACAAAGTGAGTAAAACCTTTCCATTGCTACAGACCAGCAGCTTTCAACCTGTGGATCCCAAACTGTCCGGGGGTCAGATGACTCTTTGGCAGGAGTCATATATCAGATACCCTGCAAATCAGAAGTTTACATTGCAATCCATAGCAGTAGACAGTTACAGTTATGAAGTAGCACTTTAATAATTTTAGGGTAGGGGAAGGAATCATCACAACATGAGGAGCTGTATTAAAGGGCCACAGCATTAGAAAGCTTGAGAACCACAGCTACAAACATTCTTATAGATCTCAAAAGCATTAAGCCATGCCCACTGTGTTTATATCAAGCCACAGGTACATTCTAAGAATATGCTAAATGGATCTACAAACACTTTCAAGGCTTTCAACACAGTGGAATAGAGACTGTATCAGAAAAGCATCTCTCTCCTATTTTGTGTTGCTGGGAATCCAATTGTTTCTAACGAACCACTTGCTCCTCCTTACCTTCTCCTGCAGACTGTTCTGCGCACCCGACAAGATGCCCACAAAGCCTTCCAGAGAGCTCAGGAACTCCTGCTGGATGCTGGGTGCATCCTGTATCCCGTCGAGCTCACCCCAGCCATGGCTCGAGGCCCTGAGAGCTGGGATGAAGATGTCTGAGAGGAGGCGCCTCACGCTGTTCAACAGGCCCCCGTCTGCGGTGTCTAAGGTGTTAAAGCTCACCTCCTGGAAAACAGTTTCATCACCCTTGTATCATAAAAATCAGTCTCAAACACAGCATAACAATGAAGTCGGTGAACAAGTTAATTAGCCAAATAGTGAATCAATTTTTAATACCCTGCTTGAAAGTTCAAGTTATAACACTCTGAATTTTAAAAAAAATGAAATAAATTGAATTCTAGATGTTTACTGGTTTATTTTGCTACAAGAAAGTAATGAGGTCACGTAACCTCTAACAGACAGGAAACAGCTATATGGGCACACTTTGCTTTACACAGAACACAAAAGTTGTAAATCCACTTTTAGAAATCTTGTCATTAAGTAAATCATTTGACAGGATATTCTTTTGGGTAGAAAAGCACTCTCTCTACACAGATTCAATGTCGTGTGAATATTTTATTACTAAATAGAATATCAATCCCTCATTATCAAAAGACAAGAAAGTAATATCTCAATTGGCTGTCTTAAGTCCTAAATAAAAATTAAATATGAGGCTTTTCTTGCTACTGGTTTATTTATTTATTTGTACATGTGTCCCAGGAATTTAACTGAGAACTTTTCCTATGCTAAGCAAGCACTGGAACGCTAAGCTAAAGCCCCAGCCCCTGAAGGCAGCTTTAGATCCTTTAACTAGCCAGCGCCTATCTCCAGAAGACCGGGTAGATATGAGTGATGCCTGTGGTTTGGAGATCTGATATAAACAGCTGTCTCCTTACCCGGTGGATGTTCTCAGCTGTGACGGCTTTAGATGGGTCAGACCTGATGAAGAACACGCATGCTCCCATAAGAGCAACATCTTTCCCTTCGGTCACAAACACCTTGGGCTTCTTCATCTTTCCAGAAACAGGATTCACCCCTCCTGAGGGGCCAAGCTGCCCTACAAACACAAAGCAATTTCAGTCTCACAAATGCTGCTTATGCTGTACTGGGTTGCCACCTAGGATGAATGTTCCTTCTAGAAATTACTATGGCTGACCTGCCCATGTCCTCAGGCAGGCCCATCGATTGGATAATCTCCAGTCTCATCCTGAAAGAGACCTAAAAGGATCTGCTGGGTTCTGGCTCATGGAGGCAGTGAGAAAGAGACTGGGGTGGAGATAGGGTGGCAGAAAAAAAAAAATCACTGGTTGGCATACACTGTGTTCCAGACTTTCCCTTGGGCACCACGTCTACACTACTAAAACTTACAACCCTGAGGCGCCTGGGAGCTCTCCTAAACTGTACCAGCCACAAATAGCAGAGGCAAGGTCAAAGCCAGCCTTACCTACAAAACTCAGGACTCCCTTCAGTGACACCATCATAATCCAGGCAGCAGGTCAGTTCTAGAAATTGTTAGTGTCGGGCTTGGGCAGAGGTAAGGTGACAAAGAAACCGATGTTCTTGCTCTAGAGTGAGACCAGGGCTTTAGCCCACGTCTGTTTCCTAACCGCATGACCTTACCTATTAATTTCTTATTTTATGTGTATGAGCGTGGGGCCAGGGAGCCATGGGACCCAGGGAAGCAGCCTGGTGTAGGAGTCATGTCCAAGTGTGTACAAATCCTAGAAATCTCATCCTTAGATCTCCAAAAGGAAAGATAGCCAAGTTAAACTTCCCCTCGCTTTATGAGGTTATGTCCAGCACCATGTGGAATTCCTCCTTATGTAAATGAGGCATCCCTAACACCCTGGCCCCAGCCAATGATGTATACTTACCCCCAATGGCTCCTAATCATCCTCCAAAGGTTTAAATAGTCTTTGTTCCCCACATTAAATAGAGTCTGTTCTCTATGTGCTCACCTCACCTGAGGTCTCTAAGCTCCAGCTATCCTGCCTCATTTCGCATCTCAGTATCCACTAAATTGTGACCATGGATGAATTGTGAATGGCATGTGGGTGTTCTGCCTGTATGTACATTCCTACATGTGTAACTGGTGCCCAGGGAGGTGTCAGACCCACTGGAACTGGAGTTGTAGACGGTTGTATACACCATGGGGACACAAAAGGCTTGACCTGCACCCTCTGCAATAGCACCCAGCGTCCTTCTTCTCAGCAGCTCCTCTCCTTATGTTTAAACATGGGATAGGCTATGCTAATTTAGCATTCTTTTGTAGAATTTATGCAGGATTACTTTTGTGATGATTAGAGGAGTTTGTGTGTGTGAAGCACTTATAAAATTCTGTAAGCGTATTTGCTCATCCAGCATTATCAGAACAATCAGAAAGCTCTTGTTGGTTGTCCAAGAGTGTTATTGTCTGTAGAGTGGCTCAGGTAGGTACAACAAACATGCTCCTGTCCCTTTGTGTTCAAGTGCATTTTGTGTCCTTAAGTGAATTGAAGGTTCTGCTTACTGCCATTTAAGAGAGAGGTTGGTGCTCAGGGAAGATGGTAAGAAAAGGCAGTGAAATGGAAATTGTAATCTGAGCCCTAAGAATAGGCCACCTCCTCCCTCTAGGTGCGTCCTCCTTCTGGTACTGAGCTTCAGAGCAGGAAATTTGGTGAAGGACCCCCAGAAAAGGGAAAGCCAGTATATGAGGCACACCTTTCATGACTGCACCCAAGTCTCACTAGCAGATTAGAGACAATACACAAGACAAGAAATTTAAACCAAGGCTCCAAGATATGGGAGACAGCAGAAAACAGAGTCTCAAGAAAAATCTGGGGTGTAGGCCATGGTGCACAGGAAGTGTGAAATCCTTTCATGTTTGCTTCGGGTCAAGAAGGAGGCTTAGAAAAAGTATAAAGCTCAGTTAGTTATTTGGTTTTTTTATTATTATTAAAAATTAATTCAGGGCTGTTATGACCTACCCAATTTCAGAACATGTGTTAACAGCACATATGCCACTTTGAAAATACAGGTCCTGTATCATTTCTTTAAGACTTTTTAAGAAATATTACTTAAACATGTGATTTGCTCAGTGTTTACTTGCAAGTTTTCAGTCTTGGACTTGGAAAACAGGATTAAACGTCAGTATTCATGTGAAGCAGACTGGGATTCCATTTTTACACTTCTGCTACCCTTAGCCTTTGGATTTAAAAGTGAAAATAAAGTATCTCTGACTTTCTGTTACAAAAAAGAAGGAGGAGGAGGAGGATGCATTTGTTCTTTGTCCTGGCTGCCTCAGAGCTGAGAGACTTCCTGGGATACTGAACTCCCAGTTGGTCCTAGAGCCAGAAAAGTCTTAGGCAGGGGAAGACAGCTGCTAAAGGACCCTAGGGGCTTTCACCAGCTTTACACCCACCACCTCAGGTCAAGGGTAGGCCAAGTTCCATTCTCCACCCACAGTTCTTGGAAGGAGCAGGAACATTCTTGAAAACCCACAGAATGGGCTGACTGATAATCACCTGACCCTCTGATCCCATGGCCTGTCACATGCTTGCTAGCCAATAGATTCAAAAGCTAATACACTTAGCCAATAAATTTAAATTATAACCTTGCTGATGTAACCTATACCCCTAAAGAGTATAAAAACTGTTTGTAACAGCCTTTCAGGGTCACCTCTCCTCTGGATGTAGGCCACCCCAGTGCACTAGACTAATAAACCTCTTGGTTTTGCATCGATCCCCGATCTCTCGTCTCATTCATGGGAGCCTCAAACAGATAAGACTCAATTTGGGTCTTACACTGCCACCCTCAGGAAGAAGCAGGTTTTCAATCAGGTCTCCTGGAAAGTCCAAGTTATTTATGCCTCCTGGGCCTTAGAAACACAATGGGATGGGATATGATGCCTGTTGCCAATAAATCCAGACCCAGCATACAACATACAGGGAGGACCAAACGCCCACCAGGGAGATGATGTAAGTACTTCAGTAGAGTAAGTACTTCCATTGAGTCAGGTGACGGGATCTCTGATAAGAAAACGCTCCATGCAGCCACTTTCTGTAGCTCAAGAGGAACTCTGTTCTGTAAGGACAATCTGTCCATGTGGCCTATGCAGCCACTGCTCCATGAGGACCCACCATGGCCACAAGAGCAGGAGCTCACTGAGCTCAGCCATCAAGTATAAACATCCCTTCACCCTTACTGTGCCTGGCCTCAGACCCGACACAGACACTGATGTACCGGGGTTGAGACAGGATGGAGGAAGAAGTGAAGGAAAAGCATGTGTTCCTTTCATGCTGCAAGTGGAAACCTTCAGAAGCCCTGGACAGGATCAGAGAAAGCAGAGATGAATGCAAAGAAGAGTGAGTTCACTTCTAGCCAGCTCATTTTGCTCAACCGGATATACTCTTCTTGTTTTAATCAATATTGTGTTTTCAATTTGAAATGACCAGAAGATGTTTTTTTTTCCCTAATAATGTCTAGAAAAGTCATCCAAGGGCTTGATTCTTACTCCAAGGTCAGAAGAACTATCTATGACAAAAAGATTGGAAAAGAGTGAGAGAGAAACAAAAAGGCTTGCTTATATGTTGGGATGCTATAAGCCCTTCTTGTTCCCTGCAATTTATACGGAAAGGGCAATTTCATCCTGGGCATGGTTATGGCTGAACATGCTTCCTGATATAACTCATGTTCTACAATCTGAGATGAAAATCAAATCTTCTATTTTTTGATTCTTTTTACTCAAAATGTAATGCACTTTTTTGTGGAAAAAAATGAATTTGGATATAAAGAAATGTTAGCCATTTAAGATTTTCACACACATATCTCTCTCTCTCTCTCTCTCTCTCTCTCTCTCTCTCTCTCTCTCTCGTGTGTGTGTGTGTGTGTGTGTGTGTGTGTGTGTGTGTGTGTGTGTGTTTTTATGGCTGTGTGCAAATTTGCATGCATGAGTGTGCACACACATGTGTGAACACATATATACACAGGTCAAAGGTTGCTGAGTATCTTTGTTTTTCATCGTTTGCTTTACATCCCAAACAGAGCTTCTCCTCCCTCCTCTCCTCCCAGGTTGCCTGTCTCTAGATCCCTTTCCCCTAACTGGGCTTCCTTGCCTACACTCAGTAGAAGAAGATATGCTCAGTCCTGCTACAACTTGATTGCCCAGGTGGGTTGATATCCATGGGATATCATGGGAGGTCTCCCCTTCTCTGAGAAAAGACAGTGTCTTTATTAATTAACTGTTTTTATGTTTGTTAAGTAGAGCTCTCTCACAGAATCTAGAGGTCACCAAATGCCTAGGCTGGCTAACCAATGAGCTCCAGAAATCTTCCTATTTGCTCCCTCCCAGTGATGAAACTGTGGACATAGGCTACATCAGGGTTTTTTAACAAGGGTTCTGAAAATAAAAACTCAGTGTCCTCATTGTTTTGTGGCAGGCACTTTATCAATCAATGCATCCACCCAGTCTCTATCCACAAACAATTCTCCGTGAAACAAAAAAGTATAGTCATGCTACTGACAAGATCAATAACTATTTCCAATTTTTAAAAGTCTTTAATGGATAAATATAATACCATAAGCATAATATATTTAGTCATATCCCTACTTTGGACTTAAAATGATACTGATCTAATGAAAAGTATAATGAGCTACAGAAGCTGAATTCATATAAAAACAATATTTTCTTAAGTGTAAGTATTAAATCCATCATTTGACATTATGCATTTCAATAGAAACCCACAAGAAATAAACATAACGTAGTACTTAACTGACAAAAGTTGATGTTATGTTTATTGACAAGAATTTCTCTTTTCAAAACCCAGTGCTACTGAAACTTCTAGAACACGGTTACACAAAAGGAACTAGCACAAAAAAAAAGTCTCAAAACTGACCCCCCCATTGCCATTAAGGCAAATCAAAAGAAACACAAAACAATTAAACAATTAAAACATCTAAGATAGTTTCCATTCTCCATCCCTAACTGAAAGGAGAAAATTGGCATCTTTCCATAGTTACACACATACTTTATACACACACTATACATACACACTACAAAGGTACTACATACATATGCCTTGTGATGGTTTGTATATGCTTGGCCATTACATTTCTTCTTTTTGCCACTCTCAGATGAATATAATGATATCTCTATGTCATATAATGTCAAATATCAATACCTGTTTCTGCTCCCTCCACATCTTGATAGTAAAACATGAGATGACGAAGTCCTCCAACAGCAAAAAGCTGATCGATTCTTTCAATCTAGAAAAAGGTAAGGTAACATTTTTGCTCTGAATTAGAAAATGTATTCCATCAGTACTGATGGCATAGCAAATCAATTCTCTGCCATCTTCTTATTCAAACAGCACTATACCTATTACATCTATCCTAGACACCAGATTCTTTTCCTAATATAAGAAAATAATGTCTCACTATGGTAAGCACTCAATTCAAAGAAGTAATTTCACTGATTATCAAAGTATTTTCTAGGAACTTATATTTGACAGACTCGTCCTTCTGTTTTTGTTAATTCCGCAAAGCAATAAGCTGTTGAAAAGAGATATAAATATAAAAGAATGCTTTGTGTTCCGAAAATTGCAAGTCCGAAAGAGAAAGTAAATCATTGATGCATAGTTGACACACTAAATATAATTAATATTTAAATGTAACCTTCCAAAACTTCTTTGAGGACATATATAGTAGCCACCTGGCACCTAGTTCTATCACGAGAGCCAGCACACATCAATCTGACGCATGCCCTGACAGCAACAGAAGCACTTCTTGCAAATAGTCTACAGCATGGTCCAGAATTCCTATGAGAAGAGGAAGGGTAGACTGAGAGAAGGCTCGGTCTGTAAAGCACTTGAAGGATCTGAGTTTGGATCCTCAGAACTCTCTCATAAGAAGCTCATAGTGATGCAAGCCTATAATCCCAGGGACAGGATGCCACACCACAGAGAAGTGAAGACGGGATACTAGGAAGCTTGCATGTCACATGGTAAAGTCCTAGGCCAATAAGAAACCTTGTCTCAAACAAAAGATAGAAGGCGCCTAAAAACCAACACCTAAGGTTGTTGTTCTCTGACCTCTACATTTGCACTCTGCATGCATGCACCCAATCCACATGGGTGCGCATTCATGAACACACACACACACACACACACACACACACATATTCACAATAACAACAATAAAATCAAGAAGACAGAAGGATGATGGGTATGTGAATGGATAGGTAAATAAATTTCGATAGATAAATGATGATGATGATGATGATGATGATGATAAAGATAGATAGATAGATAGATAGATAGATAGATAGATAGATAGACCGTTAGATAGATAGATAGATAGATGGATAGATAGATAGATAGATAGATAGATAGATAATAGACAGACAGGTAGATAGATGATGATACATATATACATACATACACGGATAGATACATAGATGAGAAAGAAAAGAGGAAAGATCTTGTGATAGTTTGTATATGCCGGGACTGGTACTATTAGGAGGTGTGTCCCTGTTGGAGTACGTGTGTCACTGTGGGTGTGGATTTTAAGACCCTCACCCCAGCTGCCTGGAAGCCAGTATTTTTCTAGGAGCTTCCAGATGAAGATATAGAACTCTCAGCTCCTCCTGCACCATGCCTGACTGGATGCTGCCATGTTCCCACCTTGAATATAATGGACTGAAACTCTGAACCTGTAAACCAGTCCCAATTAAATGTTGTCCTTATAAGAGTTGCCTTGGTCATGGTATCTGTTCACGGCAATAAAACCCTAACTAAGGTAGATCTGCACACTCACTAGGATGGCTACTACCAAAAAATCAACAGCACAAAATTGTGGAGAACAGTACAAAATTTCTTCAAAAAGTTAAACTCAGAATTATTATCTGATCTATCAATCTGCTTGGGATTATATATTACAAATTTCTCTGAAATCAGGATCTCAAAGGAATGTTTGTATTCTCTACAAGCATCTACAGTGGTTTTGCTCAGAGTCACCTCCACAAAGGGAGGAAACGTGCTGTGAATGAATCAGTAAAATCTGACACCTGCAAACAGGAAGGATACTCAATTTCAGACATGCACAACATGGATAAACCTTTTTTGTTTGTTTGTTTGTTTGTTTTTGTTATTGTTGTTGTTTTTTAGTTTTACTAAGTTTTTTTAGATACTGTCTGTGTTTACATTTGAAATGTTATATCCTTCCCCCACCCCTCTCCCATCCCCCCTCCCCCTCCACTTATCTTCACTGGATGAACCTTTGTGATGGCTAATTTTGGTCCTTATAACTAGATCTAGAATCAAAAGAAAGACACAGTGGGAAATTTCTCTTGACCAGGTTGTTTGAAGTGAGAAAACCATACCCTACATGTGGGTGCACAGTTCTGATCTAGACAAAGGAGGAAACTTTCTTTTTGATTGCTTGCTTTCAATATTGCAGGCAAGTTCATCTATCCTGCATTCCTTTGCTGATATTAGAAACTAGCGTCTTTAGGTCTCATATAGAAGTAAGACCAGCAGCTCACCAGCATCATCCAGGCTTTTGATACTAGTTGTGGACTGATGAGATTTCCATAAACTGAACAAATGCTAGATTCTCAGCCTCTCCAGACTATCCACACTGCACTGTATAAACCAACTCTGTGTGTGTGTGTGTGTGTGTGTGTGTGTGTGTGTGTGTGTGTGTGTGTGCATGCATGTGTGAGAGAGAGATAGAGAGTTTATGTGTGTGTGTGTGTGTGTGTGTGTGTGTGCATGAGAGAGAGAGTATGTATGTGTTTGTGTGAGAGAGAGAGAGTATGAGAGAGTTTGTGTGTGTGTGTGTGTGTGTGTGTGCATGTGAGTACATGTGTTCTATCAGTTCTGTTCCCCTAGAGACCTCTGAGTAACACAACCATGAAACATTATACTAATGAAATAAAGCAGTCCCTTAAGGATAATTACTGTACAGTTTCTCCAGTTTGAAGACGATTGGGCCAGCTCAATGAGGAAAGCTAAGTGGCCCTCCCTATGCTTCTTGTTTTAGAATCGTATCTACCTGCTGGTAAGATGAAAATGAATGAGATTAGAGGTGAGACCCACCTAGAGCAGGGACTGGTGTATAGTAGATTTTCAGTAAGTCACCTGTGCTGAGAGAGGAAATGGAGAACTTCCCTCTTAGGGAAGTGTCTTGTCCCCTTCCCTAACTCCTTCCATTTTCCTCTAACTCCTTCCATAGACCCCACCCCATAGACCGCACCCCATAGACCGCATTGTAAAAACCAACTCTGTTTATACTGGTCCCATGTTTATACAGAGGCTGCTGGTGCTGGCTAACAAATGAGCTGTGTAGTTTTGGATAGACTCAGGGTTTCTGACTCAGAGTTTACAGCAATAAAATGTTAATTCAAATTCGGCCATGGAGCCAAACAAGGTCTACACCACAGAAATTGACTCCAACTCAAATTGGGACTGCCCTAATCTGCCCCTTATCTGTGCAAAGGCAGATGCTAGACATTTACTAGATCAACACTGGAACATGTTATCAACAATCTCCCCTTCCTTTCTCCTCCTTTCTCTTCCCTCCCTTCCTCTTTCCTGCCTCTTCCTTCCCTCCCTTCTTTCCTTTCTCTCCTTCTCTCCCTCTCTCCTTCCTTTTTCTTCTTGTTCCCCATTTCTTCCTCTCTGTCTCCCCACTCACACCATATGTTTATGAACTTATCCCTAGCTTAGAAGCTACTGGTGACTGGCTGCTGGGAGAGGAAGAGTTGTTTCTCTTTAAAGACTCAGTCCATGAGAGTCACCTCCCAACAAAGGGTTCCACGGCTGAGGCACCAACTAGCACTAAGTAAACTCAGTGGATTAAAACAACAACAGCAACAAAACAACAGGAGGTAATAGCGGTAGGGGAACACAGGAGAAATTCAAAGAGAGGAAACAGGGGCAGGGGTATACTTGATCAAAACACATTACACAGATGTACAAAATTTTTAAATAATAAAAATAAATGAATACACATAATTACATGCATGCATATATGCATACATAGTTACTTACATACATAAGTCAGCGACTTGAAAGATGGTTGTATTCCCTAATCTCAGGTTCAAAACCAGCACAAGAACTTAACCTTATCATTGGTTTATATAGAGATGTAGGCATCATCATCAAACTGTGGTACTCAAATGGGGACTACAAATACCATCATTCAATCTGGAGAGTGGGAGAGTCAAGAGACTTCTGCCAATCGGAATGGAGCTCCTGCACATTAGGCTGGAAGGTCTTCAAAGGCACAGCGTAGGTGCTTTCAGCAAGGTTGTGAGGGCACAAAAGCTTCCTACCTGATTACCCTCAAGAAGGGCATCTTCCACTTCCGGTTTGTTCAGGTCCAAACAGGAAGCTACAATTGCAAACAGATAGTCATGCCGCCCATCCAGACGAGCCCTCTTGGCTTCCTTCTCTTCTTTTAGTCGTTGCTAAAAGAAAGGAATAAAAACGTTATATTGCAACCGCTTCTCTCAAATGGCTCGTTTCATGACAATTTCACACAACTGTGGTTTTCAAGTCTTAGAGATTCACATAACAGGCAGCCTAATGGGACCAGTTTTTATGTACTCTCTTCTATTTTTAGAAATAAACTTACTTCTCTTATGAAAATAAGGTGTGGCCACTGTTTTGAAATTGCACAATACAGGCAAACAGAAAGAAGCCATAAAAATCATCTGCCATCCATAAATTATTACCGTTAATGTTTTGTTCCATCTTTACAGACTTATTTCCACACTCATAAAAGAATTTACCAGATACATGCAAAAAAAATGAAAATCCCATTTTTGTAAACATTTTTCTTAGCCATAAAGCGATGTTCTTATCTCTTACGTTTGCTGTGCATAGGTTCAGATCTGGTCTTGGAATTAATCTCTGGCCTCCACTGCTCCTGCTTTTGACTATGGCTGTGAATTACAGCAATGAGGAATGTCCAGTGTAACTAAGGTTAGCAGCTTAATGCTTACCCCACACTCTGCTCATACAACATATGCAAACATGTGCCCATGCCTAGGTTTATATCGTGACATAAAAATTTTTTATGCATGTCTTCCTTAACACTACATCAGGGTTCTTTGTAGTTTGGTATAGATCTTTCTAGAAATTGTATAATACCTACAAAACACGGGCTATGGCTAAACCATAATTCATTCAACTCTTTTGCTATTAGTACACCTTCCAGTTTCAATCTGTTCCTTAAGTAAACACATTACTTTTAATGCCAAAGCCGTAGCTCCTAGCAGCAGAAGCAAAGCTGTCCCTTTTGATCAAAGAAACATTTACTAAACATGCACCCCAGTACTATGACCATAAACACTACCAGTGACTTCAAAAACATGTCTGGTCTGACTGTTAGGGTATATGAAAAAATGTAAATACTACAAGGTTTTGAGATTCTGTAAACCCCACCCCACAGTTACCTGGCAACAGCCAAGTATGCTCCACCCCAGTTACCTGACACTATAAAGGGGGCTGCTTGCCCCCTCCTCTCTCTCTCTCTTGTTCTCTCTTCTCTTGCCCTTATCCCCTTTGTCCCTTCTCTCCCCATTCCCTTCCCCACCCTCTCCACATGGCCATGATCGGCCTCTACTTCTCTTCTCTGCTCTTTCTCTGCTTCTACCACCCTCTTAACTCCCCTCCCTATTCCCTGAATAAACTCTATTCTATACTATACCATTGTGTGGCTGGTCCCTCAGGGAGAAGAGATTCCTAACATGGGCCCACCAGAGGTATCCCCCTTGCCCTCATGCCTCACCACACCTCTATAGAGCATACCCCTCCCCCACTCTTTTCATCTTTTTCCTAACATTGGTACCAAAATCCGGGATATATCTTTTCTTTTTTTAAAGTACACATTACAAAGTGTCCTAAGATTAAGAAAAAAATATACGATTTGTGGGTCCCAGAAGACAGAGAGCCTCTAGATCTTCAGAGAAGGAGCAAGAAGAGGAATCTCCCAGTTTAATCTGCAGTTGAATGGGGAGGATGACAGGAAAGCTTTTAGAAGACAGATTGAGCCTAGAGTTGAAGAAAAGGTGACATCTCTCCCAAGGAGGCGAGAGGCATAAGAAAGCTCAGCACCTTTTAGAAACACAGGCTGCCAGGGTGGGTGAGGAACAGACTGAGAAGTCCAATAGGAGATGAGAAAGAAGCCAAGAGTTAAAACACTTCATTGGACACCTCATAACACCCAAACATTATCTAAAATCAATGACAAGATTTGAAAAAAGAAGAAGAGAGATGTTAGCTCTCTCTCTGCACTACCAAAGCTCCATCGTCCTGGCATCAGAGAACAGATTGCACTGAGACAAGCCTAAAGGCAGGCAGGTGGATCTCTGTAGCATCTCTAGTCTTGGAAATGTAGCAGAAGCAAATTGTGGCATCATCACCACCCGTGGGCTTTTGAAGGTCCTGGGTTCAGGTATATCAATATACATGTGCAAGAAACAGATCGGTCATTTGAAATGTATGTCTAGAGTTCAAGGTAAATTCAACGCATGCAGATAAAGAGACATAGATATAGGCTCTCACTCCCACATAACAGGCAGGCATTATGAGCCAGACCATTCTTATGAGGGATATACCTCATAAGCCGCCTGGTATTCCAAAGATGCCAGAGGACCCTTCTCACCATCTAAATACAGAAATCAAAAATGTCTCCAGACATTGCCAACTGTGTCATGTGGGGTGAAATCATACCCCATTGAGAACCACTATAGACTGATAATTAGACACATAGTCACAGACCTCTGCAGAACATACGATTATCAACATAAGAACCACATTAGAGGTGTTCTCTGCTGTGACTGTGAAAAACAGAACCTGTAAAACCAAATGTCAGGCAGGAAAGATGGTTCTGTGGGTAAAAAGCACATACTGTACATGGCTGGCAAGTTGGCTTGTATCCATGGAATTTAGGAAAGGAGAAACACCTGCTCTGGAAAGTGGTCCTCTGAGCTCCGAATATGTGCTGTGGCTTGGGCATGCACACATACATACTACATCATACACACATCAAATATACCCCATACACCTTAAATATACTCTACACACTCATTCACATGTGCATGCACATACTCATAAACACACACATACACACACACAACACACACATCACACACACAACACACACTCACACACACACACACCTCACACACACACACCTCACACACACATACACACACAAAACATACACATCACACACACACATACACACACACATACACACACAACACACACAACACACACACAACACACACACACCTCACACACACACACCTCACACACACATACACACATACAACATACACATCACACACACACACACACTAAGTCAGCAGCACTTTCATCCAGTATGGTAGCTATCCAATAAACATTTACAAAGCAAATGATTGAATCAAAGTTAAGACCATGAGTGCAAATCAGATTCTCCAACAAAGAGGCTAAATTAAAGAGATGAGCACCCCAGTTAAGAGCACTGGATGTTCTTGATGAGAGCTGGACTTGGTTAGCAGAACCCATGTGACCACTCCCAGACACCTGCAACTCCAAGTGCAAGGGATCTGTTGTCATCCGGAATCTGTTGAATGGCACCAGGCATGCCTATGGTACGTTTACATATGGGCAGACAGAGCACTCAGACACAAAAATAAATAAATAAATAAATCTAAGGAGGAAATAAAGATTTTCCAACAAAGATATGGAGATGTAGAGACGAGGGGGTGAAAACCTTGGAGCAAGGAGCAAACAAAGCGCCAATAGAGACAGCTGAGACTTTGCAGCAATGTGGATGCAGGAGACAACAGCATCCATCAACCGTAGCCAGTGGCGGGCAGCACAAATGGTGCAGATGATTGCTCACGCTAACTAGCATGTCTGCAAGGACTCTGTTTACAAGATGGCTGCAGCATCACACAGCTGTTCTGCAAAAGGGAGGTAGTAAAATTTCCCGGGCCCGCCGTTAGATAACTTGGGCTTTGCCTTTCCGTTTCAGCAGCCCAGCCAAGGCTGTGAGCCACAGAACCCATGCAGCTGAGTCTTCTCAGTCACAGGGCCAAGAGAGGAGATTGTTGCTCCTTTAGACTCTTGCACTTTGATGTGGTTTCTAATGCATTGACTGGAGATACAGTGAGAGAGTTAGGAAATTTTCACCGAGTGGACAAAGAGCAGAGTGGGCATGCCTGAGAAACGGATGACTGGGGGGAAAGGAAATACAACCAAACTAAATGCAGGCTGCTCTTTCCAGAAACTTCTCTGTAAGGGGAAAGGGAGCATCACATTACTTTAGAAAGATTTAGAGTTGAGAGAGAACCTTTTGATACAAAGGATTAGCGAGACAGTAAAGATGAAAGTGCTAAGACAACACTGGAAGGCAATGAGTCAGGTAGGAGGTTCACATCCCAGCATTGTAGGGAATAGAGCAGGGAGCTCTAGGGAATAAGATTGGACCCAGAAGCCAGAAAGGAAGGACTACACAGGGTTTAAAGAGAGGAGGAAGGAGGGCAAAGGGAGACTGGCAAGGAGGCAGGTTGGTGGCCATTGCTACCCCAGTGTAGTTAACATTCATGTCTCTGAACCTGAAGGACTCACTACAGACAACTTGAGGAAAAGAGTACACACTGGGGCTTAAAATAAATAAACAAAATAAACATCCAGCCAATTTTCTTGTCGTGTCTCTAAAAGGTCCTGACATAAAGCATACATTCCGTAAATGTCAAATAGAAGACCACGGAAATGCATTTTCAAAGGTCACTAAAACCAGGAAGATACCTTTTTGCCCCCCAACTGCTTTCTACCTTCCTGGCTGAGAGAAATAAAACTCTTTTCTCAGAGTGATTCTTGAAGTCTGTAATAAGTGTTTTTAACAGCTTGAGAGCTTAGGGTCAACCAACAACAAGAGAAGAAGCAGATGTGCAGTAGCCAAACAAGAAATAAAAGACACAGAGGCAGAGGATTCAAGATTCAGTGCATCCGAAGGCAAAGAAGGCAAAATTTCTAAGTAAGAAACCACTACTGCAGCACATCACCATGACCTGATTTTACAAGATTCCAGAGGGGGTGGGAGGAATATGGAGAAAAAGAGAGAGAGAGAGAGATCAGTCTCTAAAACAGAACTCTAATTATTCTATTTTTGCCTAACTCTCACAGAAGTAAAAAACTTCCAAAGCAGCTTTTGTATATACAAAGAAAGTGGTCAGCATGTTTTTAAAGTAAAAGTTTTCAAAGGCTATTTTTAAGTTTTGTTCATTTCCTAAAGACGAGAAATATGAAGTCAGTCCTTGTGTTGTGGAGATGAAAGTTTGCTGGTCTCTGTTTTCACTGCCTTCCCTGGTACAATGAGAGGTTTTGAGTCCTGTTTAGTTTCTACCACCATGAGAGAGTCAGTAACACTGGGGAAATACTTAGCAGTCAGATCAGTACAGTGTCAGGGTGTGAAGTTAATCTGCCCCTTTCTGGCTACTCAGGGTCCTCAGCAACAAGGTGACTAAGCGGTCTGGACTTGCTGTTTACTGGACTAGACATTTAGAGAGTGAAAGTAGAATGTTATTAGGAAAGCAAGAAGCACTGTGGGAGGTAGTGCACTCCTATAGTCCCAGCACATGGAAGGCAGAAGAGGAAGGATCATGAGTTCGAGGCCATCCTGAACTTCAGGTCAAGTTCAAGATCTGATGACCCCTGGAGTGGTTTGAATGAGAATGGTCCTAATAGGTCCACGTGTTTGAATGTATGGTCCCCAGTTGATGAAACTGTTTGGGGAGAGTTGGGGGTGTGGCCTTGTCAGAGGAGGCGTGTCACTACAATGGGCTTTGAGCTTTCAAAAGCCTACATCATTCCCAATGAGCTCTCTGCTTCATGCTTGTGGGTGGAATACAAGCTCTCAGCTACTGTTCCTGCACCATACCTGCCTGCTTGCCTGCCTGCTGCCTGCTGCCTGCTGCCTGCTGCCTGCTGCCTGCTGCCTGCCTGCCTGCCTGCCTGCTGTCTGCCTGCTACCTGCCTGCCTGCTGCCTGCCTGCTACCTGCCTGCCTGCTGCCTGCTGCCTGCCTGCCTGCTGCCTGCTGCCTGCCTGCCTGCTGTCTGCCTGCTACCTGCCTGCCTGCTGCCTGCTGCCTGCTGTCTGCCTGCTACCTGCCTGCCTGCTGCCTGCCTGCTACCTGCCTGCCTGCTGCCTGCCTGCCTGCTGTCTGCCTGCTACCTGCCTGCCTGCTGCCTGCCTGCCTGCTGCCTGCTGCCTGCCTCTACACTCTGTATCATGATGGCCATGGACTCGCCCTCTGGAACAAAGCCCCCAATAAATTCTTATTGCTGTAAGTTGTCTTAGTCGTGTGTCTGCTCACAATAGAATAGTAGCAAAGGCAACAACAGCATAGTCGGACGCTGTCTCTAAAGACAAATGGCAAGAAGAGACCAGTGATGGTCCATCTTGATTGTCAGCTTTGTGAGATTTGTCATCATCATGAAAACATACTTCTGAACACATCTAGGAGGGATTTTTTTTTTATTTTAGATTAGTTTAACTAAAACAGGAAGACCCTCCCTAAACTCTAGGCATCACTATCCCATAGGCTGGGGTCTGAATAAAACATAGAAAGGGGGAGAAACCTCAAGAGTTAATTTCTTTTTTTTTTAATTGGGTATTTACTTACATTTCAAATCTTATCCCCTTTCCCGGTTTCCCCTCTGGAATCCCCCTATCCCGTCCCCCCTCCCCCTGCCTCTATGAGGTATTCCTCCACCCACCTACTCCCTCCCATCTCCCTGCCCTGACATTCTCCTACACTGGTGTATTGAGCTTTCACAGTGCCAAGGACCTCTCCTCTCCTTGATGCCTGATAAAACCATCCTCTGCTACATATGGGGCTGAAGCTTTGGGTCCCTCCATATATACTCTTTGGTTAGTAGTTTAGTCTCTGGGAGCTCTGGGGGGTCTGGTTGGTTGGTACTGTTGCTGTTCCTATGGAATTACAAACCCCTTGAGCTCCTTCAGTCTTTTTTCTAACTCCTTCATTGGGGACCCCATGTTCAGTCCAATGGTTGGTTGAGAGCATCCAACACTATATTTTTCAGGCTCTGGCAGAGCCTCTTGGGAGACAGCTATTTCAGGGACAGCACTCCATTTCTTTCTGCTTCATACTATGGATACAAAGTAGCCAGCTGCCTGATGCTTTGCCAGCCCAGCATGTGCTCCCTGCCGTGATGGGCAGTACCAGAAACTGTGAGCCAAAGTAAACCCTTCTTTCCTTAAATTGCCTTTGTTGGGTAATTTGTCACAGAAGAGTAACAGCTATACTAGTGCCGGACTTTTTTTCCTCTCTCACTGCTGAGAATAAACCTTCACAGCCTCTCACATGCTACCGCTTTACCAGTGAGCAACAGAGATGGATTTTTTTAAAGCATTCCATAACAGTTGTTTTACACCGAATAAGCAAGGACTGAACTAAGGGATCCTGGGATAGACAGAAGCATATTTAGCATTCAAGAAAATCTGGATGGTGTGAAATTTGTGCTGAGGTTTGCTGCCGGTACCTTGGGATGGAAGGGTGGTTAAGTCTCTTCCTATACTGTATGAATGCACTTCTCAGGTAAGGATTCTAGTCCCAGCTCCTCCACCAATTACAGTCCCTCAAGCCTGTCATTTTACCTCTCTATCCTATAATCCCCCCAACTCCAAGACTGCAGTATTGCATGATATAGCAGTGAACTCCCATCCCTCCTCTCTTGTGAACTATTTCTCAGTAAAACGTAATAGAAACTGTAATTCTGATGTTAAAATCCAGATCCCTTCTTGAAGCTCTGTGGGCTTTTTCTCAATGCCAATCTGCCCGTTTGGCTGTTTTAATTCCTGATTATTTTGCCCTGGACTCCACAACATAGTCAACGTCTGTGCTTGCACGTGCAAACTGGAGACGAACTGCACATGCTCAGTCTTCTATTTTGCCTCCCTGACAGGAAGTCGTTATAGGATCTAAATCAGTTACCTTATAGAATGGGGATCATCACATCACCCAGCACATGGATTAAAATGGCAGGACCTCTCCCCATTGGTATTACCTTTTGGCAGGTTTGCCTCTGACCCAGGCTCACCATGGTGACCCGACTGATACCCAGCAGAAATGGAAGCAGGAAGGAACTACGAAGCTGAGAGCCCCTTTGTGACTGAACAGGGACACTTGCGTTGCTTCCTAGACCTGCTTTACACTCTTTGCTATGGTGATACCAAACACAGCCTTCAGAGCAGACACTGCTCTCTGCACACCAGAAACCGACCATCTGCAACGTTCCTCACATGTGAGTGGCAGGCTGGGAGTCCAGTGGTACCACCAATGGGTCAAGTTGAATGACTGACTTCCAAGGGAGACTGTGACAGATGAATCCACTCTGTAGCTTTTTTCTTTGAATTAGCAGTTAAGGTTATTCTAGGATGTTCTGTGTGCAGGTTGTAGGGAGCTGTAGGCAGAGGCTAGTACTTATATTCTGAGTTGCTTACTGCCACCTCAGTGCTGTCTCTCAGCTTCCCTGACATGTGTTCAGCTCCGTCATTCTATTCCCAAGTCTCCCAGTAACTACAAACTTCCTCATCCCACCCTCAATCCCTAAGAATTCTGGGAACTGAGTTCTCTGCTTGTGCATTCAAGAGAATGGGCTCTGTGTTTTCTTGCCTCGCAGACACTTCTCTTCCTTGCAGCTGCTCCCAGTGGTGAGATGTGCTTTTATCTACACTGTATTTTATACACAATGATCAGCCAATGTCCTTACAGGAGGAAGTGATTAGCAAAAGAATAGATGCAGTATAATAGATAGGTAGATAGATAGATAGGCAGACAGACAGATAGACAGACAGACAGACAGACAGATAAATAGATAAATAGATAGATGATAGATAGATAGATAGACTAGATAGATAGACAGGCAAACAGATGACAGATAGATAAATGGATGGATAGATAGATAGATAGATAGATAGATAGATAGATAGATAGATAGACTAGATAGATAGACAGGCAAACAGATGACAGATAGATAAATGGATGGATAGATAGATAGATAGATAGATAGATAGATATGGTACAGGGTAGGTAGACAGATTATAGATAAACAGATAATAGGTCTTTGTTCAAAAGCTTTTCTACATAATGTGATAAGCCTGTTTCTTGCCTAAACCTGAAAATTTCACTTTAATGAAATCCAGTTCTATATTTATTAAGTAAACACACTTTTACGTGTTTAAAATAGGTTTCTTGTTCTTTTTTTGTGCATATACAGATACAGCTGTACAGTTGCTATGCAACCTGGGTAGCGTACACTAGACCTTAAAGTCCCTGCCTGAGGTAACTGTCAACAATATTGAATCTGCAAATCACTTTCAAGTTCCTTATCTTAAATAAGCAAAGTAAATACCCTCTCGATTGGTTTTGATTTAGCCGTCCACAGCAATCTGAAGCCTGTGAATAGTTGATCACTTGATGATTAGATTACGCTGACGCTGATGAGGCCAAGGACATGGGTCTGGTCAGGACAGTTAGCTTTACCTTATTCCACCTTCCCAGCTAGATGAAGCAGGACAGTCCATGACCTTCTGATCCTGGGAATTTATAAGAAGCACCAATCCAGATGAAATGCCCGGACACTGACAGAATATGTATTCTTTTTTTTTTTTCTAAGTAGACCCAAATGACCCCCCTTGGCTGAGCTTATCTACTTTCCACAAACAAACACAACGTGACCCCTCTTATCTATCTCCTGAGCATTGAAGAAAAACAAATCCCATCTCAACACTGTCCTCACTGCAAGGACACCAACGCTGTAGCAAACAGTGGTTGTGTTTGGACTTTTGTGATAGCCTCAATGCCCAGAACAGTGTCTGGCACATACAGGAGCCTCCAGTAATATTGCAAAGGCTCAAACAGATACTCTGAAGCAACAGTTCTCAATCTGTGACTTGAGACCCCTTTGGGGTAGCGTATCAGATATCCTGCATATAGACAATTATTTGCATTATGATTCATAACAGTAGCAAACTCACAAAGTAGCAACAAAATATTTTTATAGTTGGGGATCACCGTGACATCAGGGCCTCCACATTAAGAAGGTTGTGAACCACTGCTCTGAAGTGTGGTGCCTTCTGAGAAGGAAAAGTGGACACAAAGTCCCACCCTTAACCAAGAAGCTATTTGTAATTGATACCTGCTAAAGGGTGAGCATCAGTATTCTCCAGTGGAGTGTTCCTGAGTGTATGAACCACACACCAGTGTGGGCCCCATAAAGACCAGAACTTCTTCAAACTGAGCCATAAAAACTAGAAAGGCCTCTCTCCTTTCTGTCTCCTTCCTGGGAGGACTTCATGCCCATACCCTATATTCAAGGGAAGGAAAGATACACAGAGAAACCTGAAGGGAGTTGGACAAGCCCAGCTGAGTTTCCGAACTTACAATCTCACATTCTTTCTGCCCAGCTGATCCTATTTCCACCTGGCTGTCTACAAGAAGAAAAAGTTTCCTTGGGTAGTTGACTATTTCTGAAGGCCTCTGTTTGGGTCGGGCAACATTTTAATTAAATAACTCTGCTTTGTTTTCCTCTTGTTGATCTGCCTTTTGTTACAGCCTGGGACACTAACCTTTAAAGGGAAAGATGCTGTATCACCCTGCCCTGTGATTTGTATAATCGATGGATAAATTAACTGGGTGATTTACTTTACATGTCACTTCCAAGTAAGAGATGGAACCAATTACTTCAGATCAATGAGGATCTGTGATTGCAGACCGGGATTCAGTCCGATGCTGATGAGACCCAAGTAAAAGTTATACCTCCCCCCCCCAAAAAAAAAAAAGATGCTAACTGAACCAACTTCCTGTTCAAGTGCATTGGCTTGCAGACACTGAGGGAAGCAGATCTCTTACACATGTTAGCCCTCCTCTTTGTCTTCCAGCGTTTTCTTTTTAATCCCCAGGGCCCATTTCTCCCAGCTCTGCAGGGTGTTTGCCAACACACCTGGCTCTTGCTCTTTAATTGGCTGAGATAACCAAGTTAGAAACTCTTCTCATACCTTCCCTGTCTCACTCCACTTTCCTTTTATTCCACCCTGAGAAGGACCACAGCTACCGGGGAGGCAGGGCTACTCCTTGTGAATTAAGAACTCTTGAGGAAAGTGGTCTGTGTCCGGGAGAGAAAGAACTTCCCCGCCTGCCCACTAGCTAAGCCCACTCACAGCAGGTGGCCTTCTTCAGCAAGGCTGCAGTTCTCAGAAGACTGCACTTAAACAGAGAAGGTGCCATCCAGTGTGTCCAAGGGTGTGCTTTGGAATTTCATCTATTTCTTTGAGTTTCAGGGAGCCCTTAATTTCCACCTTTGCAAATTCCTTTTTTATCATTTGTTTCAGTTGAATGAATGATTCTCTACTTTTATGGAGTATTCTAAAAATAGATTTTATCAGACACACACACACACACACACACACACACACACACATACACACCTGAGAATTAAGAGAAAGAAATGTTCAGAAAGGCATACCCAAGAGGATGGGAGTGATCTTCCCTAAGAGACAGTCACATCTCACACACCATACACAGGGTTTGTGTACGTTTCAAAGCTTTTGTCTTCTAAAAGTGGCAAAGAAACCCAGATGATATCACAAGATGACTCCTTGGACACCCAAAAGAAACAAAATTGATGAGGTAATCTCCGGTTCACTGGGGTACTGGAATCTAGGAGATTCTCACTCTCAACCAAG
The DNA here is from genome assembly GCF_963924665.1 of Micromys minutus. NCBI lineage: Eukaryota > Metazoa > Chordata > Mammalia > Rodentia > Muridae > Micromys > Micromys minutus. The sequence goes on along the minus strand of NC_137955.1, from coordinate 42,811,934 downwards.
TTAAAAGTCTCCTCTACAGTTCCCCAGAAAGCCTGTGTCATTGCAATTTTAACATAATGATCTCTGTGTGGACATAATGTTATCTCTACATCAGCAGCCCTTACCCAAATATGATCGATATCTCTTTACTATTTAGGATAAGTGAATCCCCCCCAAACTAACTCTAAGCCCACTGTAGGAATATTATCATCACCAAAACCCCCTCCTCACCCCACAGTCCATCCTCCCAACTCAATTCTTTTTTTGGGGTGTGGGGGGCTCAGTATATCACTCTGACTGGCTTCAAACTCAGATCTGAGATCACCCTGCCTCTCTTCCCTAATGCTGGAGATTAAAGCAGTATGGGCCACCATACCACACCCACCCAGTCAAAAGGGACCCCAGAATTATAGATATTAATGGCATGGGGGCCTTAGAGTCCTTTAGAAGATCACTCTTAGCCAGCAAGTCATCTCTCCAGCCCTCCTCAATGCTCAGTCTTCTGTCTACACACCAAATATCTGGATGTAAAAGATTTACTGAGCTTTCACACGGCCGTATATTTCACCACCCCCATTCGGCCATGGTTTTCTTCCAAAATCAGAACTACCTCTCTTACAGCATTCTTCTCTGACACAGTTTCTTCTGGCAATTGGGGGCCATTAATTCAGATGGCTCTGGTCCAAGCACTTAAAATATATATGTGTCACCATTCACATTCTATATGACACCAGGGTAAAATTTTTAAACCTCTCTCATTCATAAAATAAATCATTGTGCTTAAAGCCATCTGCCCCTCAGAATCACCCAGGAGCTGCCTGTGCCTGTGCCTCCCACCACAAGGAAGCCTGGCCTGCCTGCCCAAGGGTGGAGCTTGAGGACAGCTAACTCTCAAATCTCCCCAGCAAGTGTGTTGTGCATAAGCCATTCTCTGAAGGGATGATGATGGATTGGTGCTACCAGGTTATTGTTTGAATATGAGCTTTGGATGGAAGGTCCCAAAAATTAGTGGGGTCCTTCTAATTCTTAGGCTCTCTTTTGCTGCTTCTTAGAATGCAAGGGAAAAACAGAATAATGGGATGAGGCCATCTTTTCTGGGGAGCCTTCCCCTGTTGGATCCTGGAGCACAGTGTTTGGCATAAGGTGGGCGTGCAAGCGCCAGCTCTGAGATCAGTGGAATTGGACGTGTTCTCTAGAGTCTACTTCCTACACAGTTACACTATGAGCATCTTTGGGCCCTAACTAGATCTGACCCAGGGATGCTCGCCTGCCCATTAGCAAGCAATACCCACCCCTTCTCCACTTCCCCAATAAAATTCACAAGCCAGTTGCTTTCCTTCGTACCAATGAAAACATTTTGACATGTTTAATGTGAAATGTGGTTACCAAGCCAAACAAGTCCAGGCTTGATTAACAAAAGACACTGATCTGGCTGTAGTGCCAGAGAACAAAGGTACTGACAGCCTCCCAGCTTCTGCCAGGTAACAAATAGCTTAGGGCCTTTATGTCTTGGCCTCTGCTATATACCAGATTGAAAACAAGCTTTGGCCTCCTGCAAAGCATCTCAGTAGGAGCCATTATGCCTCCCCAAGGGAGCACTCCCATCCCCCTCAACCCACAGGAATCCCCCAAGTAAAGAATCCTTGGGAACCTTCTGAAAACCCAACAACAGCATCATGGAGCATGAGTGCGTGCAAGACTAAGAACAGGTCTCTCTGCGGCTGGGAGATAACATCTCCATTGTAAAATCTTCCTCCCTCAGAGACAGACGAATTCAACGATCAAAATGACTGTCATGTTCTAGTTGTACCTTTTCTTTGGCATTGACAAAATCAACCCACAAAGTCATGCATTTTAGTTTCATTTGGGGGGGGGGGGGAATGAGTTACTGGGTCTGTAATTCATGTCTTCCATGTCCATTGTAAAGAAATACTAAAAAGGAAAGAAGGCAGATACTATCTGTACCAAGGGTTTGCTGGTAAGTGAGTGACTACATACAGAGTTATTTTAAGTACTTGGAAAGCATTCAAGTTTATTATATAAGAAAGGGAAGAGATGGCCTGTCTTTTTCATGTTCATTGAACTTCTACATTCTATCGCTGCTGTAGAGGATACATATGGACAGAAGCAATTAACATATCGTTTTAACCTAATTCCACCACAGCAGCAGCAGAGTGAAGGCCCCGGGTCAGGTGAAAAGAACCCCTCTCAATAGCTCTTGGGCTACACGCTGTGCTTTGGGCTCTTTTCCATTGAGCATTTCAGCTCAGAAAACTATTACTGAATAATTACCCTTTCAGTGGACCAAATAAACAATGTAATATATTTATGTAATATACCGCAATATTAATAAGATGAAGCTGCCCCCATCACACTTCAGTGGAGTGGCCATAACTAGCATCCAAGAAACAGAGGTAATGGCCACCCTCACAAAAAAAAAAAAAAAGATTTACTCCCAAAAGGTAGCAGTTGTTGAGGAATAAGTTATTTATTATATTTAAATGTTTACATTTGATGACAATGTCTTAGACATGGTAAAGGGGGACAAGAAGTTTTCAGCTCACTCCATTACATCACAAGCATTGTGGGCATCGTGTCCCGAGCTCTACAGTAACAGAAGGTTATTTAGAAAGCATCCCCTGAATTTACAATGTTTGCCTATTAAAAATGAAAGCTTACAGCTAGGGATGTAGCCTAATTGAACCCAACATACACACAGCCCTGGATTGAATCTTTAGCATAATATAAACTGAAATATGGTGAAGGCCAAGGATCCGATGCTCAAAGTCACACTCTTGGTTACATAGGGAGTTCAAAACCAGCCTGGGATAGAGACCCAGACTCATATAACAAACAGATCATAAAGTTGTTTAGATGGCTCAGCAGGTATGATCAAAATCTCAGGGGTGGGTGACAAGTGTCAAAGGGCTCAGAAAATATAGGATTGTCATGCCTACTCCTTCCTGGCCACAAAACAGGCTGGATGGTGTCATCTGGCTTGTTCCCAAGTTCTAATTTAGTATAGCTCATTCCTGGGACTGTTGACTTAATCTTTGCGACTTGCTGTCTTGTGGCCCCATTTGAGTATCTGCCCATTTCTCTGCTCTACTGCAGGGCCTGAACAAATGCTAGCTTATGGCAGCCATACACTGGGAATTCTTGCAAGGACGATCCAGTTTAAGCGACCATTGGCAGAACAAACAGGCCCCTGGCCAGATGTGGAGCATCCATCAAAAACTCTGACTTGTAACCTACTAACCACTTATCTAGCTGCTTCAAGATAGGAATTATAACATGTCCGTCTTTCCGTCACCCTAGGCTAGGTCTGTCCATGACTACTTGAAGGTAGACCCCTTCCATGAGTACTTAGACCTAAAAATCCTTGGCCAAGCCTAGCAAGAAGCAATAGAGTAATGTTGGGGGTGAAGTCCTTGGAACACTGACTGGAGACAAAAGGTTCAGATTCCTCTCTGTGAACAGGGAGAAGGGCCCCGTGTAGAAATGATTCTTGTCTCCTCACTCCCTGTCCTTGGCCTCATTTCTAGAGACATTAGGTCTGAGAGGTATCAAAGATCCTAAAATATTTTGCATCCTATGATCTGCCTTAACCATATCTAATAACTAGCAAAAGTTTACACTGCCTTAAAAAATACACAGAGCCCAAACCGCCAACCCCAGTGTATTTTCAACCCTAGAATAGCATCTTTCCTAAAGATGACTCGTAAATGTCTGCATGTAGTTACACTCAGGCAGATATTTGAAGTAGAAAGATGTAGCTCTTCTTTTACATGTGAAATATGAATACATACATGCAGCATGTCAGAAACGTAGTGAGCAATCGTGCTTTTCACACAGTTACCTGGCTATACCTTTGAAATTGTTCCAGGTCCTTTTTCCTACCTGGTATTAGAAGTGTCCGCGAGAGCTCCTTACCGTCAGAACACGGGTGACACTCTGCTTCCAAAGTTGTCGCCTGCCGATCCTAAACATCCCAGTAAACTGTCTGTTTTATACAATGGCCCAGAGTCAGCTCTTCCAGAATTGTCTTCTAACTCCAAAGAGAGCAATCCATCCTCCAGTGGAAGATCACATGCAAAGACTCTAAAAGAGCTACAGCGTCTCTATGCTGTTTCTCATGCATGTGGGTAACTCGCCATATCCACAGAATTGAGTGGAGAAGTCAGCCCCTCTGTTCTGTTCATCTATTCCTCCCAGAGTCTCTGCCCTGCGGCCTTTTCTCGCTTCTGTGGTCCTTCGTTGTTAGGGTAATGCTGTTGCCATGCTGTGCGTTTAAGCACGCCCCTTAATCATGTTTAGCAACAAGAGAAAGCAATTTAACTGCTTGGTTGCAACCACAACTTCTAATGTTCCATTCTTTACACTGCCCAACAATAAGCTTTGAGTCAATAAAGACGCTTAAATTATTTCTCCTTGGGAAACAATGGGAAACCTTAAACCAGACCAAAGCAGAAGGCAGACAAGTCACAGCTCTGGATATATTGCTCAAGTTAAGAAATTCAGTCTGACTTTGTCTAAACAACTTTGTGTGCACAATTAAGTGTCAGCATGGTGACTAATTGTGACTAATTGCCTGATAGGCTGATCATGACCCAAAGGAGCCATTTTCTCTCCTATAAAGAACAAGCAGTCTATTTCAGATGCAAATGGAAAATGGTGTCCATAAATTACTCCTGTTCACATGGCTGCCCAAGCAGGAAAAGCAAAGCATTGGATTCCATAAAGCTCAACAGCTGGAGCTTCCTCTCTACCCAGACGAGATGGGGACACATGGTCGAGGACTAGAGAGATCTCTCACCTACAGTCCCTCACACCAAAGCACGTAGATGGCCGAATATTTGATGTCAGCATCACTCGATCATTGGGATCCTTGGAATTTAAAGTCCAGCAACTATCCAGATGGTGTTCATCTTTAATCCCAGCACTCTGGAGGTAGAGGCAGCTCGATCTCTGTGAGTTCGAGGCCAACCTGATTGACAGAGGAGTTCCAGGACAGTTAGGGCTATATAGAGAAACCCTCCCTCAAAAATAAATAAATTCCAGCAAATAAATCCTATCAGATTATTCAAAGATTAGCAGGAAATGAAGGAGTGCCCTGCTATTCAGCCTCTCCAGAAACAGAATTGACAGCCAGAATTGACTACTTTGATACCTGGATAGGTGACTCACCTAGCCACGAGCCAAACTTTTAGGGTGTGGCCTCCATCTGCAGTGTTAATACAGACAACATTTGGAGCTGAATATTGATGGCAAGCAAATAAATGCACAGAAAGTTAGAAGTATGGGCACAAAAGAACTTTCTATTTTCCCTTGGGAGTTCAGTGTTTGAGTCTGACTATGGCACTAGACAGATTGACAGGGAGAAAGCCAGGCAGAGTATTGCACACGGGGGAACCACACGGGTGCCCAGCAGTTCAGTAAGATTTAGAAGCTTACATCTGTTTTTACCTAGAGGGGAGAGAAGAAGTATTGGACAATTCTAGTGGCAAAGTAAATTATTTTTAGCAGAGACAAATTGACTCAAAGAGCAGACAATGCCTTGGGGTGATGCTCCTGTGGTTGCTGTCACTCCCGCCTGCCATTTGCATCCGTTTCTTCTTCCTGCTGAGATAGTTGGGGAAGACATTCACAGCAAATAATGTCTCCTGGACTATAAAGACCCGAAGATAAAGAGAGAGAAAGCCCTCACTGAACGTGCGGCTCTCCACGTGTTCTCACGTTCATGTTCTAAGCTATACATTTGAGAGGATCGTCTTCTGAGACATCATTGGATGCAAATGTATTTGGGGGAACTGCAGACTTAAGACTCGTGCAAAATGAAGCACACACTGTGCCTGAGTCATACCAGCCCCAAGAGAGTTTTTCATTCAACCTCTGCGTGTTGTTAAGCAGCTGTCTTTTTTTATAATTGTGAATGGTGGTCACAGGCCGCAGAGACACACAGACTTAAGGCAAGATAGTTTGATCGTCCCTGTTGAGCAGTTCGGATCAGCCCGGAGAACACTGTCAACGTGCGACCCTCAGGAGAAAAGTCAGGTTCTAATGCTCCAATAAGCAATGTTCATCTCTCGCCTGTTATATTTAACCAGCGCTACCTCCATCATAAATGAGGTGCCACCCACGTTTCAGCAGCAGCCATCTGCAATGTGACCTCCTGGGGCCATTACTTCTTGCGAAATTTTCTACATGTGACAGGTGCCGTTCATTTTGTGTTTTGGCATGCGTGCCGACAACTCTCTTGTGGTCTCATGGCATGCTTTAGAGAGCCACTGTAGCTCAATCTCAACCCCTTTGAGTAGAAGAAGGCTTGGTGCCTGGAGGTACCAGGGTACCTCTTTCAAGGGTCCGTGAACCTGAAAGAGACTCCCCGAGCGCTGCCATTACGTAGAACAAACTGAGAAAGTGTACAACCAAATTACCCACTCTCAAGGCATGCTTTTTCTTTTAATTTCCGGTAGCTGGAAGAGAGTTACCCAGCATTTACCAATAGCAAAGTGGGGAAGGTTCTTCTACAAGCTCATCCCACCAGGCAATATATAAAAAGTAGGCTGAAAACAATTGATCATACCAAAATCCTATACTAGGAATGATGGGAAAACAGAAATGAGAAATGGTGACATACAGGCAGAAGAAAAATCTGGAAATCCAATTACCTCCAGAAAACAATGGCATTTCACCTTTATCCATTCGCTCATCCAACAAATGTCTGTGTGTGCCTTTCATGAGATCAGACATCAGACTGCATACTACAGATAAAACGACTAATAAACATTTACTCAACCCTTAAAAACTATTCATTGTGGAACTGGAGAGATGGCTCAGCATTTGCTCTTAGACCACCAGTAACTCCAAGGTATCTTCCTCTGGCCTCCATGACCATACACATGTGTGGCAGAGACATTCACATACAGACACACATGCACACAAAAAAAAGCAAAGCAACCTTTAAAATTAATTATAAGATGCATAGTTATTCCACACTCAGAACAAAAAAAAAAAAAAAAAAAAAAAAACATAAAATGCTGCTGATTTTTATATCCTCAAATTTGACTATGCATTCCAAATTCACAGCTCTTAAAAAAAACAAAAATATGCCAGGCGGTAGTCGAGGCAGAAGAAGTGCCTGCCTTTAATCCCAGCACTCGAGAGGCAGAGGCAGGAAGATCTCTGTGAGTTCAAGGCCAGCCTGGTCTACAGAGCAAGTTCCAGGACAGTCAGTGCTACGCAAAGAAACCTGTCTCAAATAAATAAATAAAGGCAAGTTCTACGTTCAAAGCAAGCTGATAGTAAATAAATGAGTGCATAATCACTAATAAAATTCAGTTACAAATTGAGCAAAGTATTATTTTAAGAACAAGTACAAGCTTTGCTTAAATTTGTGTTTTGTAACATTTCTTTACATTTCAAAGAAGATCCATTAAGAGCCATGCACTTTGGGCCTTGGAACCCTATATGAACTACCTACCCTATGTGTCATAAAAGGGGTGATAAATGGGTCCAGGAGACCTGGATGTAAATCTCAACTCTGTTCTCTTCCTAGCTGCATGACATGTCTTCTTCCTAGCTACAGTGTCAGAACTATTGTTTGCTAAGAGGTTGTGTATGTGTGTGTGGTTTGTGTGTGTGTGTGTGTGTGTGTGTGTGTGTGTGTGTGTGTGTATGTGTGTGTGTATGTGTATATACCCACTGGACTGTCTGTCTAAGTGCATCTGGAACTATGTGCAGTACCTAAGCATGTGATTATGTGTATCTACATGAGTGTGGTAACCCACACACATGTGCATTTGTGCACATGGAGGCCAGAAGCTGACTTCTGGTGAATTCCTCAGTCACGCTCCACTTCATTTATTGAGGCAGGGTCTCTTACTAACCCAGAACTCACCAACTCTTGTTAATCTAGCATCTAACTCAACCTCAGAGATCCCCATCTCTGCCTCTCAAGTGATGAGACTGTAAGTAACCACTACGCCTGCCTGGTGTGTCAGTGGGTTCAAGCCCAGCCCTCACACCGTGTGCTGAGCAGTCTATCTGCCATCTATGGAGTCACCTCCTCACCTTTTGCTAGGTTTTATAACAGAACTGGAACCATCTGCCTAATAAACATTAAAAACTCTCATCCAACGTGCGCTCAATACATCAAACATAGCCCGTGTCATTTAAAGGAGTTATAACCATAATTAGCAACAATAACAACATAAGAAACGAATTCCCAAAGAATGATTTTGACCCACAAATCCTAGCCTAGAGCTGTTTGGAAGCTTTTGCTTCTGACTCTGTCCCAAGAAAAGAGAAATGGAATCAGGTGCATCTGTTGCCATTGCTGTATTCTCCATGAGCTTCCTTCTTTCAGAACCAGGAGAACTGGGAGGGGCAACATTTGCACTGTAAATAATGAATAATAATCGTTTTTTTAAAGATGGTTCTACTGAGGTCCAGCAGAATGCGCTTATAAATGATACAAGGGACATCATATAGAATTGCAAATCCATTCTGACCTGCACATTATTTGCAATTTTACAATATGGAAATTGAATGGGTTTTTTTTTTCCTGGGTGCTGGAGATAGACCCAGTGTCATCCACATGCTAGACAAGGGCTCTACCACTGAGCTACGTGCTAGCTCTGCATGGCTGCTTCTTCTATTCAGGGTCCTCTTGTGCTTGCTGTTTGCAGGCGACAGTCATAGCATAAGTGCCACAGCTGGTACAGATCCAGTTGTCACCCCAATATCAGGGCCACTCCGGCACCTTATATGCCAGTCCACAGGCACTGAGAACATATTTAAGGAAGGAGCATGTGTCCTGGCTGTGAACTGAAAGTCTTCACTGACACCTTCTGGGAGGATCAGGAAAACACCAGCAGTGCAGCTTAGACACTGCTGTCATTGGCTTGGAATGGAAAGCCCTAAAGAGTCAGATGCTAATGTGAATAGGCTTTAGAAGTTTCTCAACAGATTCAATATACTTATCTTGGCATGGATCGACAGAGTGGTGTATGAATTTAAAGCTATGTTTAAGTCTAAAAGGGATTAAGGTGAAATGTACTCGTAGAAGAGCAACATGCTGTAGCTGGCTTAGTCGATAGGTGCACCTCCGTGCTGAAGCGCACAGTGGTATGTCTTTCTCTGATCGGGGCCGGGGTCAGATGAAAGACAGTTTTATGAGCTCTTATGATCAAAGAAACTTACCAAAAGAAGGCAGAGCTTAAGGCAAGCCTTGAAGCACTGTGAGATTTCTAAAAGGCAGGGCATGAGTACATGTCTGGGAAATATCAAACAACTCAAGAGGATGGGAACTCAAGAAAGCCTGTCTTGTGTGATATCTGAGGAACAAAAACAATTGATCAGTCCTGGAATGATCTACCTGAGGGAGAGGCCTTCACAGGTGTTATGAAGTCAGTGAAGAATAGATTGATAAAGTCTTGTTCAGGAAGACTACACTGGTATCCACGTGCAGACACAACACAGTGGAGAGAGCAAACATGCTACCCAAGAGTATGAAAAACAGATTATGTGATACAAGAAAAGTAGTGGTTGGACTTCAGGGTGCAGAACAGAGCCCGGCCCATCTGCCACCCGGTCCAGCAGGCACTAAAGGTTTAAAAACTGGTGAGTAGGAGATTGAGGCAGCCAGGGAGCAGAGAGATCTCTGCGGAGTGCGCACAGAAAGTGCACCCCCGCCCTGCCCGATCCAGGGACCAGGAAAACAACTTTGGAACTTCTGTTCCCACCCGGCGACTCTGAGGCGCAGAAAAGGGCTCGGCCCATCTGCCGTCTGGACCAGTGGAGATCCAGATAGATACAAGGGAAAGGCGAGAACATATCACTGACAACAAAATGGCAAGAGGAAAGCAAAAGAGTATATCCCAAGGAAACCAAGACAACCTGGCAACACCAGAACCCAGCTCTCCCATAACATCAAACATCGGAATGCCAAACACTCCAGAAAAAGAAGACGCAGACCTGAAATCATACCTCAAGATGCTGATAGAGATATTTAAACAAGAACGGGAGGAAAAGCAAAAAGATTCAGAAGCTTTTAAAGAGGAAACAAGAAAAACACTCAAAGAACTCAAAGAACTAGAGGAAAACAGAACCAAAAAAATGAAGGAATGGAAGAGGGAAATTAAAACGGAAATTGACACAATAAAGAAAACACTAAAAGAGATAACCCTAGAAGCAGAACACCAAAAAGAAATCAGGAGTCACAGAAGCAAGCATTTCCAATAGATTACAAGAGATCGAAGAGAGAATCTCGGGGGCAGAAGACAACATTGTAAACATATACAAAACAGCCAGAGAAGATGCAAAAAACAAAAAGCTCCTAACCCAAAATGTCCAGGAAATCAAAGACACAATGAGAAGACCAAACCTAAGGATAATAGGAATAGAAGAGGGAGAAGAGTATCAACTAAGAGGCACAGTAAATATCTTCAACAAAATCGTAGAAGAAAACTTCCCTACCCTCAAGAATGAAATGACCACAAGCATAAAAGAAGCCTTCAGAAATCCAAATAGATTGGACTAGAAAAGAAATGCCTCCCGACACATAATAGTCAAAACACCAAGTGCCCAAAGCAAAGAAAGAATACTAAAAGCAGTAAGGGAAAAAGGTCAAGTAACATATAAAGGCAGACCAATCAGACTCACACCTGATTTCTCAACAGAGACTATGAAAGCTAGAAGAGCCTGGACAGACATCATGCACACCCTAAGAGAGCACAAGTGCCAGCCCAAGCTACTATACCCAGCAAAACTATCAATCACCATAGATGGCGAGATGAAGATATTTCAAGACAAATCAAAATTTACACAATATCTGACCACAAACCCAGCACTACAACGAATTTTAGGTGAAAACCCCAATACAATGAGGGAAAATACAGCCTAGTGAAAACAAGAAAACTAAACAAGAAAACCAAAAGAAGAAAAATACACAGACACAACTCAACCCACAAAAGCAATAATAGAAGGAAACAGAAACTATTCCTTGATATATATTAACAAAATGGACTCAACTCCCCAATAAAGAGACATAGGCTATCAGACTGGATACATAAACAAAATCCAGCCTTTTGCTGCATACAGGAAACTCATCTCAGAGACAAAGACAGACACTATCTCAGAGTAAAAGGGTGGGAAAAAAACTTCCAAGCAAACAGCCCCAAGAAGCAAGCTGGAGTGGCTATTCTAATATCAAATAAAGTAAATTTCCAACCAAAAGTTATCAAAAAAGATAAAGAAGGAAACTTTTTACTCATTACAGGGGAAATCTGTCAGGAGGAACTCTCAATCCTTAACATATATGCTCCAAATTTAAAAAGCACCCACATTCATAAAAAAAAAAAAAACCCTACTAAAGCTCAAAAAGTACATTTAACCCCAAACAATAATAGTGGGAGACTTTAATAACCCACTCTGTCCAATGGACAGATCATGGAAACAGAAACTGAACAAGGACACTGTGAAACTAGCAGAGACTTTGAACAAACTGGAATTAATAGATATCTACAGAACATATCATCCTAAAGTAAAAGAATACACCTTCTTCTCAGCACCCCATGGCACCTTCTCGAAAATTGACCACATAATTGGACACAGAATGAGTCTCAATCGATATAAGAAGATTGAAATACTCCCATGCATCCTCTCAGATCACCATGGTCTATGGCTGGTCTTTAACAACAACAAAGACAACAAAAAGCCTACGTACACATGGAAACTAAACAATGCTCTGTTAAACGATAGCAGGGTCAAAGAAGAAATAAAGAAAGAAATTAAGGACTTTCTAGAATTCAACGAAAATGAAAACACAACATACCCAATCCTATGGGACACAATGAAAGCTGTACTGAGAGGAAAACTCATAGCCCTAAGTGCTTCCAAAAAGAAACTGGAGAGAACTTACTTCAGCAACCTGACAGCACAGCTAAAAGCCCTAGAACAAAAGGAAGCAGATATATCCAAGAAGAGTAGACGGCAAGAAATAATCAAAATTAGGACAGAAATAGACCAAATAGAAACAAAAAGAACCATTGTAAAAATCAACAAAACCAAGAGTTGGTTCTTTGAGAATATCAACAAGATTGATAAACCCCTAGCCAGACTAACTAAAGGGCAAAGAGAGAGTATACAAATTAACAAAATCAGAAAGGAAAGTGGAGACATAACAACAGAAACTGAGGAAATTCTAGAAATCATCAGATCCTACTACAAAAACTTATACTCCACAAAATTGGAAAATCTGGAGGAAATGAACAAATTCCTAGACAGATACAAGATCTTAAAGTTAAACCAGGACCAAGTAAACCATCTCAATAATCCTATAACACCTAAAGAAATAGAAGAAGTCATCAAAAGCCTCCCAACCAAAAAAAGCCCAGGTCCAGACGGGTTCAGTGCAGATTTTTATCAGACATTTATTGCGGACATAACACCAATACTCTCCAAACTATTCCACAAGATAGAATCAGATGGAATACTACCTAACTCATTTTTTAAGGCTACAATAACCCTCGTACCTAAACCACACAAAGACCGTACAAGGAAAGATAACTTCAGACCAATCTCACTTATGAACATTGATGCGAAAATACTCAACAAAATCCTTGCAAACCGAATCCAAGAACACATCAAAACGATCATTCACCATGACAAAGTAGGCTTCATCCCTGAGATGCAGGGATGGTTTAATATAAGGAAATCCATCAATGTAACCCACCATATAAACAAACTCAAAAAACAAAATCACATGGTCATCTCACTAGATGCTGAGAAAGCATTTGACAAAATTCAACACCCCTTCATGTTAAAAGTCCTGGAAAGAACAGGAATCCAAGGTCCATACTTAAACATAATGAAGGCAATATACAGCAAACCAACAGCCAACATCAAACTTAATGGTGAGAAACTTGAAGCAATCCTGCTAAAATCAGGGACCCGACAAGGCTGCCCACTCTCCCCCTACCTATTCAACATAGTACTGAAAGTCCTGGCTGGAGCAATTAGATAGCAAAAGGAGATCAAGGGGATACAAATCAGAAAGGAAGAGATAAAAACATCACTCTTTGCCGATGACATGATAGTGTACTTGAGTGACCCCAAAAATTCCACCAGAGAACTCCTACAGCTGATAAACAAGTTCAGCAAAGTGGCCGGATACAAAATTAACTCAAACAAATCAGTAGCCTTCCTATACTCAAAGGACAAACATGTGGAGAAAGAAATTAGGGAAAAGGTACCCTTCACAATCATCACAAAAACTATGAAATACCTTGGTGTGACTCTAACTAAGCAAGTGAAGGACCTGTATGACAAAAACTTCAAACCTCTAAAGAAGGAAATTGAGGAGGATCTCAGAAAATGGAGAGATCTCCCATGCTCATGGATTGGAAAGATCAACATTTTAAAAATGGCCATCCTACCTAAAGCAATCTACAGATTCAATGCAATCCCCATCAAAATTCCAACCAAGTTCTTCATGGAATTGGAAAGATCAATGTGCAATTTCATATGGAATAACAAAAGACCTAGAATAGTGAAATCCATCCTCAACAACAAAAAAACATCTGTGGGAATCACTATCCCTGACCTCAAGCTATATTACAAGGCAATTGTGCTGAAAACTGCATGGTACTGGTACAGAAATTGGCATGTGGATCAATGGAATAGAATAGAAGATCCAGAAATGAGCCCTCATGTATATGGTCACCTGGTTTTTGACAAAGGAGCTGTAAACATTCAATGGAAAAAGGACAGCCTATTCAACAAATGGTGCTGGTCCAACTGGCACTCAGCATGCAAAAGAATGAAAATAGACCCTTTCTTATCTCCTTGTACAAAGCTCAAGTGTAAGTGGATTAAAGATCTCCACATTAAACCAGATACACTGAAACTATTAGATGAGAAAGTAGGGAAAACCTTAGAACACATAGGCACAGGAGAAATTTTTCTGAACAAAGCACCAATGGTTCAAGCTCTAAGGTCAAAGATTAACAAATGGGACTTAATAAGATTGCAAAGTTTCTGTAAGGCTAAGGACATTGTCAAGAAAACAAAACGGCAGCCAAAAGAATGGGAAAAGATCTTTACCAACTTTACATCAGATAGAGGCCTAATATCTAATGTATACAAAGGACTCAAAAAGCTAGACACCAGAGAATCAAATAACCCTATTAAAAAATGGGGTACAGAGCTAAACAAAACATTCTCAGCTGAGGAATATCGAATGGCTGAGAAATATCTGAGGAAGTGCTCCACATCCTTAGTCATCAGGGAAATGCAAATCAAAACAACTCTGAGATTCCACCTCACACCAGTCAGATTGGCCAAGATCCAAAACTCAGATGACAACAGATGCTGGCAAGGTTGCGGAGAAAGAGGAACACTTCTCCACTGTTGGTGGGGTTGCAAACTGATACAACCACTCTGGAAATCTGTCTGGAGATACCTCAGAAAATTGGACATAGTACTACCTGAAGACCCAGCTATTCCACTTCTGGGCATATACCCCAGAGACACTTTAATACACAACAAAGATATATGCACCACAATGTTCATAGCACCTCTTTTTATAATAGCCAGAAGTTGGAAAGAACCCAGATGTCCTTCAGAAGATAAATGGATACAAAAATTGTGGTACATTTACACAATGGAATACTACTCAGCCACCAGAAACAATGACTTAACCAAATTCTTAATAAAATGGTTGCATCTAGAGAATATCATCCTGAGTGAGATAACCCAGTCACAAAAGAACAGACATAATATGTAGTCACTGATAATGGGATACTAATTCCAGAAAGCACTGAACACTCCAGAAACAACTCACAGACTGTGTGAAGCTCAAGAAAAAAAAAAAAAAAAAACGAAAAGAAAGGAAAAAAATCATTATGCTCAATCCTTACACACCAAGAAAACTTTGACTAATTCCGGGTTACATCCTGTTTTACATGTACTTTATGCTCATTGTAACTAGTAAGACCTTAATGCACACTATCAAACCTTTGAAAAAAAAAAGCCAAACATTGACAAAAATGTATTCGTATACTTTTATGCAAAAATCCTTAAAATTTGTACATTTATCTTTGTTTTTTAAAATAAAGTTGTTTAAAAAAAAACTCTACATGACAATTTAAGCTAAAAAAAAAAAAAAGAACTGAGAGTAATAGCAGAGGTCACATGACAGCGTTCTCCGGCCTCCACACAAATGTGCACACACTTGAATGCATGCTCATATATATGTACATGGGCACACAAACACGCAAAGACACAGACAAAAAAAAGAAAGAAAGAAAAGTAGTGGTTACCAAGGCTACCCAAAACTGAACAAGCATATTACATTTTAGAAGTAGGTACCCCTTGCTCCACCCAACACTTTAGTAGTCCTAGAAACTGTTGTTCCCAGAAGTTCACAGACCTATGTATACAGAAAGGGGAGGGGCGAGTAAACAAATACATCAATACAAAGTAGCAACTGACAGGAGAGAGAGAAACAATGTTGCAAGGTGAATCTAAGTTGTCTGGCTTAGGGCAGAAAGAACAGCTTTAAACAGAAGTTGAAAATAAGGCAAAAAGAAAGGGAGGGAGGGAGGGAAGGAGAGAAGGAGGAAGGAAGGAAGGAAGGAAGGAAGGAAGGAAGGAAGGAAGGAAGGAAGGAAGGAAGGAAGGAAGGAAGGAAGGAAGGAAGGAAGGAAGGAAGCTCAGTTTGGAGAACAGATAACTTTTCCCATGGAAATGTGAAATGAGCTATCATTATATGTGACACCTAAAACATTAAGTATCCTTTGCTTTTACTTCTGTCTTGGTTTGGGTTTCATTGCTGTGAAGACACACCATGACCAGTTGGGGCTGGCTTACAATTTCTGGTGTTCCGTCCATTATCAATTCTCGCCTTCTGAAAGCAATGGGTGCTAATAATCCTTTATGCTCTTTATTAAGACTTATTACTATGTTCCAAGATGAGCATTTTCCCCTTTTCCTTTGTGTGTTTGAACACATCCATGTACATACATGGATGCACAAGCGTGTGTGCATGTATGCATGCATGTACAAATCAGAGGTCAGTGACAGGTGTCTTCCTTAAGTACTCTCCACTGTATGTTTTGAGACATGATTTCTTAATAAACCTGAAGCTTAGTTATTTTAGCTATGGCCAGTGAAGGCCAGGGGGTCACCTGACTCTGCCCCTCAGGGCTGAAGTCACAAGCGGTCACCTCCATGTTCTGGGTATTTAAACTCAGATCTTTGCGTTTGTGCTGCAGACACTTTACTGGCAGAGCCGCCTCTCCAGTCTCCACTTCATGAAAATTCTAAGGTATCAACGTGCAATTATTTCCCCAAATAGCAAGAAACAAAGAAAAAAAAACATATGTTCCCTTTGTTGGAGAAAGAACGGTTCTCGTTTAACCATCATGTTCTCGTTTGGGAGAAAATATACATTTCATTGTTGAGGCCATATGTTTATCAACATGATGACTAGTCTGTTATAACTAACTTATAAATATGAAAGGTGTATTTTACAGCATTGGGAATTCCAATGCAAAAACTAGGAGATTCACTACTCGTGACCAATGGTTGATGGACAGAGGACAAGTGGCGGGTCAAATGTTTCACCCCAATAAAAAGGGAAGCAAGAGAAAATGAAGAACGATCTGAGGTCCCACAACTCTCTTAAGCTCACCCTTAATAACCTTGAAGCTCTCTATGAGGTTCCACCCTGTAGTCTTTACCACCTGCTAAGAGTGCCACCACGGGTCATGCCCAGGACATATGGGCCCTCAGAGGAACACTCATTCAAGCTCAAACATGACCATACCAAACTTTGTCCTGCGCTGTAAAAGACAGAAAGGAAGAGTTCACCCAGCCACTCGCTCTATGGACTGCCTGCACCAGCTCTTGCTAAGCCCCTCCTCAGACCCAGGACCACGCAGACACCCCAGATGAGCCCCATGGGAAGAGAGATCAATGGCTGGAGCTTCCCCAGGGATCACTTTCAGGCCATCTTTCCTCTTGTCATAGTCATTCATTTTGTTAATCAAAGAAAGAAAAAAAGAGAAGTGTTAGGTTCACCAACAAGCTGTAACTCTCGCTTCATATTTAGGTCTCTGCCTTTCTCTTAGACCATCAAGAAATCATAGTGTCTAAATTGTGTTCCTTTTCTACATGGGAAAAAGGCAGTCAAGTGTCAGTGTAAAAGAAAATGCCAGTATTAGGAATTGCTAGCTGGTTTACTCACGAGATTCCTTCTGAATGCAGCAAAGAATTATCCTGCCCCAAGCGTCATCCCTGCACAAGTACATTGATTACCCAGAAACATAAATAGAAGAAACTGCCAAAGAGTCATAACTTGGCTTTGTAAACCCCGTCTTTTCTCATAACTAAGCCCTTTAAAAATAAGTAAGATATTTCAATAAATACCAAAGGGGTTGGCAATAAGAAGGTATGTATTGATCTGAGAAACAGAAAACTTTTGATTATTAAGACTGTAATCAAGGACAGCAAATCCACTGATCTTAAACCAAGCCATAATTTTTACAAAGAAAGATTTCTGTCTTTGAAAAGCTTAAAAATAGGAGCAGGAGACATCAAAGAAAGATCTTTCAAGCCAGGGAAAGAATGATTTCATCATTTCAGAAACAGAAGAGTTGGGGGAAGAGGCAAGATCCAGAGAAGACCCAGTAGCTCTGCTTACAGGAACCCTAATTTCCACCAATACTGCTGTAAACTCAGAGGGTAGAGATCAGCCCATAATCGTGTGGGGGGGGTCTTCATGATGCTCATTAAATAAATAAAGAGCAGCACCACTTATAATGCGCACGCACACATACACACACACACACACAGACCCCAAGCTTGGAGCCAACTGTCTTCAAGCCCCAACTGCCTACAATTAGTTATGACTTACATCATTTACTTCAAAACTGACAAAGCATTATACTGTCAATGAAGACAAAAATAACCGTTTACTGGCTACTACTGTCTGATTTTTACCTTTCTTCTTCATAATTTGTAGTAAATGTCATGACAACCTAAAGACGACACAAGACAAAACTCAGTGTCCCCCTCTCAACGGCAACAACGCTGCGGTATTAGGTCGGAAATCAAACATTCCATTCGCCAGATGCACAAAGAACAAATTCATCTGGTTGCTAGAAAAACTGAATTATTGAAACTCCATATGGATCAAATGTGACTTCGGGGCTTTGAGAATGCTTGTCCATGCTACCTAGGCAACTAAACCAGCATCACAGCATCCCACGAAACAGAGGCAGATATTTCCACTGTGGAAATATTTGGCGTCTTCCTTATAAAACAATGTCTAATTCCTGTGTCTTCTGCCTACTTCCTGGCTCTTCTACATTTGTAGGTCTTCCACTAAAAATACTGAAGCTAATACTCAAACGTAGCCCCCGGGTACGCTCAAACACGCAGAGGAAATGGCCCAATTAGCTGTAGCAGTTAACCTACCTTGAATAAAAGGGGTTCTAAGCTGGGACGTGAATGTAGCTACGTATGAAAACATAAAGGCCAGGAAATTCAAGGGTTCTTTCAAATGTGTCCTTACATGCTGATAGAGTCAGATAAAGTCGTTCGGGACAATGCATCTTAAAATAGTATAGCGTCAAAAGCATAGAAGGGCAGCATTTTCTACAACACTGTCGGTACAATTGTTCCAGCTGTTATGTCACAACAACTAGAGTTAGCTGCATTTGACCCACACAAGGCTGACACTGTCAACCTCCACTCAATGAAGGCGGAGAGGCTCACGGGGCCCCACCCTTCACATCTCAACCTCCAGCTCCTAATATATTCTGAAAGACATAGAATTAGTGTCTCTAGCTGTGTTCTTACTGCTGAGCCCGTCATGCCCCAAGAGATGTTTCCAAACCCGTGGTCACACAGATGGCCCCAGATAATCTCAGTAGATCACAAAACAAAATGAGTATACAGGCACATGAAAAGGATTAAAGAGCTATGAACTGGGGTGATAAGGATGTGCAAGGTAAGAGAAGCCAGTATGCATTGGGTGCATGTAAAAAAAAATGTCAAAGAACAAATTTAATTAGTAAAATTAAGTTTTAATTTATTTAAAATTTTTTTTAAAAACAAAGATAGAAAGAACAATGCTGGGGACATGGGGAATATGACTCCGAAGCTCTCCAACTTTGTGGTGCAATTCCTCTTCTAGGTAATCATGGCTCTTATGTATTCTAAGAGGATTCCATGTTGAGTCCATGCTTCAAGCATTAGTACTTATCTACTGCTGTGTTAAAATGCCGTGATCGAACCAACTAATGGAAGAAAAGTCTACTCAGATTCATGGTTCCAGAAGGGTAAGGATCTGGTGTGGCAGGGTATCATGGTAGCAAGCATCTGAATGCTAACTGTACCAGGAAGGTCAGAGACTGGATCTCAACCATGAGCACAGAACAGAGCAAGCAAACTGAAAGCGGCGTGAAGCCTAGTGATGGACTTCCTCCGTCAAGGCTACAATGCCTCGACCTCCCCAAACAGCGTCACCAGCTGTAGATCATGTGTTCAAATTCACGTGCTTGTGATGGACATTTCTCATTAAAAAGACTACAGGCATGATTTTGATAGAATATTAATGCATTTTAAGAAAAGTATTCTCCATCCAAAGAGTACACATGGAGGGACCCATGGCTCCAGCTGCATATGTAGCAGAGGATGGCCTTGTTGGACATCAATAGGAAGAGAGGCCCTCGGTCCTGCCAAGGCTTGATGCCCGAGTGTAGGGGAAGGGGTGGGTGGATGGGGGGTGGGGGAGCACCCTCATAGAAGCAGGGGGAGGGGGGTGGGATAGGGAGTTTATGGAGGGAAAACCGGGAAAGGGGATAGCATTTGAAATGTAAATTTAAAAAATATCCAAAAAAAGAAATGTATTTACTGAAGCTCATTAATCTCACACCAAAAACAACCAACACGAATGTACTCACTGAGTTTTTACAACACATTAAGGACATTATTCAAATGTAGGAAAACTTGTTGCCTGAAAAAGCTTATAACAGAGAAAAGGAGATTGTGCCTGGATTCAGGACCCGCCCATGTTCCAGCGAGCACATGGAAATCAAAGACCATACATGAACTTCGTGAGGCAAAATAGGCAAAGCCTATCATTAAAATGCTCGAAGATGTACAGTTTCAAAGATGATAACTTCTCATAAAATTCAGTTTGGAAACCAAGCTAAACCATGTCAGTGAGTAGAAGCAGTAGCAAATCTCAGAGAGGAAAATTAAAAACGTGATGCAATCTGTGAGAAGTTGCTTCCAATTTAGAAGAAAATGTGTGTCAAGCAGGACTTCTAAACCTGAACAAGACAGGCCGGGGAGAAAATGGTTTCTCTCTGATTTTCCCATTTCCTTCCTCTTCCCTAAAACACCAGCTAACATTTGAATCTGCCACTTTGGAAAATGAGGCAGAAGCTCCACTCGATGCTTATAGAAAATAAAAAAGAGCTTAAGCCACTGTGATAACTCCCGTATGATACCACACGAGTGCTATACCAGCCCAGATTACAGGTATCCACACTGGCCAACAGGGATACAGGTGAGCTCCTAGAGACATTGTCAGCATCTGCCTACAGCACTCTTTCCTCTGGTTGTCATGCCTCATTGAAGTATCAAAAATCCTTTCTACATCCTTTCTTTTATGGGATGTTTCAGTGGAAGTTACATTGGCTATTGGCTGTTCCTTGAGTCTGATCATGCGTGTAACAGTTCTCATAGTGATCAATTTTAATTGCTTTTTTTTTTTTTTTTTTTTTGGAAACACGAAGTCCTGAAATTTAAACTGACCTGAAACATGAGACTGAAGGTGATCTTAAACTTCTAATCCTCCTGCCTCTGTGCTCAGAGAGCTGGGATTACTGACATGCATCAACATGCTAAGGAATAGAAAAGCCAAGGCCAGCCTCTCCTGCAAGCCTGTCTTTCCTACCACAGCCCTTAGCAGAGGGTGAAAGTTCCCGATTCTCCCTTCCTGCTCTCGAATTAGCATAAGATCATCATCAAGAGTTGACTCCCATTCAATTTTCTTGCCTTGAAAGACACAAGTTGCTGCTCTTTCTTGTCATCCAATGAGTAAGGAGTGAAAGGTAGCATTTTATTAATTGAATCGAGCATAAAAGTGAATTTCAAAGTAATGAACTTCAACTTGCCCTTGCTTACCTTCCAGCCTGAGTTTCAGACATCCCTTTCAGAGAGCTGTCGAATGGTGTTTGTGGTACCTGAGTGTCATGTTGAAAAGTTCTGTTATTAATGGTGGATCTATAAACCCACATGAAAAGAGTACTGTACCTGCCATCAGCAGACAGCTTTGTCGGGCTTTTTTCCTTTTCAGAAGAAATCTTTAGAATTCCAGTTACAAGAGTTACAGCCTTTCAATCTCACGCCCTATAAAGTCTTATGTTCGGAGGTTAATAAAATGAGATTAATCCGGAGATACGGCAGGTTGTTTTCTTTTCTTCATTCCTTTCGAGTAAAATTCACTCACAGCCGCACAGTCTGGGCTGGGGAAAGGGACGCCGGCACAGCAGCTGCTCGTGGAACTCAGCTGCCCTCCAGCGGCAGAAGGACAACATGGTAAACACGGTAGTCACAGCAGAGAAAAGGGACCTGGAAGCTCCCGGGAGCACTGAGATTAACCATGATTTTGATCGACTTCCTCACATTTACAGAAGAGATGGCCCAGCAGGTGGCAGTGATGCTGAACCCTTTAAGGCAAGAAAAGCCAAAGTCTTCAGCTTGACAGTACTAAATCTGAAAACATCTTTTATGCCTGGCATGTTAGGGCATGCCTGTAAATCTCAGTAGTCTAGAATTCGAGGCAGGACGATGCCAAGCTTGAGACCAAGGGGAAGACCCTATCTGAGAACAAGTCTTTGTCTATGGTCCAACGGTGTCCTTTTCGAAAAGCCCCGGTTTAGAACGTTTGCCCGTTATCAAATGAGCTAAGATAAATAATAATTATCAATGAAATACATTTCCATGCATAAAAAGGTGGTGCTTTAAAGACACAAAATCACTCTTGAAGAAACAGGACTCAAGAAAAGGTTTGGCTATTAAAAGCACTGGCTGCTCATCCAGAGGATAAGGGTTCAATTCCCAGCACCCACACAGAGGCTCGCCCTTCATAGGGGCTCAAACTCCAACCCCAAGGAATCTGACGCCCTCTTCTGGCCTCTGTGAGCACTGCACCCACATGGTGCACAGACATGAATGATGGCAAAACATCCATACACACGAAATTTTAAAAAATGATTTTGAAAGAAAAAAATCAATATGTTAAATATATATATATAACAATCCCATTGTTTAACTTTAAACTGGTTGTTTTCTTGTATGTAAAATATAGTGTTCTCTTTGTTTTGGTAATTTTAATACTGCTTTTGAGAAACAGAATTTTTTTATTTAAATTTTATTTGTTTGTTTGTTTGTTTGTTTGTTTATTGTCCATTGGTACCTTATCTGCATATATATTTATGTGAAGGTGTTATATCTCCTGGAACTGGAGTTACAGACAGTTGTGAGCGGCCAGGTGGGTGTGGGGAATTGAACCTGGGTCCTCTGGAAGAACATACGTGCTCAACAACAGTGCTCAACAAAAACTATAATTTTTCACCGTAGTCTTCCAATCTGTGTGAAATGCTCCAAACTTCCTTAGAAGAGAGGAAAAGACAGACCCAAGGGTGTGGATCAGAAGAATACCTGCTTATCAGGCACAAGATCCTGGGTTGGTCCCCAGCAAAAATAAACAGATAAATAACTAATTGAATAAGACTTAATTATGTTTATAACACACTTTTTCTGGCTAAATATTGAACAGGTTGTGAATTAGTGGCTATAGGTTGTGCTGGCCTTAATTTATTGAGCCCATACTATTTCTTTTACTCACAGATTGGCCCTCATTTCTCACCGTTGTAAATAACACTATGATGTGTAAACCCTTGCACTAGATCTCTGCTTGTTTCTTTCAGGAAGTTACTAGGAAAAAATTCATTTATTAAAAATTATGCACTGGCTCCCATGAGAACCAGTTTAATGCGATTTCATTTCATCTTTGCCAAATGGTAGATGAGAGACAATACGTCACCGTTATCCCCTTGCAAATTTAATCTGAACGTTCTTGACAACAGCAAAGCTAGCATTTTAAAAATATTTATTGGGCGTTTGTGTTTTACAATTTGTTTCCTTTGTACTTTGGAGAATTGCCCGTTCGTGCCTTTTCCAGTTTTATTCCTGATAATTTTCTTTCTACTGATTTGATTCTTTAAAGATAAAAATACAGCACACATTCAGAAAATAAATAGCTACTTCAGACTAGTATCATACAAAGTAGAGGGAAGACAAAGGACTTAAAGAGGTTGGGGTGCAGGAAACATATGCCCCCCCCAAAACAGGGAACTGGGCACACTGGAGGGCTTGGAAACATTCTCAAAGACAAGGTCCCTGTGCCCTTCTCTGCCCACCTGTCTCTTGCCCCTCCATCTCTCTGGGGAAAACTATTCAAAGTAGAACTCCTCTTCCCCAGGCAAGACCAAGTCATAAAAAGTAAAACCATTTCTCCCCCAAAGCCAGCCATAAAAACTAGAATTACTACTCTAACCTTTCCCTGTCTCCCTATCTAGTCTCTAACCATGAAGAAGTCCCTGACCTGCTCTTGTCTAGTAAGTCATGAGATCCTCATTCCAAGGAGGCCTCACCGGTACCCAGGAGAAGCCCCCCTCCCCCAGACCACTGCATCAACTCATATGCTTAGTTCAACCCCATTTCCACCCAATTGTTCCCCACCACCCTGTTTTACAATCAAACCTAAGCACAAAGACAGGAAGTTGTTTTTAGCGGTGTGGGTGCATGCTCATTTATGTATGTGTACAGGTGAGCATGTATGAGTAGGCATGTACACATGAACACCAGAGGACATTTTCAAGAGTCTTCCTGTGAAACAACATCTACCTCTTTTGTGTCAGGGTCTCGATGATCAGGATGGGCTGGTTCACCAAAGGGTTCCAAGGGTCTTCATGCCTCCAGTTCGCCAGCCGGGCTGTTACACATGGGCACTACCATGGTCAGCTTTTTTACATGGATTCTAAGATTTGAACTCAGGCCCTGCTGTTTGCAAAGCAAGCATGTAACTGACTAAATTGTCTCCTCAGCCTCCCAAAACAGAAATATATTCCTGAATCTTCGGGTCATTACTTCTGAAGGATCCTGTATCATATCAAACTTCTCTCACCAAATAAACTCACTGTTTTTCTCCTGTTCACCAGTCCTTTCATCGGCAGCCCTTGTAAGGAGTAGACAAAGGTATCGTGCATTGCCCAACACTACAAAATTTTGCAACAAGACAGCTTTTTCTTCTTATAAATTGTGTTCCTGGCTAGTTGATTGTCAACTTGACATAAGTTAGACATAGCTAAGCAGAGGGAGCCGTTATCGAGAAAAATGTCTCCCTAAGATTGGCCTGTAGACACGCCCATGGGATATTTTCATATTGGTGGTAAATGTGGCAGAGCTCAGCCACTGTGTGCGGTGCCAACCCTGGGCAGGTGGCCCTGAGGTCTATAACAGGCTGAGCGAGCCTTGAGGAATAAGCCGTATTCATCCATGACTTCTGCTTCTACTCCTGCGTCCAGGTTCCTGTCCTGAGTTCTTGCAGTGGTGAACTTTGACCTGAGAGTTGTAGGATAATAAACCCATTCCTCCCCAAGTTGCTTGGATCACAGTGTTTGTTACAGCAATAGAAACCCTAACTTGGAGCTGGAGAGACAGCTCAGTGGTTAAGAGCACTGACTGCTCTTCCAGAGGTCCTGAGTTCAATTCCCAGCAACCACATGATGGCTCACAACCATCTGTAATGGGATCTGGTGCCCTCTTCTGGTGTGTTTGAAGACAGCAACAGTGTACTCATATAAATGAATCTTTAAAAAAAATAAACCCAAACTTACACAAAGTATCATCTACTGTGAGTGCAGAATAACTCTGTGCTTAAAGGTTGTGTCAAAATAAAATGGGTAAAACCGAAGTATAGGTGACACCAAGAGAACCAGGAGAAAGGGATGTGCTAACAAAATGTTGTAACTGAATAACGTTAAACTTCATATTCTCTAAAGCACTCTTTCCTGTGTAGTGCCATAGGTGGTTAATAAAACCAATCATTAGAACACAGAAAATGCCAGTGCATTTTAAAGCACAAAGGTCACACGGGTCCCCATTGTCTGAGATAATGTGATACAGTGGAAACTCATCATGAACCTGAGATACCTCTCCTCCTTCTGTCTCTCCTCTCTAGTGAGGACTGCAGTGGGGTTAGGCACTAAAATGTCATGCTTGTCACCTGAAGACAATTCATATCCATGAGATATGTATGGTAGACACCATACAGCTTCCTGTTTAATTGATAGTCATGGTTTGGGGCGGGCACAGTCATCCCCACTATGGAAACCTATGCTTCTTCTGTGGCATTGTCCCCTGTAAAGGTGACAGGATGACCCTGTGGAGGGAAGCTACTGGGCATCTTCTTGTCTCTGACATTACCTGTCCTTCCCTCTTCCTCCCCTGATGCTTCTACGTCATACCAGGAAAACTGAATT
The DNA here is from genome assembly GCF_963924665.1 of Micromys minutus. Lineage (NCBI taxonomy): Eukaryota > Metazoa > Chordata > Mammalia > Rodentia > Muridae > Micromys > Micromys minutus. Next base: position 42,786,327 of record NC_137955.1, on the reverse strand, counting down.
TCATTCCACACCCCGGGTGTGTACTTTGAGCCCAATTTAAATAGCTGGCATTTTGGTTAAATATTTCCTCTTTTTTTTTTTAAGAAAAAACTTTTTTATTGATTCTTTGTGAATTTCACATTGAGCACCCCAATCCCACTCATCTCCCTGTCCCTCCATACCCTGTGCTCTTGCAACATCCCCTCCAAAAAATAAAACAATTAATTAATTAACAAGTAAAGATAAACAACAAAAAGCACACAGCTCACCATGGAAGCTGCAGTGTGTCACAGTGTGTCACAGTGTGTCACACAGCGTACCCTTTTGCCCAAACAGCTTTACTAACAAATTGTCATCATAATGAGACACTGGTCTTGTTCGAGGCCTCTGGCTTCTGCTACACTATCAGTTCTGGATTCTCATCAGGGATCCTCTTGGTTAAGTATTTCTGGTAAATCACTGCCATGTCCTTAAAAAGCTGGAGGTTACAAACATAACCCATTTCAGATCTGTTAACATATCCAGTTCAAGAAGGTTATAAGAGGCAAGGCGAAGGAACAGCCAGGGCCAGGAAATGGCAGGTGGCATAGGTTTAGATAGCTGCCCTTGCCAATCCCAGTGGCTAACAGCATTCGCAATTCAGAAACAGGCTCTCACTCTTAGTGCCCAGATGCAGGTTTCTTGTAATACAACCCAAGACCCTACATGCTCTCCTGGGTAGATTCAGATGCTCTGAGCTCATATCTGCTGGTACCTTTTTGTGTATATGTTTATTCTTTACTACAAGGTCAAATCAGGTGCCAATATGTGTGGATAATAGGAATTTTTCCTCTACTATTTTCTTTTATTGAAGTTCAATTTATATTTTAAGACTACACATATTTAATGCATGAACTCCCACTCACAAAACCACCATCCAATGAAGGTTAAAAACAAAAACAAAAAAAAAATGTATTTATCATTTTGTTTCTGTTACTCCAAGTGGCAATGACTAGTCACGTTCTGATAGTAAGCTTCTCAGGGCTGGGAGGAAGTAGCTGCCACCCAAACATGAGGACCTGAATTCGGGCATGGGGGATAGATCTGCAACCTCAGATCTGAGAGCAACAAGACAAGTGGAACCTTGGTGCTTGTTGGCCAGTCAGCCTCAAAGAAGAGAAAGAGGAGGGGGAGGGGAAGGAGAGGAGGGAGAAGAGGAGGCAGAGGTGAAGAGGAAGAGGGGGAAAGGAAAGAAGGAAAGAAGATGAAGAAAGAAGGAGGAAGAAGAGGAAGAAGAGAAGAGAGATGATAAAGCCTTAACACTTTGAAATGTTTGCAATACAGAAGAGATTTGTGGGGTGTGTAGGTTTTTTGGATTACAGAGAACCAAGTTAAAACTCAAAAACCATTCCCATCAATCTTCGAACGGATAGAAGCAAATCTTCTACTTTCTTGCTCCATTAATAACGCAAAGCTGTCTCGTGAGCCCGTGCCTGCTGCGTTGCCCTATCCTGACATTGCAGGAATCCTTATTCAATTCCAAATGATCGTGAGCACTCCTTGTCCCCAATCCTAACTTTTCCACTCATTTATTTATTCACTTCACATCCCTATTGCAGCTCCCTCTCCTCCCAGTCCCCATCCTCCCATCCCCTTCACCTCTGAGAAGGGGGAGTGCTCCCTGGGTACCAATCCACCCTAGGACCCCAAGTCACTGCAGAACTAAATATGCTGAGGCCAGACAAGACAGCCCAGTTAAGGGGACATGATCTACAAGCAGGCAACAGAGTCAGGGACAGCCCCTGCTCCAGTTGTTGGGGACACTCATGAAGACCGAGCAGCACATATGTGCTGGGGGCCCAGGTCCAACCGTTGTATGCTCTTTGGTTGATTGTTCAGTCTCTGGGATCCCCAAGGGTCCATGTGAGTTGACTCTGTTGGTCTTCCTGTGAGTCCCTATCTCGTTCAGGGCCCTCAGTCCTTCCCCCAACTCTTTCACGAGACTCGCCAAGCTCCTCCGTATGTTTGGCTGTCTTCACATCACACTGACTCACAGAAATGCTGCAGAATGCAAAGTAACTCTTTGTCCAAGAAATTGGGCACATGGGCATTTTTCTTTAAGATATTGGTGAGATTTCAATAATTTCCTATACTTGAAAAAAAAATAACGTTCATAAAACCTCACATAAATTATACTGTCCTGTATAAATACATAACTTGATATATGATGTCTTTGCATCTGGTCATATAAAACTTAAAGATAAGGCGTTTTTCCAAAAAAAAAAAGAGTTGTAATATCAAAATTCAAATGTATTTTATCAAAGTTCCTCAATCTGTCATGAGAATATTTCAGATTTCTCCACAAGAGGGGGCTGCTCTCCAAGCTATTGTGTGGCTAAGCCTGCCTAGGTATTTATTTTGGACATTTCACTTGATGTCACTCACGTTAGCAGGTGGGCAGGGTGGCTCATCAGTAGCAACTTTGAGAGTCGTAAATGAAGGCAAAATGGTAACACTTCTAGGACCATCTTTGGAACCAGAGCTTCCCATTCTCTGTTCAGTGGAGCGAGGGAGGCTCATCCGAGGCTTGCCTATGACGTCACCCAGGCTTTCCCGCATGGAGGATCTAAGATTCCCATTGCTCCCCTGTCTATTTCCAGTGTCTGTCACCTCTCTAGCCCTTGTCTTAGCTCCATAGAATGCTCTAACTTATCACCATAGACTGGGTGTCTCATACACAAGAGTCACGTGCTTCATAGTTTTAGAGGTTAAAAAGCCTTGCCGTTTCCTTGCTCATAAACCATGCTACGAGAGAGAACTCTCTGAGCTCTCCGCTAAAAGGACAGGATCCCATCCACAAGGACTCATCCTTCATGACTTATCACTAGCCAAAGACCCCACCTGCTAATACCATTACCCTAGGGGCCAGGGATTTAATCCAATTAACTTGCAGTAGATAGAAACAGGCAGCCTGCAGCACTCTGACTCCTTCCTAAGATACACTGTGCCATGGAGGCGCTGATCTTGAGAACGCCTGTCCCATTACCTCGGGGAAAGAAGAAAGTTTCCTCAGGCCTGGTGGGTAAAAAGAACCACAGAAGGGGGGAGGGGGGCAGTAACCCTGGCTCAACAAGTGTGATGTGCCAGGGGAAATGCCTGCTTCATCGTCTTAGAGTCCCTCAGCGACCTCGCATTGCAGCTAGATCCCATCTTACAGAGAGGAAAAGCCACAACCTGAAAAAGCATCTGTGGATCATGTGGCTGACATGAAGGGTCAGTCTGAGGATAAAGCCTTCACCATTGTTGGCATTCCATGCTCAAGGGGATATCTGTAGCCTTACTGAGAGAGCTGGGGTGCACGTGGCCCAGTCTCAACATGGAGTCCCTTGGTATTGTTCGGTTTTTGTTGGGGGGTTGTTTGCTATGATTTTTTGTGTGTTTCTGGGTGTTCTTGGTCACTAGTCTATCGCTGTAAAGAGACAAGAGGTCCATGGCAACTCTTATAAGAGAAAGCATTTAGTTGGGGGCTTGCTTACAGTTTCCGAGGATTAATCCATTGTTTATCATGACAGGGATCAGAGTAGCAGACATGGCAGGCATGGTGCTAACAAAGCAGCTGGCAGCTACATCCTGGTCTGCAGGCAGAGAGAGACTGAGTCTGGCATGAGCTCTCCATGACACACTTCTTCTAACAAGACCACACCCCCTAATCCTTCTAATCCTTTTAAAGAGTTTCACTCCCTGGTGACTTAGCATTCAAATCTATGTTGCCATGGGGGTCATATCATTTAAACTCCCAAACTAGGCATCCCCCAAAGGTCTAACATATGCTAGACAATTCCTCTATCAGTGAGCTGCATCCTTCTTGCATCCATATATAAAGGATCAGAATTCTTGAACTAAAATGTTTGCTTTAAGTTTTAGCTCCTACTAGTATTACCTCCAAGAATAGCTAAAGGAATTCAGTACCTAGTTTGTAGCAACATGTCTCAAAATCCCTGGCTTTTGGCCCTACTCTGCTTACACCTTAAGACTTTTTCTAGAAGTTGTTGGTATAGGAACTTACAAACCTGCCTCCTCCTCCCTCCTTCCTGTCTTTGATTCAATTCTGACCTCTGTTCTGTGGTATTATACTGGCAAGTCCGGATTCTCCATGCAGAGTGGTCTTCATAGTTCTCTCAGCTGGGTCATACTGTGAGCCCAAGCCAAAGAGACTAAACACAGACTGGACACATAGAGACATGAGCACTAAACCAATAGGTACTCAGGGAGGAACAGTCCCAAGAGTTATCTTACATAGGATTTTGAGGGTTTGTCATATGTTGGGCACTAGAGAAGAATCTAATGTAGTAGGCCTGACCTCAGGGTCAAACAGCTCAGCCTATCACCTGAGGCTTATTACAGAAGCTGATAGATCTGAGCCTGAGGTCAGAAGATAAACCAACCTCTGGAGCCAGCACTCTGCCATAGAGACAGAGAACTCTAAACACTCAAGTTCTGCTAACTCATCCCCACTTAATGCTGAGTGGGTTTTAAAAACACAGGAAGTGGCTCCCATATATGGGGTGTCAGTGTTCTGTCTGTTTCTCCCACCCACAATGTACTCAGGACACATTCCCCACCTGGAGCAGTGTGAACTGCAAGTCTAGGAATCTAGAAGAACCTGCCTGGGCCACGTAATTCGTGCCTAATAGTAGCCAGGTGCGCCTGCTTGAGCCATTCCTCATGGTGCCACTCCTAAAGGTAGCCAGTTGTGGCTTCTAAATGTAAAGGAAGGACACTTCTAAAAGAGACACCTGACATGTGACAGGTCAAATTACTAATATTCTCGATGGTAGAAAAAAACAGGAGCCTTTGGTTTCAACTGGACACACACTCCTTGACCTGACAGATCCTAGCTTTAGGGGACCTAGAAAGCAACAGCTCCCACATTTTACTTGTTCTGACTATGCTTTTATAATTTTGTTCATGTTTTTGACTTCTAATGTTAGATCTACCTAAGCTGATGTATGTCCTTTTTCTTAATTCATTCTTTGACAGTTCCACATGTGTTCTGGTGACACATAGTCCTTCACCCTCTAACATCTTACTCTCACACGTAGTAGCTCCTCTCTCCTCCCGCTAGGTCCCCATCCCATGGTCATGTCATCTTTTTTTTTTTTGCTTTTCCCTTGTAGCTTATGAATTTAAGCAGGGACTCTCACATAGACATGAGTCTTCAGCAAACTAAACAATCATCATCTCAGAGAGCTGAGCTTGGCAGTGGCTCTGTCACCAAAGACAATGGCTTCCTCTCGCCCAGCAGCTCTAGACTACCAATATCACCCATGATGAGATGGGACCCTGTAACCCATCTATGACTGAGTGTCAACGGGTTTGTTCTTGTGTGGCCCCTATGCAGGCAACATGGCTGCTGTGGATTCATGAGTATTGTGACCATGCCACACCCCCTTAGACAGCATTTCACAGACCTTCTATCATTGTCTGCATTTTATGTCTCCTATAATATTTCCTGAGCCTTTTTTTAAGACTGAGCACTCAACAGTTACTATCCTCAACATCTTGACTGTTTCCTGTTTCCCTTTGGATCAACTGCTGGACCTGAAGGGGAAACCAGGATCTGGGAGGAATGCTGTGGTTCCCAGTCTCCTCTCTGGATACTGAGCCACTGCCAATGGTGTACCACCTGGAGAGTGAGTCAGGAATGGGGTCTGTGGTCCACGTTTTTGCCCTGAGCGTCCGCATGCTAGGCAAGAAGAGGAAGGCTGCACCTTAGACAAGCAGGATCTAGTCTAATTGGGAGCGAGTGCTGAGTACCAAAGGGATCAGAAAAGAGAAAAGACTCCACTTCTTCTGAAGGAGTCTTAGGTGCTGCTCGTTTAGGCGACACTTGCTTGTTCATATTGCATTATTAGGGGTGGGGGTGGGTGCATACAGTTTATTCAGGGTGAACAAAGAATTATATATACCTTCTTGGGGGAAGGGCATGAGAATGCCCAGGAAGGGAAGGTCATTGGCTGAAGGCTCAAGGCTATCTAGATACATTATCAGCATGGAGAACTCCAGATGCTATGCTATGTGACTGAGTACCCTCCATCCTCGTGGTTGGTGGTCTCAGAAGGCACTGGATGCTCAGAGGGGGCATCTCTACTCCTACTGTCTCAGATCTCTGAGATTCCCAGGGTTCAAGCACACCCCAATTCACCAGCCTGTCTGGCAGCAGGGTCCCAAATGCCCTACAAATAATATTTGTATAAACCTTCATTTGCTACAATGAGAAACTTCTTTGATAAAGGCTGAGGGCTTTGGACATAAACACAAATATTTAAGGGGGAATTTGACAATGTGTCTATTAGCCAAACAATTCTAGTAGGTTCATACTTAGTACCTACACATAGGACCTTGGACCAGGCCCATAGTAGTAGTTGTGAAGTACCTTATGTGGAGTGGGACTCAGATTTTATCAGAAATCAGTCAGTTATTCCTATACAACTATGCCATGTTGGACCAGTAAGTACCACTTGCCTTGAAAGCTGGTAGTGTGCAGCCCACATGGTTAAAAAAGAGAAAGGCCACTGACAAAATTTCTCCCACAGTTCCTTGCATACTAGCTTCCAGAACTATAAAGGCTGGTCAGCAGGGAGAAAGCTTCAAACTCTCCAGTGCCGTAAGCTTATGGGTTTTTTTATTTTTCTGTATAAGATAATCAGACTTTTCTCTCCTTCTCTAGGACTTTCTCCTATATACTGGTGGGTATAGGACCATCCATTGGAACATGGTCAACCTACCAGAGTTTATCACCTTTAAAGAAAAGTGACTCTTTCTCTCCCAGAAGCCAAGAGTTCCTCAAATAGGGATGTGAGCTGGTGAGGTCTTCCCTACCCTTGGCTGGAATGTTATCCATTTGATCTTGTGCAGATCTTGCACAAGCAACCGCAGCTGCTGGGAGATTGTGAGTCTGGAAATTCATGAGCCCCACCTTGTCCAGAAGACACTACTTTAATCTGGTCCTTCCTGACCTCTGACTCTCGTACCCTTTGCCCTCTTTCTCTACAGTCTCTGAGCCTTGGAGAAGGGGCTATGATATTGATGCTCTATTTGTGGCTGAGCATTCTGCAGACACCTATCTGCTGTGATTGGGTTGATTCTGAGTATCCATGTTAACCACCATCCAACACTCATAGAAATTTCTCTGATAAGGTCCAACTAATCTATAGATGTAGAAATATAAGCCTAAGCAACAGTTTGATACTATATATATTTAGCCAAACAATAATAGAAGATTAACCAGTGTGTTGGCACTGACTTTAAAAAATAAAAAGAAGGAAAAATAAAGCCAGATGCTATAGTTTGAAGATTCCACTGCCTATTGTCAGAACTTAGCTTACTTCCCTTAACATGATTTAACCCTAAACATAAGTGAACCATACACTTCATACCCTTGCCAGTATGATTTAGTGAAGTTAAAGTTATCAATTATAAACCCATCCACCCACAAAGACAAACATTAGGGGATAACAGTTCATAGTGAGAAGAACAAGTTACATCCTCCTCTGTGCTCTACAAACTGTAGCTTCCCACCACTTGGTCTGAAGCCCCTTAGACCATAATCTGTATCTCATAGTGTAACAATAAACCCATTGATTTTTCCTAACTTGATCTAATATAGTTTGTGACAAGAAGGATTATTTGTTAGCCTCTCACTCCAATACCCATTGTCTTAATTTCTCTGGGGTCATCTCATGCACACCTGTACTTGGAAGAGAGTGCTGACTGTATTTTTGCATAGGGCAGAGGGAAAGTAGCAGGCCACTTCCCTCTGGAAGAGGGTGACTATGGTGAGGACTCGTGGTGGGCACAGTCTTTTGGGAGTCCACCGTTCCACCCTTTCTTTTACATTTCTCAGTAAATTTGAAATGCCTCTGCAACCTCCACTTTCTATGAATTAGGCATCCAAGCATAAACATAACTGGTGTGCTTATGGATTATTGGAGATTGATGGCAAAAACACTCTTAACTGCTGCACCAAGAGCTCAACAGCCTAGAGTTTGTCTGATTCCCAGTTCATGCACACTCCAACAAGTGTTGGGGAAGACCATGGGGAAGGAAATGAATAGTTGATGGCTTCTAGCAGATGGAGAGTCAGTTTCTTTAGGTGCATAGTATCACATCTACATAGGTAGATGGATCACATTCCTTTAGAGTACTCTACAACTTGAAGTATATGAAGATGTTGAAGTAGGAAGTTGGGAGCAATCTGACTGAAGTAAGGGGAGGTGCTTGTGGTGAATATAATCAAAATAGACTCTATTAAATTCTCAAGAAATGAATACACATAATTTTTTTAGAAAACTCTAACAGAACTGGGGTTTGAGGATATCATCAGAGTAGACACAAGGGTCAACCCATCATTCTTAATGAATTCAGGACCAATGGTACCTTCCAAAGTAGAATTTATTTTTTCTTTATGTGACTACATCCCTATAGGCAATGTCGTAACCTTCTAGCTCCCATCCAAGCCTGAGGCCATTAATCACTGAGAAAATATTTTAGGTCTCAGAACATTTCTCATCCTTAAAATTTGCTGTAGACTCTAATATATGTTTATACGTATGGATTTGTAACTATTGATATTTACTATACAGAAGTTAAAACAGACACATTGAAAATATAAGGATGCACAAATGCATTTCTTCATCAAGGCACTGGAACAACTTCCTGTGGAGATGCCCTGTAGGTTTGACCACAGATTGTACCTCAACGATTGCCTGAAAGGTTCTGAGGCTACCCTGGGGTTCTGCACCATACTTGGATAGCTTCAGGCTATGGAAATACTTCATCTCGGGGCGTCTTCTGGTTCATTCTACATAAAGCAGGGAAAAGCCACCAAAAACTACTTTCGAAACAACCAGCTAAGGTTTTACAGAAGGTGAAGAACCTAAAATCCTTTAAGCTGACATCTGTCTCAGCCCCTCAGGAAACTTTCAGAAGCAGGTTTCTGTTGTAGGAGAAACAGTGATGGTCTTCTGAGAGTACTTTATCCTAACTCCCAGAACCTACAGATATGGTTCATCACATAGAAGATTTAAGTTGAAGATGGAAGTAAAATTGGTCATCAACTGGTTTAAACATGAAAAGAATGCTTTAGATTATCCAGATGGAGCCCAGGGTAATTGTGGGGATCCTTACAACAGAAAAGTAGAGAGATGAGAAAGAGCCAATGAAAGGTATATATACGAAGTATATAAGCACAAGGATGCTAGCCTTGATGAGACCCAGGGAGCACACTGGCTTCTAGACTCTGGAAAAAGCAAGAAAATGGATCCTCTCCTGGGCCTCAAGGAAGAACTATCACAGCTCTTTCAGGCCCAATCTTAGCCCCCTGGGACCCATGTCAGATCAGTACCTTCCTGAAATTAAATATATGTTAAGTTGTACAACACCTGAACCCTGACCCTGACAGAGAATGTTCTAGAACCTCACCCACAGAATGCTCTCCTACAAGCAGAGTTTGGTAGGCCAGTAGAAATTATATAATTCATACTACACTGTCAACATGAGGATGTTCACCTGAGTAAAAACAGTGTCAATGTGTGTCTTAGTTAATCTTCTATTGCTGTGAGGATACCATGACCAGGGAAACTTTTAAAAGAAAGCATTTAATCAGAGGTTTTCTTACAGTTTGAGAGTTAGTTCATCATCATCATCATGGGGAGCATGGCAGCAGGCAGGCTAGCATCTCACTGGAGTAGTAGCTGAGAGCCTACATTTGATCCAAAAGATATAGGTAGGGAGACAGCAAGACTGGGCCTATCACAAGCTTTTAAAACCACCCACTGTGACACACCTCCTAATCCTTTTCACACAGTTCCACTAACTGGGGACCAATCATTCAAACACCTGAGACACTGGTGACCATTCTCATTCAAACCACCACAATAGATGTACTAGCCAGAAGTCTGTGTTCTCCTTTCATCCTGATAATTTCCCCTCGTAGGTTACAGAGTATCATACCCAACTCTCTCATCCCACAAGTCTGAACAGATCAAAGAAAAACATATGACGAAGCTAGAGCAATCCCTGGAATCCAGGATCGGGCTAAGAGTAAAGCCAACTTTGCAGCGGCTATGAACATGAGAGCTCGTTAAAGCATGAGTTGGCAGTCTCTGCCTACAGAACAACCTTGGACACAAAGAAGGCATCCTTCATAAAGAAGGACAAGAAGAAACAGGCACAACAAGAACACATGAGTATTTTTAATTTAATTTTTTCATTTTTAATTTTTTAATTTTTATTTATTTATTTACTTACTTACTTTATATCCCACTGCAGTTTCCTCTCTCTCCTTCCCCACATCTGTTCCCCCAACTACTACCCCTCTTTTTCTCTTCAGAAAAGGTGAGGCATCCCATGGTTATTATCCAACCTTGGCATATCAAGTTGCTGCAAGATTAGGTGTACCTTCTCTTATTGAGGCTAGTCTAGTCAGCCCAATGTGGGGAGGTACCACTTCTTGACAGTTCTGCATCTCCCTCTGTCCCCTCTCCTCAGCACCACTACTACCTGTGATGTCATGGTAGTCCCCTGGCCCTAGTGTACCTGCTCTACTTTTTTTCTACATCTGAAGTAATCCTTGCCCACACAGGACACTACCATCACCAGAGCCTAGAATTCAATAGGAAGTGCTTACTATAAAACACGGTGCAACCTATACATAGTATTTAGGTCCACCATGAATTCTTCCAAAGAAAATACGGAATGCAGATGATGTGTCTCTTCTCTCTTGGCCCAGGAGTTTCCTATTGCTGCAAGATTCTTAAGATCAGCTTGTCACCCATAAAGCACAACTTAAATACAAGAAGATTAATGCAGACAGTAAAGTATTTGCCAGTAGGAATATGGAGCTCAAGGTGGGCTCTACACACACACACACACACACACACACACACACACACACACACACACACACATTCTTATATACTGAGCTGAAAGAAAGAAAGCCCACCACAAGAGCACATTTCTATCCAGATTTCCTATGATGGAGCAAGACAGATGCAACATCTGGCAGGAAGCCCTTAGAGGGAACTGCACCCGCTCTCAGCAATATTATTATTTCCTAAGACTAAAAGGAGGCCACGAAGGTGAAAATCTGTCACTAGCCTTTCAAAAATTCTTTAGAATAAGACTTAAGACATTAGATCACTGGACGTACATCTGCATAGTTACCAAGACATGACTGACAGTCCCACAGTGAAGCTGAAGTGGCTTCCTCCATTCCAAACCAGTGGAGCATGGGGAAGGCTAGGCCATGACCCACTTATCCCTCCAGGTACTTTCATTAGCTCCAGAAACACCAAAGATCCTTTTCTGAGAAGTGAAAATCTATTTCTGCTACCCATTAGCACCCTAAAAGTATTTCTGCAGGTATCAGACGCAATTCAACGGCCAGGCAATGGGATGCCACCAACACAGAGCATGATGTCCTCCACGGGGCCTGTAGTACCTTTTCTCCCTGAGTGAGCCTGGGGTGTGCACACTTAGCATTACATAAGAAATGCAGGATTCCAGCAAGGATAAAATTAGATTCTAAAGCCACCATGAAGTTAATGAACAAGTGTAATCATGAGGCAGATGCCAACACACCTTAGGAAAGGAGCTAAATGCCCAGTGTCTTTATTATGCTCTGAATTTCCCGTTTAAGCAGGTGGAACATATTTTCAAGATAAATGAATCGACTGGGTAGGTTTTTACTTTTAACTATCTTGGTCTATCTTGGTCTATACAAACCTGGGCAAAAAGGCTTTGTGTATACACAAAGGCCTGAAATCAATTCTCTGAGCAAAAAGAAAAAAATCAGTACTCTGGCACCTGTATTATTGATTGTAAATATAACCAAATATAGATTGCATAGCATTTAGAGTCATGAAAGAATTGGGCCATGGAGATTTTTATTTGCCCAGGATGCTTACCATGGAGAAGGACACAAACAGGTGTTTTCCCAGTGGGTGAAAATACATGAAGTGAATCCTGCAGACCATCTTCAGGAAACACCCATGGGGAGCAGAAACACAAATATGAAAACAGATTTCTGAGTGACCCTGGGATCTGTCTTCCTGCGTGCAGTCATGCCCCACAAAATGACATGACCTTGGGTCAGCCCTAAACTTCTCCTCCTGAACCTCTTGAGAGCCACATTAGTCCCATGCAAAACAAGAGGCTTAAGGGCTCCTCTAGCTCCCGTGTCCTTCATCTGGGATGTTAGGTATACCAGAGAGCCGATTGCCCAAATCTCACAAAAATGGCAAATGGCCTTGTAAGGAAGCCTCTCCTCAGAAATTCAAAGAGAGAAGACAATGTCCAAGGAAGTTCATGTCCCAACTCTTGGGCTGCCTCCTGCTCACCTCAGCCCTGAAGGATCCTCCCTTGTGTCTCCCAGCATCCATGCACTAAGCCCACACTGCCCTTCCTATCCTGTACCCACGATCCCTCTGCTACCCTCCTACCAGTCAACGACCACTGCCTGGCTCCAGAAAGCTTCAGGAAGCTATTCTCCTTTCATGCTACCCCTCAGTTCCTATCTCTTATATCCAGTTACATGCCCAAGATCTCCTCCACGCCCAAAGATAACTTTCTTCCAAAATAAATACTGCCTTTCAAATCATCAATGACATTGACATTTCTAGACAAGTCCCAGTATCATTCTGTAATGAACCAAAAAAAAAAAAAAAAAAATAGACTATGGAAGACTAACAATAAATAAAAAAGACTAACAGGGAAAGCAAAGTGATCTTACTAATTGTCAAAGAGACATATCACAGGTGGATAGGATTTCCTTTGCAGAAGCTTCAAACAGGCAAGGAATCTCCACTTGGGTAACTGTTGCAGACTTCGGTCTGAGAGCCCCTCATCCACCTCTTCCTGCTGCAGGGCAGCATTCCAATGGCTGCTCACCTAATTGTCTGTCTGCTGCCATTACTGCATTTGCCTGTCAATGTTCTTCTGTCTCACGGCTGGTTGGCTGCTCGCTTAGGATCAGTGAGAGCAGCTGCTTGGCTTCTCTGCCACGATTCACCTTCAGCAGCAGCTGGTCTATCACACAGGGGCTGCTGAGAACCATGGTCCGTGCAGGCCAGAGGACCACAATCAGGCACTTACAGGCATGAAGCTGCTTCACAGACACGACCCACTGTCTCCGACAGAGACCAATTTGAGGCTTTGCCACACACTGATCCCCCCACGTGCTCATGCCATGATAACCAGGGGCATTTTGTGCTGAAATGGTTTTAACTTGCTTACGGTTCTCAGTACTCATTAGCATGGTGGTATTCTCAATGAGAAAGCTAAACCTTCCATAAAAACCAAGACCCTCATCACCTAAATCTTTAAATTGTTTATATTTGTGTAAGGGCGGGCATATGTGAAGATATAGGTATGTGCATACTTGCATGTGGGTGTAGAGGAGAGAGGCTGGGTTTGCTGTGTTGCTCAATTGTTCTACTGATTATTTATTATTATTATTATTATTATTATTATTATTATTATTATTATTATTATTATATTTTTTGGAGACAGAATTTTCTACTGAATTGGGCTAGGCTGTCTGATGAAAGGATCACTCATCTCTGCCTCCTTAGCACTGAAGTTACAGGTAAGCATCTTCATGCCTGATGGCTGGGGACTGAACTCAGCCCCTTATGTTTAAGTTTCTCTGGACCCCGCCTCTCAATGGCTACATCACCTTAACACTCCCCCACTGGAGACCAAGTTTCTAGGACATGAGCTTTTGGAGACCAACTCAACCATAGAAGTATGTGTGCAATGGTGTGGTTACATCCTCAGGAATAGCCTGAGATGTATGGCTCCAGGCTTAAGAGCACATACTCCTCTTGCACAGAACTATTTTTGGTAACTCAAGTTCCAAGGGATCAAAAATTCTCTTCTGACCTCCACATATGCCTTCACTCTCGTGGACATACCCACACAAAAATATAAATATGAATTATTAAAACTGAATCATGAAGAAGAAAGATGATCTCGAATCTTGGTCAATGAGAATCCAATTTTCCACTCCTTTGGTCACTTCTAATGACTAAAAGAGTTGCCCGCAACCTACTTCAATACCAATCTCTCTAAATGGCTATCACATTCATGAACTCACAATATCTGTGGTTACCTGGTTATCAGCATAAGACCTACATAAGATCTAGCCAGCCAAATGTCTAGCATAGAAGAGGAAGGTGCCCTCCTGGCCCATTCATCACTAGGAGATATTGGCAGCTGATAGCTGCTGGAGGAGGGAGGAGCATTCTTCTTAGAAAGTCTGCTCACTGGTAGGTTTTCCAGGCTCCAGTAAGTGGCTCCATCCATACCCGTGTACCTACGAACATCAGTAACTGAATTGTATGAATTATAATAGAAAAAGAAGGGCTAAAGAGATGGCGCAGCAGTTAACAGAACACACGGATCTTGTAGAGGAACTCAGTTCAGCTCCCAGCACCCATGTAATTCTGCTCACAACGTGCATGTGCACACACACACACACACACACACACACACACATACGCACACACGCACATGCACACACATGTACGCGTGCATTCATAATTAAAAGTAAGAAAGAAGACATGATGTTTTGAGGGTACATGTTGAAGGAGTACAAAAGTTATGAGGGTAAACGGAAAGAGAATACGATCATGGTTCATTACATACACATACAAAATTCTCAAAGCAAAACTATATGCTAAAAAAAAAAGTTAGTTTATGTGCTGAATATTTTTATGTCAACTTGACACAAGCTAAAGTCATTTGAGAGGATGAAACCTCAACCAAGAAAATGCCTCCATAAGCTCAAGCTGCAGGCAAACCTGGAGGGCGTTTTCCTAATTAGTGATTGGTGGGGAGATCCCAGTGCATTGTGGGTGGGGCCTTCGCATGGCTGGTGGTCCTGGATTGTATAAGAAAGCAACCCGAGCAAGCCATGATGAGCAAGCCGGTAAGCAGTGTTCCTCCGTGGCATCTGTCAGTGCCTGCCTCCAGGTTCTTACCTGTAGGAAGAACTGCAGTGGCCCTCTATGTAAATACTTGGGGCCAAGCAGCTGCAAAAACATCTCCTGCAGGAGGACCTAATTGAAGACTGCCTGAGAGACCAAGGCTTGCTGACACAGACAATGCCAGCCAATCAGAAGCTGCTGTTTAGAAAAGAGGCTCTCTTGGGACCAATGGGACACTAGTGGAAGGTATTAAAGGAACTTGCAGCAGTGCTCAGATGAGCTCCCTGCAGCATTTCTCGCCTGCTCCTGGAGTCTGTGTTGTTGAATCCACTCCACCTCAACTCCAATCCCAACAGCAAGTAAGGTTGTGCCATGAGTAGCCCAGGGCACAGGCAGCACCTTCATTTTCTATCCTGATCTCCTTCGATGATGAATAGTGATATGGAAGTCAAATAAACCCTTTCCCCAAAGTTGCTTCGGTCATGTGTTTTATCACGACCCTGACTAAGACAGAATGAAAACTTAGATGCTATGGACAAGCTTAGATGCTAAGGTCACAGAAATATGACCTTAGCCGTGGACTTTCAGAGTACGTCTCTGGATATATAATTATAGCAGAATGGAGAAACGCATATGCAAATACACTTTTTGTTGTTAAATCCAAATATATTCCCAAACCCCAAATAGAATTTTTTTTTCTTTGCTGAGTCTGAAAGATCTATGACCACCATCATGGCACCACCACAGGGAAGCCAATGACAGGGTAGTCAACATAGAGACAGTACTCCTTGTGTCTTGGTCCTTTAGTGATTCACTAAGAAAAGATCCTATATTGGGCAGTGTTAGAATTGTTACAAGTGAAGTGTGCAATGGTGATGTGGCCCTTTCATCCCTGCACTAGAGGCAAACAGATCTCCGAGTTTGAGGCCAACCTGGTCTACAGCAGAGGCTCAGTACAGCCAGAGCTACACAGAGAACCCCTATCTCAAAACCAAAACGAAAAGAAGAAGGAAATGTCAGAAATGCACTTCACAGTTCTGGTGGCTATGGAATCCAAGCTCCGGGTGGATTCCGAGTCTGGGAATCGTTCACTATGCTCTACAAATGCATCTGCTGTTACGTCCTCAGATGGTGGAGCAGAACGGGCTAGCAGACTTCTTTAAGCCTTCTATAAAGACACCAATCTTGTCATTGCTACCTGCTCATTGCCCGGAGGCCCCACCCAATGCACCGGGCATTGAATTCAACATGAATTTCGAACACATAGCACCCTTCTTGGACCAATTCTGTGAAATCACGTGCCCTTGGCACATGCTGCCTGGGCTGTCCCTGAACCCCAAGCTTCAGTGTGAACCCAACTCAGAGCCTGCCCATTCTGAATTGGGAAAGGGAATAACATTAAGGACTTCATTTTATATTTACTATTGGTCTCTTGGACTGTCTCTTGAACACAGTAATAGTTCCATTATATACCTGAAAAACTAAAGGGTTGTGGCAGGTTTATGAGATGATAATTTTTAAAATAACTGCTATAATGGTTGTTTCCAGTAAGACCAGTGAGTAGAACTGGCTTCTCACGTGCTTAAACTCCAGGCATGTGCCACCATACCCGGTTTTGTGGCAGGGCTCTTAAGTACTGGGACTGAAGGTATGCACCATTCTGCCACCTCTGTGGCTGCTATTCTTCATGTTAAAAATAATCCCTAACATATTTAAAAGCAAAAAAAAAAAAAAAAAAAAAAAAGGAAGAAATTATCACTATCCTTGTGGGTTGAATTTATTACCTCCAAAAATATACTGAATTCCTAAAGCCCAGGATTTGAGGTTATCTCATTTGGAAAATAAGTCTTGCAGACTAACTGTGTTGTAATAAAGTCATCAGGGTGGGCTCGAGTCTAACATGACTAACGTCATAAAACAGAAATGTACAGACGGACATGCAGAGAGGGGTGAAGATGAGAAGGCACGGGGGAAGAAGACAGTCACGTGACCAGAACTTGTCAGCTACTGTCCAGGAAACACCCACAACCACCGGAACAGAAAGCAGGGTATTCAGTGAACCTCCACAGAGGGCCACTGGAAGCCAGGAAAGGCGCAGAAGAAGTTCCCAGAAAAACTGGGCCTTGTGCTGACTCCTTCCTTTCTGACTTCTCAGCATTATGGGAGCACAGATTTCTGTCAATCAGAGGTACCTAGTTTGTGACACTTGATCATTGTAGCTTTAGAAAACTAGTAACAATACCAGTACCTGATTAGGTAACTTCCTAAAGACACTGTGGAACTCAAGTGGATGGCATCAGTGTGGTAAAAACCAGAAGAAACAGACGGTAAGTGCACCAAAGTGCACCGGTGTAAGCAGGCTTGCCGCCCACTCCGAGCTTCAGGGACATCTGGCCAAACCAAACCCACCAGCAAGTGAGTGATAAACCCATCCCACACCTACGTACTGATGTGAGTTTTAATTTCTTTGTCTATCAATGGGATGCTGAAAAGAAAATCTGCTTAGAAGAGATATAATCCGAGAGATTTCAGGGGCTCGCTTCAGGTGGGTGTGAAGATTTATCTTCTGACATGTTCAGATTTAAAATATCGCCGGGCTTAAGAGTTTTCTTGGCTAATGTGTTTTCTATGTTTATAAAGTTAAAAATTAAACATATGACCATACTTTAAAGTTTATTATACCGAAAGTTGAAAATCAAAAGCAGTTTGACTAGATTTGACTTCAAGGTGGTAAAGAAATCAAGCACACTTACTTGGTTTATCTGGCCAAAAATCCAAACAATTGATTGGTGTTCTGCAAACCACACTTATCAACACATTATTCCCACAAATAAATCTATATTAGCTAGTGAATGTTTCAACTGAGCAATTTGAGCATTTATTTTTTTAGAGTGAAAAAAAACCTTGTTCATTACAGCTAAAATTTATGATGTTGATCAGACAGAAGAGTTCAAATTTACTCTTTTTTAGAAAGGCTGTTCTAAGAAGATGAGAGGAATAGTTGTCCCCACAAAGACGAACTTCCTTTAGTGTGACAGAAGTGTCTCCCTGATGTCATTGCTCTGTGTCCATGGCTAAGCCTCACGTTCCTGAGCTCTAACTCAAACTACTACTGTGCTTTCTTTCCCTTTTCTATCTCCCTGGCCTCAATCTTATATCTGTTCGGACACTGGGCATTCTTGCACTCTTTCTATGAAACTTTCTAGACATCTTAAATTCAGCTTCTCAGGCTGAAGAGATGGCTCAGTGGTTAAGAGCACTGACTGCTCTTCCAGAGGTCTGAGTTCAAATCCCACCAACCACATGGTGGCTCACAACCATCTGTAATGAGATCTGACACCCTCTTCTGGTGTGTTTAAAGACAGCTACAGAGTACTTATATATAATAAGTAAATAAAAATTAAAAAATAAATTCAGCTTCTCATAGATTAGATAGCTGGGCCTGCCTGATTCCCTGACCTCCAGATCTAAAGGTGATTTCTCCTCCTCTTCTCCCTCCACCAGCAGCCTTCACATTCTTAATGTAATTCTTCAAAAATGCATGAACTTACCAAAAATAAAAGTAGCTGATAAATTTACATCTTCACAAAAAGGTAATGTCACATGAAGCAAGGAGCAAGGGTTATTGAGTTGTGTTTAGAGTAAAACTGTTTTAAATCACAAAACATATGTCAGGCATGATGGTACAAATCCACACCCCTTGTAGCCTCACAACAGAGGCAGTAGGGTCACTAAGATAAGGCTAGCCTGTGCTATGTAATTAGACTTGTCTCAAAGAAAGAATGTAAAAAGAGCACGCACGCGTGCCCCCACACACACACAGAGACACAGACACACACACTACCTGTAAGCCCAGAACTTGGAAAGTAAAAGTAGAGAAATCAAAGTCATCCTCAGCAATATGGTTCAAGACTAGCCTGGGTTACATTAGATCCCTTCTGAAGGGAGAAAGAGAAATAGGATAATAACTAAAAAGTAAGCAATAAGTATATTGTATACTTACAGGTATGTATATGTATGTAAACATACCTGTGGGCATCTGAATAGTATGCCTGATCTCTTGGGGCTAGAATTCAAGGTTGTTGTGAGCTGCTGGCTGCTGGCAACTGAACTCTATCCTTGTAAGAGCATCAAGTGTTCTTAACTACTGAGCCATCTCTTCAGCCCATAGATGATAAATAAGATCGTTATAAAATTAAATTTGCAGCAAACATGAAGGTGTATTTTACTGACTATAGCATTTCCACAACCCTTGTAACAGCAATCCAATACAGAAGCACATTCCTCACACAGTTCCCTCTTTCATCTAAATAACAGTGTGTTAATTTAACTCATCTAGTTCTACAGATCGCCTCTTTTAATCCACAGATTATATACATCTAAAGAAAAGAGTAAAGACTATGGATGGAATTCCAAAGCCTTGCTCCCTCATGACCATCAATTTCCCTCTCCCCACTCCCCAAAAAATGTTGGGTGGTGGTGGTGGTTGGAATTTCCATCCTTATTGTTTGGTTAAAAAGCAAACTTTCCTCGTGGTCATTATTCATACTGACTAGAATATACTGAGAGTGCTCCTTTACTATGAGCAATACTCTGGTAGGTGTTTTAGTGGTTTGAATAAAACATGGCACTATTAGGAAGTGTGGCTTTGTTGGAGTGGGTATGGTTTTGTTGAAGGAGATGTATCGCTAGAAGCTGGGCTATGAAGTCTCAAATGCTGAAGCTAGACCTAGTGTGATGTACACTTCCTGATGCCTGTTCATCTGGATGTAAAACTCTCAGCTCCTTCTTCAGTCTAACTACACACTGCCATGCCTCCCACCATGATGATAATGTAATAAAACCTCTGAACTGTAAGCCAGACCCAATTAAATGTTTTCTTTCATAAGAGTTGCCGTGGTCATAGTGTCTCTTCACAGCAATAGAACTCTAATCAAGACAATCGGTAAGGACCAGTAGCAAGTGAAAGTTCATCCAAGAGATGACTGCTAATCCTAGTCACAAAGACAACGCCATGTTCTCTGTTCCCATGATCATTATGTGACTTTGGGGTTACAAAGACACCCTCCCCAATTAATCTAAACCCATATATGCTTCCCGTTGAGATGGAGTATGGTAAGAGGAGAAAAATGTTTAGGTTTGGTAAAGGACACCAGGAGGCAAACTAGGTAGGAAGGTAAACAGCCTCCCAGCCCTGCATACAGGGACAGGAAGGAACAGAAAATGGCACACATAAAATGGGTTAGTATACAGCCAAGTACACCACCAGAGAAATTGCTTGGGCCTACACAAGCACCTTGAGCCTTCACCGTCATTGTACAACATATCCTAGCTAACAATGGTGGTTTATAATAAACTGCCCTGGTCACCAATAGAAATGTTAGCTCTAAAACATTTTAAAGAGGTTATTGTAATATACAGTTTACACTTTTTGGCCAAAGAAATGCTAAATAACTGGGCTGTACAACACAGGGCTATTCCACAAGATTGTAAGGGATTGGTATCAGCTGTATTAGAAGCTGGACAGCAATTACAACGGTTGTCATGGTGGAGACACAAAGCCACAAAAATAACACAATGTAATTTAGCAAGGGGAATAAATGCTACTAAAGACCAGCTGCTTGGGAAGGGCATTATGCTGACTTACAAGAACAAAACCAATCTGATGACGGTGTAACTAAACAATGTGTTGCTGCTTTAAGAACTTGGGATTTGGTTGAAGAACCTTGGGGGGAAAATCCACTTCATTTACTGAAACAATGCAGGGTTCTAGAGAATTCTTACAGAGGTTGAGTTCAGCTATAAATAGAGCCACAACAGACCCTGAAACCAGACAGTCATAGAGAAATATGAGCCTTTGAAAATACAAACACTGAATTTACGGGAGCCCCTATAGATGAGAGGGTAAGAAACAAGCGGTATTGGTTCTCAGGAGTATAAGCGCAACATCGTAGGGCAACCTGTATCTAGAAATGTCAAAAATCAAAATGCTTGTGGTGAATTTTGTCATTTCCAAATAAATTGTCAGGCTAAAAGATTCCGAAACTCAAAATAACAGGTACACTGACTCTAGAGAAAACAGTCACCGTAGGAGAAACCAAGCGGTTTCTGGTTGTGATCAACCACAAAGGCTTCCAGATGCTGTGAAAAGCACAGACATTGGTCAATGGACGGCAGTACCAGAGAGACACGGGAGGTAACCACAGGGAAAGGAACAGAGGAGCCTGTCAGCTCAAGGACCCACAACATACAATAGGAGCCCTGTTTCTTTGATCAGACAGGAGGTACCAACAGGAAAGACAATCAAAATTTGGTATTTCTGATCTTATGCGTGCTACAGAAGGAGGTGCAGCTTCGGATCTGGCCACAGGTAGCCCTCTTACATTATCCCCCATGACTGAATGTAATAAGTTAACCACGGGTGTGTATGGTCCCCTCCCTTCAGGGACAGTGGGGACAGTCTTGGGAAGAAGTGGATTAACTTATCAGGGCTTTATTGTGTATCCAGGTATAGTAGGTGGGAACAGCAAGGAAGACATTGAAATCGTGGCTTATGTGACAAAGGAGATGGAGATTGATGCAGGGGATGGAACTGCTCTGCTGCTGTTTCCTTACACCAAGGGCAAGGCCGCTCTTCCAGAAAGAACAAGGCTTTGGGGAGTATTGGAACGTGTGTGTTCCTGCAAACAGTGGTCAATGACCAGAGACCCGAATGAATGGTACAAACAAATGGTGTTGACATAGAAGGTCTGATGGATACAGGAGCTGACAGCAGCACACTTTCCCAAAGTCTCAGACACTTCAGAAGACTCATACATAATTTATAGGGATGACAAAGTGTCCGATGGATTAACTGTATGGGACCAGAAAGGCCAACAGGGAAGTTAAGACCTTATGTGGCTGACATACCCACAAACTTATAGGGAAAGAATTTTTTTTTTTTTAATGTAACAATGGGGTACTCAAAACAAAAAAGGGTCAATGGGAGAAGAAAAGAGTTGAGGCTTGGTGAATGAGACCTGGGATGTACCACAGGCTGAAAGCAGAAAGCAAACTAGGCGCGCAGACATAGGAGACAATGGGAGTCATTCTTATTAAAACACCACGCTGTAACTTTTAAGCAAGGCTGTGCTTAATCTCCTTCTGATGAACTGTTTGACAAGGGCTAGGAGGTGGGACCAAGGTTTGTTGTTGAGAGTGAGATTGGAGGTTTCAAAAACCCAAGCTGGGTTCCACTACCACCACCACCCTGTCCCAACCCTCCCCACCCCCATCCTCAACCCTCCCCCGCCCTGTTGTCTGTAGATCTGCACGTAAGTAAATCTCTTGGCTACTGCTCCAGAGCCTTGACTGTCTGCATCCCACCATGATGATGAACTAACCCCTCTGAAACTGTATGCCAGCCCCAACTAAACGTTTCGTTGTGTAAGAGTTTCCTCCGTCATGGTCATGGTGCCTCTTCACAGCAATAGAACAGTGACTAGGGACAGGGAGACTGCCACCGCTTTGACCAATAGAGTACACTGGAAGTAACTTTCATGGCCAGGTCACCAAAGGGACTCAGCTGCCACTTTTTCTCTGCAGACAGCATCTTGTAGCTTTCAACCACCTTGAGAGCTGCCCCTGCCTGAAGCCACCCTGCTGTAAGGAGACCAAAAGCACCTCCTACAAAGACACTACACGAAGTTGTATGGATGGTGGGAAGACTGAGCTGCTAGGCTGCAAGGCCCACATACTCCAGGAGCTACATGGTAGACCCCCCAAGCTGAACGGAGACCATCCAGTTGGTAACAAGAGACCATAAGACAACTGCGCTTTTTTTTTTTTTTTTTTTTTTTTTTTTTTTTGATTCTTTAGCTGACAGCAAGAGGATTTATTGAACTCGAGTTACACTTGGCCACGACACAAGAGAGAACAGAACTAGTCCAGAATGCCAAAGGTCCGGGGCGCAGGGCCAGCGGGACTGTTTTGGTTATTAAGAAAGGCAGTCATTTTCCTCGGGTGATGTTGGTGAGGTGACGTTCCAGGTCTGGGGAGACTTTATTACCGACAGCAGCACTCAGTCCAACAACTTGTTCCGGTGTCCGGGCCTCAGCATCCCTACTGTTCCTGCAGGCTTCGTGGGTGCACTTGGACCTCTCCCTCATCTTTCTTCTCATGCGCTTCAGCCTGCGCGTCCGCTTCTTCACTCTCACGGCGCAGGGGATTCTGGGAAGACGCGCTAAGACCGAGGACAACTGCCATTTCTAAGTCACTGACTTTGTGTTCGATCAACTGTGTCACAAGAAGAACCAGTGCACCCTCCAGACTTTTAGAACGTGGGTTGCTTTTATTTGAAAGCAAATATTCTTTCGTGGGGGTTGGGGGGAAAGCTTAGGACTGAGCCTTGTGTATGCTGAACAAAGGTCTACTACAGAGCTGCAACCCCTTAACAAAAATACCCCTAATATTTCTGCCTTACCAGAAATATTAACCATTTATTAATTAATTTTACTAATTAATTGCATCGTTGATTAATTTTGTTAATTATTTAATAATAACTACTCCATTTAAATATCTGCTGCTGTACCAATCTAGGTCTGGGCTAGCTGTCCTAACCCAACCATCCTTATCTACAAGGGGAATAATGAAGGACCCCGAGGAACACCAGGCCACACAGAAGACAAAGGGGAGAGCCATGACAGGCAGCTCGCTCTGGTGAGCTCTAAGCCAGCTAATTAAAGGCCTTTATTGCCAAATACAGAGAGGGCAGAGGAGAGAAAGGGCTGCGAGTGATAAACCACAGGGCCATTCTGAGACCCAAGCAACATGGAAGAAGCCCTACCCCAGGGACTCTTTATCACCAAACAACAGCAGCTTGACTTCAGCTAAGTTTATCAACATGGTAATTTTCATCCCTTTTCCTACCAAAAGAGGTACCCTGGACTATGTAATATACAAGCTAATCGTCTTGTGGTTTTGAAGACCTGAAGCTGCGAGATCAAAGGTGTGTGCCGGGTGGTTTGTCTAAGGGCTCTCCCCTTGGCCTACAGATGGCTATTTTCCCACCAGGACCTCCTGTGGTCAATCCTTCCCTCTGTCTATTTATGCCCATGTTCTGATCATCTCTGTTTACAGAGGTGAACAATCAGATAAGACGGGGGGGGGGGGGGCTCACACTTACAGCCTCATTTAATCTTTTTTTTTTTTTTAAGACATCACGTCCAAATACAGTTACATCTTTGGGTACCAGAGGACTGGGAAGTTAGACTTCAGCCTGTGAGTGTGAGGAGAGGAGTGAGTGGGCCTGGGACACAAAGTAACGATCTGAGCTACAGTCCCATCAGCACCTGCCTTGTTGGCTACAGTACTGATGCCTTGGTCCTAAGCAGGAAGCACTGCTTACTTTCAGGACTTGGCATCTTTCCCTCGCTCTCACTCATGTTCTTCAAAGCCCTGTCAGATCCTTAGCCACTGCTGCAGGTTTGCCTGCTGCTTCCGTCCGTCCGGAGGGCTCTCCTCCTGTCTCTACTGGGCCTCTCAGCTCCTGAGGAAGCCATGTCTTCTTGCTGGACTGCTCTGCCCTCTGCCTCTGGTCTGCTGCTGGCCCTCTATCCTTACCACGGTCAGCCCAGCACATGGGGGCCGCTGTCTGTCCTTTGGTGATCTCTAGTTGTTCCTGGGTTGGCCCTCCAGGAGAAGGCTATCCAGTCAACAATAGTTTCTTTCTCAGAGGGAGGCCTCGTTTTGTTTCTTAATGAACAGTCGGTGGGGAACCCTAGATCATCAGTGCATCCCAGTCCTGAACAGGATGCTCAGAAATGACCCAATAGATTTCCAAAAGGAAGATTTTTAATGTTGTTCCTATATCCAAAAGTCCAGGACCACATCCTGTGGTAGCCTGTGTTCCTACTGGCCCCTACCTGGAAGCCACTTCAAAAAAGCCAAGCCTTCACATCCCATCTCAGGGCCTGTGGAAATGCTGGCCTGTGGGAATGTCAACATAACACTGTTACCCAGTCTGGGGTAGCTTCCACCTCCAGCTTTCACTGTTAAGCCAATGTAGAGTATTAACTCCGGAAGATGCCTCACACAGGGTTTGACAAGTGCCACACCATTCAGATTCCATCCCCTGAAGACAGCCTACTTACTGCCTCACTGTAAGTCAGTCATAAACAGCCAGCAGGGTCCATAACTACTTCTTATTTATTTAGAAGGAAAATGAATCAAGATGTCATTCATTTCATAGGGAGCATCTGAGGAGGGCCAGAGTCAAGAGGAAATTTAAGAAAAGGGCTTACAAGAGCATGTGTAGACTGCAGGCATGTGTCAGTGGAGAAAGTGCTGTATGAGAGCATGTGTAGACTTACACACACACACAAACAGAGAGAGAGAGAGAGAGAGAGAGAGAGAGAGAGAAAGAGAGAGAGAGAGAGAGAGAGAATGACAGACTATGGCCAATACACACGCATACAAATTAGAACTATAGAAGCACACCACAAAAGGACAGACTCTATCCTCGAATACATGCACATGGAAAGTAATCCTGCACACACAGCGAGAAAGCACTTAATCTATGTGAAGGGAGAGAAAGGAAAGAGAGGCAAAGAAATGAAGGAAGGAGGAGAGAGAAGGGGGATGGGGAAAAATAAAATGACAAAAGCAAAATGAGAAGGAAAGGAGGGCAGAGTGAAGGGGGAGGGGGAAGGAGGGGGGAGGGAAGGGGAGGAGAGGGAGGGGGAGAAAAAATGGAGGGACAGAGAGAAGGGAGGGAGGGGAGAAAAAGAAAAAGGGGAAAAGGAATGTGACATTCCTAAAACAGAAGGGAGGGAGGGACTGGAAATGAAGGGGAAAAGCAGTCTTCCCCAGAATGAGCTGTTGTACTCTAAACACAGTCCGCACCTAGCAAGTGTTTGCTAAGCTGAACCGAACTGCTCAAGTGTGCTTAATACCTTCTCTGTTCCAGCCTCACTTTCTCTAGAGAGAAGTGAAAGCAAAAGAAAAACAGCACTCAGCCAACTCCGCGTCCTTCACAGCACTGAGGTGGGGGGCTGGGGGGAGTGGCTGGAGGACCCGCCTGCCCAGGCTGCAGCGGACAAAAGGAGCCTCGGAGCTCTCCTCGCTGGTTCCCTGGAGGTGAAGCAATACGGAAGATAAAAATATCCTTGGTAGATGATTTACGCTCGAGTTCAGCCGCTGGTATATTAGCCCTAAATAAAGTAACCGAGAGCTGTTCCACTCTTTCTTTTTTAACCTGTTTGTTGAAGGCCACAAGACACAATGCCAAATGCAAACAGCATTTTGAGGTATAAATACACTCCCTCGGTGGCCCGGAGCCAGGCAAGAGCTAAGCATGACAAAATGGGAAAATATAACAGGTGAGCTTCCGCCTGGAGTCTTAAAGCAGCCAAGAAGATGCGGTTCTTCGAAATAGCCATGTTTGCAGGATCTTCTCTGATTCTGAGACCGGCTTCAAGAATTCCATTACCGGGACAGGAGGGAGACAGGAGTGCTGTCCTCCTTGGGGAAGGTTAAGTTCTATGAGATCAGTTTTCAGCAACACGACACCGTGTGCATTATATTTTTACTTCGGTGTCGGTAGCCACAGAAACATACCTTTTGCAGTATTGATGATAATTCTCCAGGGCTCCCAAAATCTTGTTCCTGTCAACCTTGGCTAACACGGAGTAGCTTACTGGGAATGACACTGTGGCGGGTCACAGAACTGAGCCCTTCATGCTGCTGTGTGGGCAACAAAACAACTGAGCCCTGCTTTTGTCTTCTCTCTCCGTGTTCTACACACTGACCGGCAAACCCTTCCCACCTACAACTTATGTAAACTAGGCGTTGTTTGCTTAGCTGGTGAGACAAAGAGTTGCAGAGAATACTGACAAGGATGTGACATATTTAACACCGGATACGATGTAACTTTCTAGAAGGGTTTTCTGTTTCTTGGTTTTGTTTCTAAAGACAAGGATTCCTGATGTAACCCAAGCTGGGCAAAAAATGTAGGCCCTTTTGCCTCCTTTCCCAAACACAGAGATTACAGATGTTTCTTCAATCTGGAAACAAATCTGTTTATACATGATTGTATTTTTTTTACAGAAAAACAAAAACAAAGCCCGTAGGGTTTCTCTACATATAGACCAAGAAGGCCTCAAACTCACATAAATCCACCTGTCTCTGACTTCTGATTACAGGAATGAAAGGTGTGAGCCACTTTAGCAGGCAATTAAAAAAACTTTTTAAATAAAATAAAAGAATTAAAATCCTGCTTAAAGTTACTAGCAAGAGATAGTATCAATACTTGGTTGTGTGCTTTTAACTTTGCACTCTATGTGTACTCACAGAAATGTATCCCTTTAAAAGCCTATGTTTTTCACGTACTAATTTGTAAAGATACATTTTAACTTTTTATTACATCGATTTATTTGTTTTTGTTTATTCTGTGCTTGCAGATGTGGAGGTCAGAGGAGGACTTTCAGAAATTGGTTCTCTTTTTCCACCATATGAGTCCTAAAAATATTGAATTCAGGTCTTCAGGCATGGCAGGAAGTGCCTTCACCCACTGAACCTTCTTACCAGCCCATAAACATAATTTTCAACATTTCGGGGGCAGAAGGGTTTACAAACTTGATAGGTTAAAAAAAAGACATATATCAAGATGACTTTTTTGTTGTGTTTTTGAAGTTGAACAAGAAACATGGGGTGCATGGAGGTTCTTGTCTGGTGGTTGAAGAAGCATGAAAAAGAGTCAGAGGGAAACCTGGGCTACACAGTGAGACACACTAGCCTGAGATACACAGTAAGACACGCCTCCAAAGAACAAAACCAAAACCAGAAGCAACAAAACCCAAGTGTTGCCGATGTGGCTCAGTTGTAAGAGTCCTAGGATGTCCGAGGCCCTTGATTAGATCCCAAGCACCACCCAAAGCTAACATAGCACACCTGATCATTTTAAATCCTCTAGCTGCAAACAGAGTCACACGAGAGAAGGGCCGAGGCAGAGGACACAGCAGTGAAATTCTGAAGCGAGCACTGCGCAGTGCAGGAGAGCCCAGTATGAAGCTCACAGCTGTGTGGAGCATCCTTACAAGATAACACTTGGACCTATTTGTGATTTCACAGCATGAGGATTTATGGTAAGAGCCGTTTGTTTTCTCTGGTGTTTATCTCATCTGTCACTTCGGGCTCCCTATTTCCTTTGACAGACAATGAAAAATGAAGGATAATTGAGAAGATTAAAATGAACCAAGTATTCACTTTTGCTGAAACAGGCTTATTAGAAACACCAGGTACTTATGATAAATTATACAAAACCAATGTTAACATGCCTCCCCCAACAAGATGCTCACAATACAAAACAGTGGCTTTTAAACAAGGTATTAAATATTTACAGAGAGATTCTGTGTAATTCCATAAGCAAAATCTAAAACCATTGAATGGGGAGAATCCTGGGGAGGCAGGGAACTCGCTAGAACTTGGAGAAATTTCGAGGGGGTAGAAAATTCCAATTTGACTTAGTAGTAAGGTTAAGACTGCAAAATAGTGAGTAGGGTTTGCAACAATGCATTGTGTTCAGGAAAGCAGGTAGCAACAGAGTCTTTGTTCTCTTAACCAAGAAAAGATACTCGTGGGGGAAAATGAGTCATTCCCTTAGCTTCATTAAACTACTCTACCACAGTTACTATTCCAATGTTTTCTGTCAGCCTGGGACTTTAGCTCAGGGGTAGAATACTTATCTCATTTATGTGCCTGATAAATATGAACAATTTTGTCAACTGAAATGAATCAAGAATTTTACGGAGAAGAAAATGCCAAAGTAGGTGAACTTAAATATACAGCATACTTCACTAAGTATGCATATACACTTCCTAAACCATAACAAACCACATGTTTTATCGATTAACATAGACTCATACAGTATGGTTACATGAGACATATATAATATAAATACACACATATGCACTCTTCCTTGAAGTCTCATACAATTTATCTAGATTTTTCTATTACTAAAAAGTAGTCACTGAAAGGAATAGGGCTAGGGCACAGTTCACTGGGAGAGTTCTTGCCTGTCTGCATTCACAGAGCCCTAAGTTGGATCCCCAGCTACAAAGAAAAACTAATAGGCGACCTACAACTTGAAAGAAGTAAAGCCAAAAGAAAAGAACTGGTTTGCTTGCATTTCTTGCTCTCTGCCACTTTCCTGCTATGCAAAGGTTAGGAAACCACCCAGTGGGGCTTTCATCCTGAACCCAACCTAACCCTAACCCTAACTCTCTCTCCAAGGGAACTAAACATTTGCTTTTGCCCAAACACAAAGGACTAGCGAGAGCTGGTAACAGCCAACAAACTTGACCCAAAAGCGACCTTTGCCACACCTGGATATCAGTGATGCTCGTTGTGGGAGCTGCAGGACAACTGTGCATCTTGAGTGTAAGGCTCTAACCACCAGCGGCCATTTAGCGGTGAAAGTAATCCGGGTAAAGATAGGATGAAGATACTGGTTGGGGGAGAGGTAATCTCTGCCGCCTCCACGTTTACATTTACTGACCCAATAAACAAAGCTATCGTGCGCTGCCTGGGAAAGGTTGAGCGAGGCGGAGGCGGGGGGCGGGGGGAGGCGGGGGGGTTGGGGGAGGAGATGGGAGGGAGGAGGAAGGAAGGCAGCTCTTGCCATAAAGAGCTCATGAAAGTACTCTCAAACCCCCAAAGCCTGTTAGACCCCCTGGCTTTTACGCTATGCTCGGAGCCAGGAGCCCCAGGTTGTCTGGGCGAGAGACGAGAGAGCTATGCGCGCACAATACCAGTTTGTCCATGACGCGGCGTTCCCGGGACTCTGTACAGTTTCCACGACCTGGTGCAAAGACCCTTCCTCTGTGGTCCTCAGCCACAGCCTTCCTCTATGGACGCCTCAGGCTGCCTGGTGTCCGGTGTGCTGGCTGTTTGGGGCTCCCGGGGTTGCCATGACGACAAGCAATGCTCCTCCTGGACCAGCTCCCTCCTCCTAGGCAGAGCACATTCCAGGCTTCTTTCTGCACCAGGGCACCAGGCTCTGCACTGGGGAGCAGAGGTCAAAATCAAGGCCATTTCTCGACAGTTAACCATCAGATTTCTCTTACAACTCTCATTAGCGTTAAATTGAGCATCATCTATAGCCAAATCTACATATTTGGTATTTGTTTAAATGAGGAAATTTTAAGTGTTTCTAGCTTCAGGAGGAAAAGGTACTCAAAACCTAATTGGAAGGTTCTAAGACTAATGTGCAGTTTCCCACAGCTTGGGATCATTTCTAACTTTCCTTGCTTCCCGGTCAGTCATTTCCATCACAACCATTTGCTGGCTCTAAGACTTCAGTGGAAATGTTTAAATTTGACTTTTAATTGGCAGGTGACAAAGCTATTCCTCCATGCTGACTCCCCTCCCTTAGTGAGAATTGCAATGGTGTGTGAGAATTCCAAGGGAATTTAAGTAGAAGTTTTTTTTTCCTTTACTTACATTTCAAATGTTATCCCTTTCCCCGTTTCCCCTCCAGAATCCCCATATCCCACCCCCTGCCTCTATGAGAGTGCTCACCCACCCACCGGCTCCCTTCCACCTCCCTGCCCTGGCATTCCCCTACACTGGGGCATTGAGACTTCACAGGACTAAGGGCCTATCTCCCGACAAGGCCATCCTCTGCTACATATGGGGCTGAATCCATGGGTTCCTCTATGTGTACTCTTCAGTTGGTAGTTTAGTTCCTGGAAGCTTGGGGGGGGTGTCTGATTGGTTGATATTGTTGTTCTTCCTATGGGGTTGCAAAACCCTTCAGCTCCTTCAGTCTTTTTTCTAACGCCTCCATTGGGACCCCATTATCAATCTAATAGTTTGTTGAGAGCATCCACCTCTGTATTTTTCAGGCTCTGGAAGAGCCTCTCAGGAGACAACTGTATCAGGCTCCTGTCAGCACGCAATTCTTGGCATCCACAATAGTGTCTAGGTAGAAGCATCTCAAATGTGCTCAATAACTCATCTGGGCCAGTGCTGTTCAATATGAAGGGGATATGTTACACATATGGTCTTTCATGTTCTAAAAGTACTACTTCTGAAGGTAAAAACTAAGCAAAATCAATAGTATGTTTCATCTATTCCACTATCTGGTTTAGTGTAAGCAACCTATTTAAAATGAAATTCCTAAGGTACTTCCTGTTCCAGAATCCAGAACTCTGAAGTATGTCTGATGCCTCTAGCACAACTCGGTTCCAGGACCACATTTCAGGTCACTGGAATACCAAGTAAATGGTTGCCATATCTTGGACAGGACAGATCCCCTAGGCCTGTCAAAGCTATGATAACCACCCCATGTCCTAACGGACAAAGAAATGTGTTTGTCCACAAACCGTGATTAACCTGATTTTCACCAGAAAGAAAAGTCCTTCTGCATCATAATCTCCAGAAACAAACAAAATGTAAAACTGACAATTTAGAGACTAGAGTGTGTGTGTGTGTGTGTGTGTGTGTGTGTGTGTGTGTGTGTGTGTGCATACAAATGAAAAAGAATAATGATGCTCCAACCGTCTGAATTTGTAGACAATTTGTGCCTAAGAAGGGCACCTTTGCTATGTAATGCCTTTCAGATTCAAGTACGGAAGATGCTAAGATGGGGGTAAAGGTCATTGAGTTTGTCCACAAAGCTCTATATGTCATTGCCCAGTCTCCCTCATTACAGTATCATCAAAGTTAGCATCCTACAATTGCCTTAGAAACATTTAAACCCAGCCATCTTTGTTCATCTGTTTTTCAAGACCAGGGTTTCTCTATGTAGCTCTGGCTGTCCCGGGACTCACTCTGTAGACCAGGCTGGCCTCAGATTCAGAGACCTGCCTGCCTCTGCCTCCCGAGTGCTAGGATTAGATAAAGGTGTGCACCATCACCCTGGGACTTACCAGTCATCTTGGTAGTGCTGAGAAGAGCATCTTGAATAGAGCCTCAGATGGTAGGCCTGAGAAAGAGGGGTGAAAGATCACCCCACTGCACGTGATCACTGCATACTGACTTGACTCATCTTAAGATGAGGTCAGTTGCCAGCGTCACCGCTCTTGTAGACTCAGTGAGAGGAAGTAGCTTGCTCACAGCTATACAAGTAGGAGGAAGTGTGCACTGAGCCCTGGCCATGTACCCCAGCTGCTGCCCATCCTCTAGTCCATACTGAAAGAAGATACCAGGAAGCCGGGCCCGGACATAAAGGGTTGTCTACAGGATGCTAGTGGGTGCATCAGCACCAGCCTGACCAAAACCGGAAAGTAAGTGCAGCTCCAGCCGGACTACTACAGACTACAGTTCCCTGATTTACATCATCTTAGATAAAATTGTGCAGTAGGCATTGTTGTTGTTGAGGTTCCCTTCAAAAGAATATATACTCGAGGCACAATGGTATTGATCAGGATCCCCAAGCTAGAGCAAAGCTCCTTGGTTGAGGACCAAGCCTCCAACCTTCATTGGTCATACCTGTCCATCATTAATATTTAACTGTTCATTCCCTTGGGTACCACCCTCTTAAGAATCACGGCAGTGGCTACCTCAGCTTCAAGGGAGGCTGGAAAGGATTTACAGTTTCTGCCTCTCCGGTGGAAGAGGGCTTGAAAGAAGATGAAGCGGGTGAGCTCTACAGAAGACAGTGACTTTAGCCACTCCAAAGTTTTATAACGTAAATAATCATTTGTAAACTGCTTTTTCCTTCCTTGTTTGTTGATACTTATCAGCCAATAGTTTATGACAAGCAATAAAAGTTTCACCTAAAAATGATGTAAGCAACACAGTTAACAAAATTCTATTTGTCTGTCTTTTTACCTCTATATTATCTCTTTTCTATTACCTTCCTATTCTTTTGTAAAATAGAAAAACATTACTACTTTACAACTATAGTGCTGTCCCATACTAAGAAAATTCATGAAACTCCAGGGAGCTAACACGACAGTGTTAAGTATTTATATTTTGAAAATCAGAATCACAGGCATATATATATAATTTTTACAATATGTTAAAACATAATACAAAAAGACCTGGTGTCTATCACTGTTCCAGTAAACAGTTATGTGCCTTTTAATGAGTCTCTCATTGTTTTCATTTCCATAAAATGCCTTTTTTTTTTTTTTATAAAAATGAAGTCATTGTCTAGATCAGCTCTTCTCGGATCTGAAATGTTGCAACTCTGTGTAATTGGTCTTAACACCTCTGATACATTGTTCACAAAGTTGGCCGTCCTAAATCCAAGAGCTGTTTTTTGCAAACCAAATTTATGCTGGGCCATAAAAGCACCAAGTAAGACTCTATTGTTGAAAGGCCCAGGGATTTGAAGTTAGACTTTGGTTTACTTCAAATCCTTTTAAGAAATAAAATGGGTTGCTTTCTCGGAGCAGGTAGTGTGGTTCCCTGGATGGCATGATCTGCAGCCAGGATCAAGGAAGACAAGAGCTGAGGATTTCCTGCATCCCTAGCACCCTCCTCCATCCCTCTGCAGCCAGCATTGCATCACCAAAGTCTGAGTCGCTGAGCCAGCTGCCTCATTAAGCTCAAGAGCTTTAGAGAAGAAATTAATCTATTTCGCAGGAAGCCATCAAGACAGACCAATAGCATGCTGTGAGTGGTCCACCTTTTCTCCCTCCCTTTCACTCCTTAACTGGAATGTAGCCGTGCTATCTGGGGTATTTATCTCCTTTCACTAAGCTCCATGTAAATCTTCTTTTATGTTGGAAGACTCTCCTACTAACTAAAGCCTTCTGCCCCTTACAGAAGTCAAAGTGCCCACTGTTCTCCCAGCCCTCCTAGAACTAGGGAAGCCAGGCATGTTCAATCAGACATGTCAACCTTGGACTTCTATCAGAAGCTAATCCGTGCCCAGGCATGAGGTGAACAGGGCACAGATAGACTGAAGTGGATGGGAAACCCAAAGACCCCTAGGTAACTAAGGAGTACTGAGAACATGAGAAATAGTCTTCCTCAGGGAAGTGCACACGAACTGGTTATCCAGTACCAATGGTCACCTGGAAACATACATACAAGTAACATTATACAAACTACACAAGTTGTATTTAGAAACATACATATATATATATATGTATTCATTTATATACAGGCATATAACAATAACATCAATTAATTTTAAAAGATGCCATGAATTTGAAAGGAAAAAAAAGGGCTCTATGACAGGTTTTAGAAGGGAAGAAAGAACAGGAAGAAATTATATAATTATAATCTCAAAAATAAGAGAAGGGGTTTTTTTTGCATTGTTTTGTTGTTATTGTTGTTTTGTTGTTTTTAAGAAGCTAATCACCAAAACCACAGTACAATAGGCAATAAATACACTCTGGCAGAAGTAGCAGCACTGACTGGCATTGAGTTTCCAAGGGCCTCTTGGTGAGGGAGGCCTCCTTACTTGCACATTCAGAAGCCAGTCAGTGTGGTTACAATGTGTTCCAGGGACGACTTTCTCAGCTACTGTTTGCTGCCTGATACCTTGCCATCTTGTTATATTTATTCTTATTTTTGGCCTATTTGGACTTTCTTGTTTGAATCAATAACGATTAATCTCTTTTTTTTCTTCCATTTATTTATTTATTTATTTATTTATTTTACATCCCAGTTGTTGCCTCCCACGTCCTGGCTTCAGAAGCCTCAGATCCCCTGGAGCTTGAGTGAGAGGTGATTATAAACCCCCAGATGTGGATGCTCAGAATCAAACTCTACTCCTCTGTAAGAGCAGGAAGCACCCTGAACAGAGGAGGCGCCTCTAAATTAGATATAAAGCATTCTTATAATTAAAATGTGGACTTGACAGCCAAAGTAAAATCTTATGTCACAGCCAGCTAAAGAAATGAGATGATGTCTTCATCAGGCTAACGGAAGTATTACCACAGAAGAGCTTAATTAAAGGGAAATCTATAGAGGAAGCTCAGGGGCTTGGCCACCTTATTGTGTATAAAGAATCACAGATTACCAGAAATATGATCACTAAGGACAAAGAATGTATTATCTGCAAATGGTGTCAAGATTTAAAATATCTAATAAAAAACTGTTGACAAGTAATTTGGAGAGAGTGTGTCAGAATGTGTGTGTGTGTGTGTGTGTGTGTGCATGTGTGTATGTGTGTGTGTGAGAGAGAGAGAGAGAGACAGACAGACCGACAGAGAGAGAGAGAGAGATTGTGAGAGAGAGCGCGCTTTACCTAAAGTTGCAATATTTTAATAAAAATTATAGAGCTGGCTCAGAGGTTAAGAGCTCTTTCAGAGGACCTGGGTTCAATTCCCAGCACTCACAGAGAGTTTACAACTGTTATTCACAGCATCACACAGACAGACATGCAGGCAAGATACCAAAGCACATAAAAGCACTACATTATTATAAAACATTTTTTAAAATATAAACCTGAATTTATTATTAATATTGACTGTTTTATAAAATAATATTTTCCATCTAAATATAAGCATTCATTATTCAAATAGTTAGAGATGTTTAGTGGTTTGTTTTCACTTTGTGTGACATGTTTGTGTATGTGTGTTTGTGTGGTTCCACATACGTGCATGAGGCACCCAGAGAATTGATGTCAGTGCCTTTTTTTTAGTGGCTCTCCACCTTACATTTTGAGAAAGAGTCTCAAGTTGACCCTGGAGTTCATTGATTCAGGAGAGCTAACTAGCCACTGAGTTCCAGAAATCCTCTTTCTGAGTTCTCAGATTACAGAGATCATCGTTGGCAGGACTGAGGCGGTACAAATTTAATCCCAGCACTCAGGAGGCAGAAGCAGGTGGATCTTTTTGAGTTTGAGGCTAGCCTGGTCTACAGGGCTAGTTCCAGGAGAGCCAGAGCCACACAAAGAAACCCTGTCTCAAAAACAAAAACAGTATAAAATCAACCAAACAAAACACATACACTATTGCACCCAGATCTTTTCCATAGGTGCTAGGGGTTCAGAGTTGGTTTCTCAATCTTTTACTATAGACAGTTTATCCATAGGCCCATCTCCTCCTAGCCCCAGGTTGTTTTCTTTCCAATAGTGCACAAGTTTTTTGTTATATAAATTATCTTTACATCATATGCTTTAGTGTGTGCTCTTAAGGTCCAGTCTCAAATTAACAAAGAAAAAGGTCAAATAATCTATCCACCTGCTGCTTGCTGGTTCTTGGATGGCCTTGCTAATAGATTTTAGAATCAGAATATTAAAACAATCTCTCAGCCAAATTGAGGAAAGTCTGTGTCAAAGTTTTATTTTGAATTCTCTGCAGGAGAAAAGGCAGCCAATTCAAAAATGTTCCTTCCTTCTGTTAGAGATATTTATAGAAAAGAAAAAAATTGACACTTTATTAAAAAAAATAAGTTCCAAATTTTGGAAATAAGAAAGAACACTCCTGATTTCTGAGCCTTAGAGCTGAGTAGGAAATCTTGATGGGACAGAAAGGATGGTTTTTCTGGGATGTTACCTTGTAACCTAATGTCATTCAGGCATTCACTGAACTGTGGCAAGGTGTCTGTCCTGTAAAAATGGAAGTGATTTCTGCCTGATAAAATAGGTAATTACAAAAACCTTACTGTCTTGGAAAGTGTCAACCAGCTTGATGCTAACATTACCTTACACCCCTAATGAAGATACTTGGATCTCTTTCATTCTTACCCTAGCTGGATCTCCATTAGCTTTTAGAAGTCACTCATGTGCCATTTAATGTTTGTAAAAGTATCATGTTGTTTTTTTGAAAGCCAGGCATTATTATCATGTAGAGATAAAACATGTCTAGTGGTGTTATACTCCACAAAGGCAGAAGTCGGGTAGGAAGGTACTCAGGTACATACAACGTCACAGAGAGATTCCTTAACCTTCTTCAAGTATACCTGAACCCACAAAAGAAGTAGGTTTTCTATCTTCTAGAAACTTCTGTTCCAGCCACCACAACCACAGATATACAGATCAGCAAGATACAATAGACTATCAGGGCAGCAGCCATGCAAATACTTGCTAAGAAGACAAATATGGGAAAGAGACAGCCCCATCCTCAAATGGTGCTAGAAAGAAAAAAACCTGCATCTGCCAAGTAAACCAGACTCCCATCACCAACCAGGTACAAACTCAAATAAAGATCTAAAATTTAGAAGATATGAGAGGACAAAAAAAAGAGAGAGAGAGAGAAACAGATACAGGCATACGCAAGGACAATCTGGACGGGGCTGTAGTTGCTCAGGAATAATGTTAACCTTGACAAACTGGACCTCAAAAAAATTAAAAAGCTCCTGCACAGCAAACACGATAATCAAGTGAAGAGACAGCCTATAGAACGGCGGGACAGCTTTGCTAGCTGTAGATATAGCTGAGGAGTAATAGCCAGAATATACAAAGAACTCAAGACACAAAACAAAAAAAAAAAAATCAAACAAACAAATAATAAACGGCTGTGAAATGGGCAGTGCTCTCAATGACTGAGCCACAGAAGGCCAATAAGCATTTGGAAAAGGTCAGCTCTCTCACCATCAGAGAAGCAAATTAAAAGTACATTGAGATTTCCGCTCACCACTGTCAGTATGGCTGTCAACGGAGCACTACTCAGCTATTAAAGACAGTGACTTCATGAAATTCTTATGCCAATGGATGGAACTAGAAAATGTCATCCTGTGTGAGGGAATCCAGTCACAAAAGAATACACATGGCGTGCACTCACTGATAAGTGGATGCTAGCCCAAAAGTTTGGAGTACCCAAGAAACAATTCAGAGACCTTATGAAGTTCAAAAAGAACGAAGACCAAAATGTGGATGCCTCAGTCATTCTTAGAAGGGAGAACAAAATACAGGAGGAAATACAGGGACAAACAGAGGAGCAGGGATTGAAGAAAAGATCATTCAGAGGCTGCCTCACCTGGGGATCCACCCCATATGCAGCCACCAAACCCAGTCACTATTGCTGTTGCCAAGAAGTCCTTCCTGGCAGGAGCCTGGTATGGATGTCTCCTCAAAGGATCTGCCAGAGCCTTACTGATACAGAAGAAAATGCTTGTAGATAACCATCAGACTGAACATGGGGACCTCAATGGAGGAGCTAAAGAAAGGACTGTAGGAGTTGAAAGGGTCTGCAACCCCATGGGAAGAACAACCATATCAACCAACCAACACCCTCAGAGCTCCCAGGGACTAAAACACCAACCATTGAGCACACATGGAGAGACTCATGGCTCTGGATGCATATGTAGCAGAGGATAACAGTGTCTGGCATCAATGGGAGGAGAGTCCTTTGGTCCAGTGAAGGATCATTTTCCCAGTGAAGGGGAATGCCAAGGCATTAAGGTGGAAGCAAGTGGTTGGGAGTGGAGTCATCTTCATGGAAGCAAAGGGAGGGGGAGAGACTAGAGGGGAAAGGGGATAATATTTAAAATGTAAATACAGAGAATATCCAATTAAAAATGATTAAAAACAAGAATAAAAGCTGGTGACGATGCAGGCAGAATGGAGCCCCTACCCAGTGCCAGTGAGAAGTTTAGCTAATCCAGCTACAGTGAAAATTAGCATGGGGGCTTCTCAGATGACTAAATATGCATCTGTCTACCATGTGAGCCAGTTATATTGTACCTGACATTTCTCTAAGTAACTCCGAGTCAAGATTCGACAAACAACACTTCCTGTTGGCATTTATTTGTGGCAGTGCTCAGAACCCTTCATTTGTGGAGACAACCTGGTGCCCAGCAGTGAGGAGCAAATAAGGAAAAGCATGGGAGATACAGAGTGGTACTCCTCTTCCTGCCATGAAGAATGACGTCATCAGAAGGGAGAAATGATATTTATAAACTCAAAATCAAAGGCAAAAGAGCAAAGATTTGTCATCTACAGGAAAACAGACACAGCTGGAGATAACCCTTCTAAGTCAATCCCAGGAAGACAAATACACTTTCTCTCACATGTGGTTCCTTGACTTTGTACAAACACATAAATGCATGTATATTTATATGACATGAATTACAAGCAAAGTCATATAGGGGAACAAAGGAGAGCAACTGGAGGGGGAGTGTCTTAGTCAGGGTTTCTATTCCTGCACAAAATATCATGACCAAGAGGCAAGTTGGGGAGGAAAGGGTTTATTCATCTTACACTTCCACATTGCTGCTCATCACCAAAGAAAGTCGGGACTGGAACTCAAGCAGGTCAGGAAGCAGGAGTTGATGCAGAGGCCATGGAGGGATGTCGCTTACTGGCTTGCTTCCCCTGCCTTGCTCAGCCTGCTTTTTTTTTTTTTTTTTATATAAAACCCAGGTCTACCAGCCCAGGGATGGCACCACCCACAATGGGCTGGGCCCTCCCCATCTGATCACTAGCTGAGAAAATGCCTTACAGCTGGATCTCGTGGAGGCATTTCCCCAACTGAGGCTCCTTTCTCTGTGATAACTCCAGCTTGTGTCAAGTTGACACAAAACCAGTCAGTACAGGGAGGGAGGAAGGAAGGAAGGGGACGGGGAAAGTGCTAATGTACAGTCTATGTTTGTATGAGATATGCTTCCACACACAGCACCATATACAATGACTATGTGTATTGATTTTTAAAAATTGTTACCAGACCTTGTTTGGGACAGCTTTCTTTCTCAGTTGCCATTTCAAATTTAGAAAGTGTGCATACCCATGTACCTCCACTTGACTAAACAACCGTAGGGATGGTCTATCATGGGATTAGACTGGGAGATGAATATCAGGAAGAGAATATTCCAGCGGATGACTAGAATTGGACACTTAGAAAAATATCTCCTGGGCTAGAGGTTGAGACCACTGATTGCTCTTCCAGAGGTTCTGAGTTCAATTCCCAGCAACCACATGGTGGCTCGAAACCGTCTGTAATGGGATCTGATTCCCTCTTCCAGTGAGTCTGAAGACAGCAACAGTGTACTCACATACATAAAATAAATAAATTTTAAGAGGGGGGAGGGAAAGGAGAGAGAAAGAGAGAGGGAGGACGGAAAGGAGAGAGAGAGGAAAGGAAGGAAAGAAAGAAAGAAGGAAGGAAGGAAAAGAAAGAAAGAAAGAAAGAAAGAAAGAAAAAGAGAAATATCTCCTGTCAATGGACTTTATCCACAGTTTGTGCTGGGTCTATAACCTCATTACCAAAAACTCAGGCTGGAGAGCTAAAGGCGCCTTCGAAGATGTTTGCATGAAAAGAAAGCAAAGCCCACTCCGTCTGGCAATGGAAACAGCAGGTACAGTAAGAAAGAAGTGTGCCACACATAAGGGTGCCTGTGTCCTAGCGGCAGGGCACAGACACCAGCTGGCGCCTGCGACCTTTTACGTACCTCCGCACAAGGCGAAGGAACATCGGTGTGGACAGCACGCTAGTTTGAGCAGATGAAAGAGTCGGACTTTCAGATGTCATTAACCCCAAACCCTGAAGAAATAATCTTGGGTCCAGTATTCCTACCTCTTGTGGGGCAGTGGACCATGCCAGGAAACTTGGTAAGGTTGAATGGGTTCAGGAACCCCAGCATCTCATACATAATGAGGGTACATGTCTCACCGACTCCTGACCAGATTCCTGGCCCGGAACACGTGATGAGAACTCCTCACATAAAGAATGTGACTAGTTAGTGGTCACATAGCACAGAACACAGAGTTCTCCGTGCTAACAAGATATCTAGACGGACCCTGGGGGTTTAGTTAATAAGTATCCCTTCCCCAACATTGCTTCTGGTCCACCCTGAGGAAGTGGTATGCATCCCTTGTTCCACGATGAACAGTGAATGAACAATAGGAACAAACAAGGCTTGTCTCTCTCAAGAACCGCTCAAGAACTACCGTAGGAGGAAGCATTCATTGTACAGAGCCACCTTCAAAGTCTCCCACAGAAGGTCTCTCTAAGTTCCTGGACACTGCTCAGTACCCCAGCCCCAGGCTCATCTTCGCAAGCCCATGCAGACTGCATAACTGTGAGTTAGAGAACCCAGCCTTGGCCTCAGCCTGTGCTTTTCTTGCCCAGACTGGGGTCCCCATCTTTGGCTGCTTTCCCCACCCCCTGAGTGGTGTATCTCCGCTTCCCCCAAACCGAGCACCGGAAGGCGAAGGAGGGTAAAATGCAGTCTAGCGTAGCGCATTTCTTCTGGCTGAGCAGAGTTCACACAGCCCGGCACAGAGACAGAACTCGGGACCGCAACTTCCCACTTCACCTTTCTTTAGTCCCCTTGGTAACAGTGGCGTCATTTGGTTTGGTTTGGCTTGAGGGAAATTGAAAAACCTCTTCGTCTTGCTTGCATGATGTATTCATTTGCCTCTGTAAGAAAGAACACTTGTAAATCCCTCTGAACGCGGCAAGCAAGTTAAAGCATTTCAGGTCACAGAACATGGCCCTTCTCCTTAAGCCCACACCTGCCTACCCTCAAAATTTCTCTCCAACCAATTCCCTTCTCAATCCATCAGCTTGCAACAGAAAACCAGGCTGCCACTCTGTCTTTATCCCCAAGGTTCTTAGATGGAGGAAGGGGCTCACAAACAATCTGAGCAGAAAAAGCACTTAAGTTACTATGTAATTATCAGGCTAGAGTTTAAGGGAATCTTAAGCAGTCCAAAAAGACTTAAAATAATATTTTATTTTAATCCAGTTTTTAAAATGTACATTAATCTTAGACCCGTGAGACAGTTCAGCAGGTAAACATACTTGCTCTCAGGACTGATGACCTTAGTTTGAATTGACTATGACAAGAGAGAATCTTAAGTATTGTCCTCTGACTTGGACACGCACACTGTAGCAGATGACAACTTGGACTGGTACCATCGTATGGCTTTGTCGTACTTCCTGATGAGACAAACACAGTTCATTCTCTTGGTTTTGTTTACCAGGATAAGAATAGTCTGAAAGGGGTCATTAGGAAACCCTTCCTCCTGGGGTGACTCTGTAAAGCCACTGCATTCAGATAAACCCTGGGCAGATCAGCTCAAGCTGCACAAAGCCCCTTAATGCCAACTCACAAAAATCAGGCGTGATGAAAAAGACAGTCAGGAGCTGCGCTCAAGTGTGTCTTTCTCTCATTTGTAAAGAAAGGATTTGCTAAGTAAACAAACGGTGTCTACCACATTTATTTGAACACACAAAATTTAGCTCGTTGAATCCTTCTGTAAGTATGTTTCCCAAATATTTGTAAGCACTCTAGAGAACGATGTATTCATAAATCATTGATGAGTTAATTGGAAAGCATTCTCATGTATTCATCAAATGAGGCTCCCTGCGGTCTCCTGCTAAGCAGAGCTATGCTATCCTGGGCAGATTACTGTATTTATTTAAAAGTAATAAATGCAGTACCTCTTTTCTTAACAAGCTTGTGGTTCTTCCCCTGAATCAGTGATAAATAGATATATATATGTGTGTGCATATATACCTATATGTTGATATGTACATATACATGTAAATGTTTTAAAATCTGTTTTTCTTACAGACTTCCTCTTGCCTCTCCCCAGAGATTTTACAAGAGTGAAGATAGTGGGGGCACCTCACAGCTAACAGAACTGGGTAACCCTCACTTTAGGGGTAATACTTCCATTACCATGAAGGTTAAATACCAGCAGCCAAGTTGTTCCTTCTAAGGGGCTTCACTGTTGAGGATGCACATTCGGTGTGATCAGCTGAAGGAATAATCTAGTGTGGCATCCTAGCGATGGTACCCATCTCTGCCTCTGTTTCACACTAACCATGTCTTTCCCTGGCCTTGTCTGAAGAATGGTCGATAAGGGGATGTTTCCTTTCATGTTAGCTACTCTTTCTCATTCTACTTTGGTTCTCTACGTGTCTTGAGTAAATCATTCATAAATGATGTCATTCTTTAGGAAAACGTACTACCAACGACCAAGCACATCATGCCCTTTCCCGTTTCTAAAATGTTTATTTCTGTTCCTCCAAGTCATTAATCTTTTGTTATGAATCTTTTGTTATAGAACTAGTTGTATCTTTGTTATAGAAACAGTTAATGGGGATTGGAGAGACGGCTCAGTGGTTAAGAGCACTGACTGCTCTTCCAGAAGTCCTGAGGTCAAATCCCAGCAACCACATGGTGGCTCACAACCATCTGTCATGGGATCTGATGCCCTCTTTTGGTGTGTCTGAAGACAGCGATAGTGTACTTACACACATAAAACAAATAAACCTTTAAAAACAATCTCATTAATATAAAATGACCCTTGTTTCCCTACGACGAATCATTCTATACTTCCTGGATTACATGGGCAGACGGTACTGGAAGGTACATGGTTTCCATTTGCTCGGAGCTGTGTCAGAATAGGGGGGATGGTCTTAGTTAAGGTTGTATTGCTGAGAAGAGACACCATGACCAAGACAACTCTATGGAAGAAAGTATTTAATTGGTGCTGGCTTACAGTTTCAGAGGTTCAGTCCATTATTGCCATGGCAGGAAGCATGGCAGTGTGCAGGCAAACAGGGTGCAGGAGGAGCCTAGAGTTTTCTACGTCTTGGTCGAAGGCAGCCAGGAGGAGGCTCAAATTCCACAATGGGTGGAGCTTGAGCATAGGAAACCTCAGAGCCCACCTACACCGTGACACGCTTCCTCCAATAAGGCCACACCTCCTTAACACTGCCACACCCTATGGCTAAACACGTGCGAGCCAAACAGCTAAAGCACCACGGAGTTGGAATGAAGAGGTGAATGCCCAGGCTGAGAGTGCGCATATTTTAACCAGATGCGGTTTAAGACTCTGAGAAGCACAGATGTCTGACCAAGTAATGAGTTATGATGGATGGAAGGATCATGTTGGGATGCTGAGCCCAATTATAAAATCAAGTTATCACTCACTGTGCGGTTGCCATGCTTACCGTGCAACTGAAAGTT
Organism: Micromys minutus; assembly: GCF_963924665.1. Classification (NCBI taxonomy): domain Eukaryota; kingdom Metazoa; phylum Chordata; class Mammalia; order Rodentia; family Muridae; genus Micromys; species Micromys minutus. Next base: position 42,742,576 of record NC_137955.1, on the reverse strand, counting down.
AGTGGCAGGTGACACTGTCACTCAACCATATAGACGTCATCCTGTGAGGGACCCATTGTCTCTGCTTGCATTCTTCCTTCTCTCTCTCTCTCTCTCTCTCTCTCTCTCTCTCTCTCTCTCTCAGTTTAAGAGTGTAAGTGGGAGATCTTCAGTAGCTAGCCTTTCGCTATTCACACTAGAGATTATTCCTAACAAAGGTGCTTCAACAGTCAAGTCTGGCCACACTGTGTCCAGTCAGAGACCTCAGGAGTGAAGTCTCACTCCTCAGGCCCGACCTTGATACGGAGCAGCAGGCACCTCTGTCGCTTGGTCCGAGCCACCAGATCCAAGCCCTCACGGCCCAACCCTGGCCGCACAATTCCCTTCCCTTGACTGTCTTCCTCCGCCTGCCTTCCACCTCTATCCCGGGAGTTCATTTACCCCCAAACTCACATAAACCCAACTCTACAGCCCGATAGCTTTTCATACAGTTTTATATATTTAACTCTCGATCAGCAAACACTCTACACAAGATTGCATCAAATAGACAAAGATACAAACTGCCCTTCTATATGAGATAATAGACCTGTAAAATCCCTAATGTTCATAGCTATTTAACTCCAATTAATATCACCTGGGTCTAGCTGGTCCTTGGGAACCTCCATCTTGCCACTACCTCTCCTCATCCTCTGACTTCTGAGACTTCTGCCTTCTTTCCACTCCCTTGCCCCACCCAGTCACTGGCTTTCCTTTATTTTACTAATTAAAATGGGAAGGTTCAAATGATCTCACCTCTTGAGTACATGACTAGGCAGCCCTTCTTGGGGAAGTGGAATAAACCTTAAAACACAAACATCTTCAGGACAATCTATAACAACCACCCACTTTGGAGTTACTGGCTTATTCAGTCTCCATCTTTATGATACCACAGGTTTGCAGAGGTAGATGCAGGACCTTTTTGGCAACTAGCCTGTTACAGCCCTAGTATTTTGTTGTCTCCTGTTGCTATGATCTAAATACAACAACAAAAAGAAAAAAGAAAAAAGAAAAAAAAATGACAAAAGCAACTTAAGGAGAGGAAGATTTATTTTAGCCTACAGCTCAAGAGTCGTTCATGGTGGGAAGCCAGACCTTCAGATACATCACACTTGCTATCAGGAAGCAGAGAAGGGTAGACATAAACTACCACCCAGTTCTTTTTCTCCAAATAAGCCATGCACACCCCCACCATCACACCCCCCACACACACATGCACACATGAGAGACAGAGAATAAAAGAGCCACCACACTAGCCCCAGGCTCTGCAGAGACAGTCTTTAGTAGTAAATTCACAACCTGAGAACTCAGGTAGCATCCCTTCATCTTGAAGCTTTGGGACAGGAGCAGAGAACCAACTAAGTGCCATCTAGCAGCCAGAAGGAAGGTGAAGGAGAGAATAGGCCTGAGAAGATAATAGAGCACTCATACCTAATACCCACAATGCACAGGGAGAGAGAAGACTTAGAGCCAAGACAACTGGTTCTGCTTTGCAACTGCCTAACTGCTGATGACCAAGAAAAAGAAAATGAACTAAACTGGATGATTCCAGTATGAATTCCAGTCTCTGTCCCACAGCTGGGCTTTGAATGCTTCTTGACAATCACTCTCCTAATCACCGCATGATTTCCTTTCTATCCCCTTGCAGCTGTTACGAACCTCTCTGCCTCCGCCCTGCTCTCCTGTCTCCTTCACAGAGGATGCCATCTCTCGTGTAATGGAGACACCACAGGTCACAGCCACTACCACTGTCCCTTGTCCTTTCCTCTGCTCTGGGTCACCCTTTCTCTTGTTATCTCTCAGGGAAGGTCTACTGAAGGTCCCTAATGATCATCCCTCTATCCTTGGTATATGTACACACATACTCACACATGCACACACACACACACACACACACACACACACACACACACACTATTCAAATCCTGGCTTCACCCTACCACCCGGGAAGCCTCGATAAAGCACAAACTACAAACACTGTTTGGAAGTACTAGAAGGCTCGGTGTGAAGAGTTTTCTGCACAAGTGTAAGGATGTAAGTGTCCAGCACTTATGTAAAAGCCGGGAATGGTAGCCTTTGCATGTAACTTCAGCACTTGGTAAGGAGAGACCAATGAGTCCTGGGTACTGTTGAAACAATATGCCCCAAGTTCAGTGACAGACCATGTGCTAAGATGAACTACAGAAGGAAGATCTTCACTGTCAACCTCTGTCCTCTACACATCCACCCAAGGTGAGTATACCTGCACACAGATGACCACACAAGCATATACACGACACACTCATACATGCACACACCTCTGTTCGCTGTTCTTAAAATAGGCTGAGTACCTATCTCATAACACATGTGTAAGGACATCAACTCAGACCTTTGTTTTGGGTTTGAAATAACTCACAATAAAATATTGAGGCATGGAAGACACACCCAAAGCTACTGACTCTGAATCTCCAATTACTTCCCAAAGAGCTACCATGCCAAGCATTCAGGATTGCACAGGAAACAGAGAACACTGCCTAACTTCTGGTGTGTCTAAAGACAGCAAGAGTGCACTCACATATATAATACAAATGGGGCTGGAGACACTTTTCTGAGAAAGTGGCAACTAAGGTGGCACCTAGTTCAATCGGGCAGGGAATTGAACATCAGGGCTTGTGAGTTAGGAGCTGTGATGGGGAGATGTGGTCCTGCGGAAACAAGGGAGAGGCATATAGAGTCACTGACAGCAGAGTCTGGGGAAACAGAACGGGTATAGAAGCTAAGAACATTGGTGAGGACAGGAGACACAGAGGAAGAAGCAGATGTTTTAAGGTTAACTAGAAGTCACAGCTTTACTTCATCCTGTGGGACATAGATAGCCACAGGTTTCTGGAACAGCCAGAGGCCCAGGCCCAGGACTCAGCAAGGAAGATCCAAACAAGAAAAGCTCTTCTGTTTAAGCGATGACAGTAAAACAACATGGTGTGTCTAGGCCTTTCACCCCAAAACCCCTCCACCATCCATGTCTCATAAACGTATGAGCATCTAATGAAGATGCCGGGCCACTGCCCCTTGAATTCATGTTCTCTTTTTCATTTCTTTAAATATTGTCTCTAACGTCCCATCTGTCATTTAGTTTTTACCCAATCTGACTTTAACCCTTCTAATGGATTGATTGATTGGTTGGTTGGTTGGTTGGTTGGTTGGTTGGTTCGTTGATTTTTTTTCCTATGCTGCCCAAGGTAGTCTCAAACTCCTGAACTCAAGTGATTGTAGCACTGTAACCTCCCCAGGTGACAGAAATCACAGACACTCGCCAGCACACCCAGCTTCATCCCTGCCCTCTGACTCCACTGAGAAGACCTTTGCCTACAGCCTCCATGGGGCTGATTCTGAAGAGATTCCTTTCAGCACTTTTCTGCTCTACCTCTCTGTCTTCCCAAATCTGTTGGCCACACTGGTCATCCTGGGATGGTTTCCTTGGCTCCATATGCCAGTTTTTCTTCTGTTTCCCTTGCTTCCCTTCCTTAGTCCCTGTATAGGTTTCTCTTGCAGAGACCATACCTGTATTTCTATAACCCTATATGCTAGTGATTCTCAAACTGTGGGCCATGATCCCTTTGGGGTTGAATGACCCTTTTCCAGGGGGTCACATATCCAATATCCTGCATATAAGACATTTATATAACAGTAGCAAAATTATAGTTTTGAAGTATCAACAAAATAACTTTAGGGTTGGGTACACCACAACATGAACTGTGTTAAAGTTGAGAATCATGGCTCTAGGCCCTCCTTCCCAGTCCTGCTCTTGAGTAATCTTGTCCTTCCCAGTGTTTGCGACTTCCTCCTTGCCTTCAGACTCTGCAGAAATGTGCTCAATACAACTCTGTGGTTATTACAAACTAAGTTGTGTTCCCCAAGAGACTTGTGCAGGTCATAACCTCTTTCACCTGTGTGTGGGATCTTATTTGGAAACAGGCTCTTCAAATTGTAGATATGATCAGTTTGTAATTATGAACTAGATAAATCCAGAAGATGCATTTATTTAAGAACAGACATATTTGGCAGCAGGTGATCCACTCATTGTAGATGAATCCATTATAAAATTGTGTGCTATTTGTAAATATCCCAGATACATTCCTCTATGTACTTTAGATTGTCTTGGGATTGCTCATGGTATGTGATTACAATTAAATACTACATAGGCAGTCATGTGATACTACATTGCTTATGTAGTGACGGCAAATGACAAACAGGTCTGGCCTCTATGCAGACACAACCTTTTGCAATTTTTTAATCTGTTGTCAATGGACTCCAAAGACACAGAGAGGACACATACCTCACAGACACCGAGTCAGCCATGATTACACTCCCCTAATTGAAACCTTAAAAGATTATAACCTCCTATGGATGGTCATATACTGCCTGAAGTGTCCTTCTACTGGGAATCTGTAGTCCATGGCTTTGGTTTGGTATACAGCCAGTACCCAGTAATTGCCTTGTGAATACATGAATGAATGAATGAATGAATGAATGAATGAATGAATGAATGATGAATGAACAAATGAATGAATGAATGGATGAAAGAATGAATGAATGAATGAATGAATGAATAGAACAAAAAACAGTATAGAGTGCTAACAATGGTAACCCACGCTATTTGTTAGGGTTGTAGTTAATATTGTTCCTAAACAAAAATAAAATAAATAAAAATGTTTGCTTCAATAACACCCAAGTGCTACTAATTACAGTTATGTATGTGAAGTCTTACTTTAATGCCTGATTACCATGCAGTGCAAATAAAGATTGTGCATAGTATGTCATTAAATGTGGCGGCTCCACTCGGTTGAGTTTTATTTCATTATAATCATGAACTACACATATGCTTAGACTCCGTAAGTTATGGTTGCTGTCTGCTCTTTGTTCCGGTCCTTGAAAACGCTTCTATTCCTAATCTTGCCTCCTTCTGCACCCTAGCAAACAGATGGGGGGAGGTCAGAAAGGTTAAGTTAATTCAGCCGAGGCTCTCAAGGGTAGTAAATGAGGTCTTTTGGCTCAAGAAATTGGGCTTTTACTCTAAGTTTATTCCTAATGATGCCTGTTTCATCAGGAAATTCAGCACAGAGGCCTCTGGTGGATAAGAGGTACCAGGCCTGAAGGCTTGAGACAAGAAAGGGAGTGACAAATAGTAGCTAGAGTCTCTTCCAAAAGCAGGTGACCCAGCCTGACATTATAGGCTAGACCCTTAATGCCTCTCCTCCCCTCCGTATCCATCCCTCTCCCTCCTTTCCTTTCTCCCTCCTTCCCTCCCTCTCTCCTCCTCCTCCATCTCTGTCTCTCTGCCTCTGTGTCTCTGTCTCTCTCTCTCTCTCTCTCTCTCTCTCTCTCTCTCTCTCTCTCTCTCACTCCACAGCCCAGTACTGGCTCTCTGTCAACTCCCAGCTGAGCCCAGTCTTCCCTCCATCCCCCACCATGGTGCTAGACTTTTGAGTGAAGCCGTCTCAGACCCTTCAGACCAAACCAGCCCATCTGCCAGCCAGATCCCACAAGTGACCTCAGTCCACACCACATGGCACAAAATAATCGAGCAGCTGAACCTGACCTGAATTCCTCACCCACGAAATCATGAGGCAGAAAAATGGCTGCTGTTTTAAGCTTGGAATTTGAGAGAGAGAGAGAGAGAGAGAGAGAGAGAGATAGGCAGCCAGCAATCAACCACATGCCACAAGTTCATTTTACAGGCTCACTCGCTTAGCAGTGCCAAACAACCCGCCAAAGGGCAAGCTAATAAACTATAGTAATTAACAAAACAAGCTCCCTTCTCTTTCATACAGCAATCCCCACACACAGACAATGACAGCAATTCTGAACTCCAAGCAAATAGCCTATCTGTGGACCAATCTGAAACGTCAGCCATGAAATAATTTTCCTTTTGCAATTTATAAGCCCCGACAGTAAGGAGCTGTCTGTGAGAATCCAGCCAGGAAGCCCTTGGACAGACATTCCGTTGATAATTTTTCCATTTCCAGTTTTGACACACAGAGCCTTTCACTATTCAAGTCAACTTTGAAAGGAAACAGGATAGCACCCGTTCCCTCCGCTGTCCTTCCGCACACTTACTTAATAGCACCCAGATATACACATTCATTTCCCTGGGGGTTTCTGTTATTCAAACTCACCTTCTGGTGATCCTAAGACAAAAATGGTATTTTCTATAGCCATCTAACATGCAGGAATGCACAGTAGCTAAGGAGGGATGGGGAGGAGATATTTTGTAACCTCAGTGGACCAAACAGTTACCAAATGGCACAATTAGCCCAGCACAAACGCCACAGCTGTCTGCAGCGACCACCACAGTATTTCTGACAAGGCGCATCGCGCTGATGATGTCAGACTCTTCTCTTAAACAGTGAAATATGAGAAGGTGAAAACACAGCACTGTTAGAAGACGTTTGTCCTTGTTTGGGGAAACCATACTCACAAATGACTAGGTTACCCACAGTTCTGGGTTTCCTCAGCTCATTGAGAATTCAGATTCCTGTAGAGTCTTTCAGGAAACCCTGTAGTTGGCTCCGGATCTCACCAGTCTGCCATGCAAGTCACTGAACAGGGAAAATGACTCAGGGCTCTAAAGAAAATCGAATTCATTAAACCAAAGCTTGGAAAAGAACCTAAATGAGTCAGTATGTCCTTCCCCTGCCTCTGGGCAGCACCACACCTAGATCACTTGAGCCAAAGGAGAGGTAATCACATTTTTTAACAATGCAGTCATGAACATTATTACTAAATCCCATTTCTATATATAACTGCGTTCCAAATGAACCAACAAAAGCATTACAGAGTTGGACACTAACAACAGAGCCAGGACCTTGGCTTTTCTGTCAGTTTTTTAAAAGGTGACTTAAAGAGAAAGATGTAGGGAAAGCCATTCCCTGGGGAAGCGTCTGCCCAGAGCCAGTGTATACAGCTTGTGACAGAGCAGATAGATATTGTCATCCGCTCTTCCTGCCTTCCACTCCTCACCTTTCGGGCAGAGAAGAAATCACAAGACCACACGCAGTAACCTGAGAAGCGGGCTGTAATAACGTTACATGTGAAACTTCCTCATCAGTTTGTCTCTTCAAAAATCTACATTTTCTCTTCCACTGCCCCTGTTGTTTGTTACTGCTGACTGTGTGCAATGCTGGTTTGTTTTGTTTTTAATTTAATCTATCACCCTTCACTAATAAACCTACCGCTGACAGGTAATATATCTTTATCCCTCCAGATAGCTGGCAGGTGCTCAAAAACCATTCGCTGGCAGATTGAAAGACTTTTGGGGAGAATGAACCCAGCCGCAGACCACCAACACCTAAAGTTTTCTTGCCTTTAAAATGAAAAGATGGCGGTGACCTCACCTCCCCTGAGGGAAATCAACCGACGAGTTGACTCACTGCTCTTTAAAGCAGAATTCCTGGTTGATAAAAAGACATTATGAAAGCTTGGTCTTCAGGCTATGGGACTCAAGTTCCAAGCTGGAGCCATAACTTTGTCCTTGCTTCCTGTGTGGACACTATCTCTATCTAACTAAAGCACATTCGATACTGACCATTGGGAAGAGAAGCACGAATTCTTTTTTGTCAGAGTACCCTCTCCCACAGCAAAAAGCCTGCCACTCTTTCCTCGTAAGGAGAAGTGTGACTTCCAAGAACAATCATCAGAATCTTTTACCCAGGACACCCTTCCAGCTTCTACCACACTGGCACCTTCAGCAAACTAATGGCCAGAGACAGGCACCTGCCATATTGATATGAGAAGGCACTCTTACCATGGCCAAGGTCGGGAAGTTGCAAGTCCAAAGGCCAGCTTGTCTATTCCCCATTACTTGCTGTCCATGGTTGATATTTGAAAGTTGTCAGAATTAAGGTGCATCCCGTATGAAAAGTTCCCAAAAATAATAATAATAAAATGAAGAGGCCAAGAAGGACAGAAATATACACATATGCCTAATAATGAGAAATATCACAGAGGCATGGGGACTGAGCATTATGAGGCTCTGAGTTCAATTTCCAGAACCATGAAGAATGGGGAACCAGGAGAAAGGAAGGCCACCAGAACCACAACCCTCCACAGAGCCACTACAACCTCACATAGAACATATTTTTGCAACGGCATTTGACAAACTGCCTGCCCCACCTTGAACAGAGGCTGCCCTTGCACTTGACCCTATGAGTCAAGGGCTATCTTTTCAAAACATGTCATCTTTGTCATCATGCCCTCAAATAACCGACTATGCTTCAAACCCCTTGAGTAGGAAGAAGACTTATTAGTTCACCTGAATTCCACTGCAATATCCATCCTACTATTTTGAGAGAGAGCTCTTTTTCCCACTTGGTATTTAGGTTGGTACACTTAACAGTGTGGTTATATATATGAAGTAACAAGTACTCATATAAAGAAAAGTTTGTGACTACTGGCTCTGGAGATAGGAAGGAATGGAGAGACTTTTTAATAGAGATGGAGTATTCTTTGGGACAATGAAAAATGTTATGGAACTGTGTACTTTCATACTTCAAAGTGGTTAATATTATATAATTCCACCTTTATTTAAAAAAAATGGCTTGCTACATAGACAAGGTCACCCTTGAACTTGTGTTCCTCTTGCCTTAGTCTCCCATTAAGTTTTTGTAAGAAAAACTTTTCTTTCAACTACCACATTCCTGACTTGTCTTGAGAAACTAGAAGACCTACAGAGCTAAGTTGGCCCCATGGTATGGTAACCTTCAGCTGATTCTGAGAACAGCCATATTCTCAAGAAGGGGCATTTGCTGTCCATGTTGCCTTTTACCTCTGGAGTTTCTGACTTCTGTTCCACCTATAAGAAAAACACTTATTTACTCCAGAGAATTAACAGAGTCCCTACGTACTGCTGTGTTCAGGAGAATGTACGGCAAGACCACAGATTAAGAATAGCCAATGCAAAATGAAGACAAACAGGCCAAGAGGCCAAAATACTGGGACCAGAGAATCACAGGTATGGTATGAGACTTGGGTGTTCATGTCTGAATGTCTGGGGCAATGTCTTCCTCACCCCCCAGTTCACTCTTCTCCTCTTCTCTGCCTTTGTTTCCCTTCCCATCCTTCCTAATCCTCGTGAATTCCCCAGTATATTTGTTGCTTAGGTGTTCTTACCCAATCATCACAAAATGGATGAGACAAGAGACGTCTATTGTTGGAGGCAGGAAATCCAAGATGAAGGTGTCACCAGGGACATGTGCCCTATCAAGGTCCCAGAGAGTAAGGTTCCAAGACCTTTCAACTTCCAGGTGAGGCATGTCTTTACCTGTGGCACCGGCTCACCAATCTATTCTTTTATCTTCCTGTGGCTTCCTTCTGTCTGTCCCTGTGTCTCAAATCTCTCTCTCCTGTTTCTTCTAAGACCATCAATCACTGGGTTTTAGGGCTTACTCTAAAACCAGGATAATCTCTTGTAGAGATCTTAATTAAATTTGCAAAAGTGTTCTCAAGTAAAATCATATTCATAGGCAGATGTTGGAACATTGATATATTTTGTGGAGACATAATTCAATATTTCCTAATATGATAATCATTTGCTGTTCACGCTGATGTGTGGCATCTAAGTAGAGAATTAGCTATTTTATTTCATGTTGGCTCCCCATAAACAAGGCCCCCTATTCGGGTGTTCAATAAATCCTTTCAAGGGTGAGACTGTGTACTTAGAAGCGTGTTTGGCTCATGTCAAGTCAGCCAATGACTGATCCAATAAGGCATAATAATAGCAATCCAGTACAGCTAAGGCAAGGATGGATATCAGCTGAACCAGGAATAAAACTGCTGTCTATTTATTGTCTCTAAAAGGAAACTTCCTCCTGGAAGGAGGCAGGAGGCTCATAAGAATTGGGAAACTAACAAAACCTACAAAGTTCACTAAAGCAACAGGCCCCTTAAGTCCCGCCCTCAAGATTTTGCATATTTTAGAAACAATTGTTGAGGGAGAAGAAACTTCAGTGAGTATGGGCAAGTTGGCCTGGGAACCCCTGGGAAGTGGAAATTTCTGGTTTTGGTGGAGACTCGGGTGGGTCATGTGATGCTTTTCTAGAAACTGTTTTATGAGAGAATGTTTTGCTGAAAGAGACACATGAGAGGATGTTTGGCTGAGAAAAACACAAGGTGTTTTCCTGGAAGTTGCCTGGTGAAAGAGCATGTGATGTTTTGCTGGAGCAGATGCTTGAGAGGTGTATGATGTTTGGAAAGAGCATAAGTATAAGCCAACAGACGGTGGATGCCCTTGCATTGGTTCACCTTGTTGGTGAAACGCTCTGTTGCTTGTTGATGGGCTTCATTGATGCTCTTACCATGGTTTGCCTTGCTTTCTTCACTGGTCTTCGGTTGTCATGACTTTGTAGAGAGAAGAGGTACCAAAAAACTTCTGGTAGTGTTCCAGCTGCTTCTTGTCACTTCTGTGGACTTAGGCTGATTGTCAGAGCCTTGTGGTTTCTTCTGGATCCAGTCACTGCTACTGATTAGTTGGTGTTTGCTGATTGGAATGGACTGCTGACGAAAAAGTTTGGAATTGCCCAAAAGAACTATTTCTAAATAGGTCCCCAACCCCCATTTCCTACTAACTCTTCTTTTCCTCATCTCTGGTGATTGATGAGCTAGAAGGCAGGTTGGAGAGTTAAAGAACCACAATTAGAGTAGGTTTTGAAATTCTGACATTCTGATCTCTGAGAACAGTAAAGCTCAGGGACTTAAGAAACACAAGCTTTTCTTAGGATACAGAGTATATGTGTGCTCCTCTTCAACCATGAGCATCTCCCAGTACAGGATATTGGCAATAGCCACTGTCCTCAGCTCAGGAAACTGGCCATCATGCCCCAGTGTCTTCCTCTCTATTTGCTTTCTCATACTGTCACGAGAGATAAGACATAGCAAAAATATCACTCTTCTGCCTTTTATGATTTCTCCATTGTCAAAAATCCACACTACTGATTGCCTACCCAGCATCCACCCCTTCTTTGTTTTGTACTGATTTCATGCAGTGAGGAGAGAATGTGTTCATAGAAGGGTGAAACCTACTGACAAGTTTAGGGGGACTAACTGTGATTGTTCCCAAGCCAGTTCTCATCACATTACTTGCCAGTAACTGGTTCCGTGATCCCTAGTAAGGCATGAAGGGTACATACTGGGAACATCTAGGAAAATTTCTCTAATAAGAGTCCCTCACAAAGAGCTGAGCACCATCCCTACTGGGTTTGTGACTTCCCAATGCCTGAAGAACAGAACTCTTAACAGGTATCTGAGTAAGATTCCTAGTTATCTTGATTGTCTTCCTCAGCCTGGCAGTGCTCTGAGATTCTTGCTCGAGGGCCATGTGACTGGATGCTCAGGTCTGACTCTAGATGGATGAGATTGATACATCTTGTTGGTCATCTCAGGGAAAGAGAACATCGTAGCCCAAGGAAGGTCTGGAACAGTAAAGGAGAAGCTATGCATAGCAGCTTTGAAGCACCAAGAAAGTGGGGTGGCCCTGGTGCCCAGAGGAGAATGGAGTTCTCTTCTTTGCATAATTCTGTGGTCTGACAAAGAACTGGAGCCTCCTGTGCTGGCTGGTTTTGTGTCAACTTGACACAAGCTGGAGTTATCACAGAGAAAGAGCCTCAGTTGAGGAAACGCCTCCATGAGATCCAGCTGTAAGGTGATGAATGGTGATATGGAAGTGTAAGCTAAATAAACCCTATTCTCCCCAACTTGTTTCTTAGTCATGATATGTGCAGTAATAGAAACCCTAAGACAAATTTGTACCAACACAGTGGGGTATTCCTGTGACAACCTGACCATGTTTGGGGAGGACTATGGAATGACTTTGGAACTTTGAACTAGAAGAGCCACTGGGATGTTAAGAGATCCATGGGATGTTCTGTAGGAGCTTGGAAAGTAACATTGAGAACAGTGCAGAAGTTGGAGGCCTGGCTTGTGAAATTTCAGAGGGAAAAATAGTTAAAGACTCTTATCAGGGCTGTTGCTGTTTTGAACGTGAAGATTCTGTGGTTTTGGTTAGCTGGAACTGAAGAATCATCTGTGATTAACAAGATACCAGAACTAGTAAAACGAAACCTTTGCATTACCAGGACTATTTGATGCTGGTCAGCTGGAGCTAACAAATTAGTGGTTATTAAGAAGAGAGCAGTATCATTGAGGTGAAATCTCTGGAAGTGTTTCCTGAGAGCACTAAGAAGCTGTGTTCCAGAGACAGCCAAGGTTGTATTTCTTGCTGTGGCTGGACTTGGTAATGTGTAAGAGTCACCCAGGTGGTACTGGTTTTGAAGGAATGAGGGGTCATGAAGAGCAGCTGAGGCTTGGCACTGTGAGAGGCCATGGAAGGCCATTGGTGAAGGTGCAGCCTCAGTTGCAATTAGTGCCCCAGGACTGACAGTAGTGTTTTGGAGATGCCAGTACCATGAGATGACCACCAAAAACAGCAACAGCAGTGGAGAACAGGCAGCTGGAGCCTAGAAAAGGTGTGTGCTACAAAGGGCAGAGCTGGAGAAGTTTGTGAGTATATCCCAGACATTGGATTGTTAGAGTTTGATTTTGAGAAGCAGAGCCCATAGTTAAGAGACTTTGAATTGAAAAAAGACTTTGAATTTTAAAAGAGATTAGATATTTTAAAGGGACTGAGATTTTAATATGTAAGATTTTGTAAAGACTGTGGGACTCTTATGGTTATTTAGATCTTGGGGATGAATAAGAAAGTAAGGATTGAGGCTTAATAGTGATGTATTTGTGTGTCAAATTGACAAGGGATCAATTGTACTGGCTGGTTTTGTGTCAGCTTGACACAATCTGGAGTTATCACAAAGAAGCCTCATTTGAGAAAATGCCTCCATGAGATCCAGCTGTAAGGTATTTTCTCAACTAGTGATCAAGGGGGAAGGGCCCAGCCCATTGTGGGTGGTGCCATCCCTCAGCTAGTAGACCTGGGTCCTATAAAAAGGCAAGTTGACCAAGCCAGGGGAAGCAAGCCAGTAACATCCCTTCATGGCCTCTGCATCAGCTCCTGCTTCCTGACCCACTTGAGTTCCAGTCCTGACTTCCTCTGGTGATGAACAGCGATATGGAAGTGTAAGCTGAATAAACCCTTTCCTCCCCAACTTGCTTCTTAGTCATGATGTTTTGTGCAGGAATAGAAACCCTGACTAAGATACCTCCCTTCTTCAAGTATCAGCAGGAGCAGTCCCCACCCCATAATAATGCAGAAAGCTTGGTTGGAAGAGCTTATGCATGAGGCAGAGCAGGCAGAAACACTTCCTCTCTATTTTAGATGTCAAGGCAGCAGATAACATTGGACCTTAATTTTCGATCGTCCATCACAAAGGTGGGCACTCTTAGAGAGCTCAGACTTACTCTGAAAGGACTGCATGCCAACCAAGCCCAACACCACTGTCATTTTTCTGCTTCAGAATCCCACAGTCCTCCCTTTCCACCCTCTGTGTCAGCATTCATATCCCTTCTAGCAACTCAGGAGAGGAGCAGTGGTAAAGACTTAAGCTCCATCTTCCAGGTGGCTGGCACTGGCTTCAATCTGTGTGCATCCCAGCAAATCCAGTCACGTGTAGCTCCTGGCATCCACAGGAAGAGCCTCAATGACACCTCTACCTTGGCTTTTTCTTGTTTAATATCTCATACCCTCAAGTCATCTGTTTCTGTTTCAGGACTAGCTCCCAAATAAGTCATATGAGGCCTTGATTTTATGGAACAGGAAAGAAAGCAAAGTTTCTATATGGAGTCACAATCCTACGAGGACATGACGTCTTGTGAGTTTGAGAGAACAAAGCTGAGTGTGAAAACAGATATGCTGAAGATAGTGGTATCACAGCACGAGAATATTTGGGGTCCCCAGTAAAAACTCTTGAGGGAAAAGTTTCTTCATTCATGATGGGCCTCCATACCATCTTTTAGAAGACTTTCTCTGGCTCTTCTTATGTTATCATGATGGTGGTCCAGGAACTCCACATTAGTTATAAAAAGGAGACTTAAATAAAAGCAGGTGCCAGCAGGTGAGTTCATTTTATTGACTGGAATCTTGCAGAGGGACACTACAGAAGTCTTACTGACACCTCACCTATCACAGCCTCCCTGGAGTCACACCACGTGACGAGTGTAATCATTCCTCCAATCTCTGCCATTCTTAGCCTTCTTGTCTCCAGCTGTCACCTGAATCTCACTAATATAACCACAGATACGAATTTGTGAGGCAAATTCTTTCTTATAGCTGTAGGGGGACAATTACAGCCACTGACAATGAGGTTTCTCTTTACCTCAGCCTTTTAGAAATCAACCATATTCAAGTGTCCCTCGGTGGTGTGTCATACGATCGTCATGACAGATTTTTATATAAAATATGTAAAATGAGGAATAAGAGTTAGAGACTGAAAATGCAGCTCCCGGTTACCCTCTGAACTCAGACAAAGGGGAAAAAGAGAGATTAGAGACTTTTTAAAAACTGGTTGAACAAAAACTATAGTAATAGTTTTTTTTTTTTAATGAGAAATTCTCACAAAAGCATTTAGATACTTGCTGTAACTAGTACCTGAGAAGACGCAAGGTTTTGAGGTTAAGAAAAGTCTAAAATCCATCACAAAAGGGAACATGGCAGCTGAGACTCCTCTCCCCTCACACTTTGGTGAAATAAGTTATTAGAGAGCAGAGGGGCTGAGTGGTGAAACCTCAAGACATGTTCCACTGACCCATTTCCTCCACAGAAGATGTGCCTCCTGAAAAGTCCCACAACATCGGCACTAAGCTGGGAATAGAGTATTCATGAGCCTATTGGGAGTGGTTCACATTCAAACCACAAGAGTTAGACAGGTCATGTTACCCACCTGGGGGTAACATTTGGTACTGACAGAACACTGGAGAGGGCAAGCTAACATCTGGGGGTCCACACAGTGCTAGTCTGTCACTACAATATGGGGGAAACCCTCAGCCTGCCTCTTCCACCATGTCTTATGGGTCTTATTCTTTGTGCCCTACTGACCCAGATGCATGCCACACCAGTGTCTTAGTCCCACTGGCTTGGCCGACCAAGGAGAGCCTACCCAACAGCATCAACCCACTTCCCTTACACTGCCCACTGCAGTCACCATAAAGGAGTGAGACACCAGAGTTACGTCCCGTTGAACTAGATCTCCTGTATATTACTTCCCCATCCATTGTCTTTATTTTAAAAATAAAATAAAGTCCCTCCATCCTTTGAGGATTTAACATATGTATATAATGTATTTTGAGCATATCCACCTACCTCACTCTCAAACTTCTCCAGGACATCCGTCCTGATTCCACACCCCCCCCCTTGTTTTCTTTGTGACCCCCTAGATACAATAGCAGCTGTCCGTGTGTGCACTTGGGTGTAGAGCCATTCATTGGAACAAAGGCAACCTAAAAAAAAAAGGTTATACCCCTGCAGAAAATGGACTCCCTCTCCCAACATAGCCATCAGTTAATGATAGCTCTCGTCTAGAAGTGGGTTTCATAAGCCCTTTGCCTATTGTATTGGTTCCCTATTGGGGCTATCACAAGTTTGTGCAATTTAGTCATTTTAAATAATACGAATAGGCTATGGTGCCACACATATTATCACAATCTGAAATCAGTTTCACTAGACTGCCTCAGATCTGAAAACGCTCTGCAGGATCTGAACAAGAATTTACTTCCCATTTTATTTTATTTTATTTTATTATTTTCCTTTAGAGGCCACTTTTATCTCTTTCCCTGTGGCCTTTTCTCTATGCTCAGAGCATGCGTTCCCAACACAGGATCCATCATTACAGGCTTCTCTCTCTTCCACTGTCTCCTCATATATTCCTTACAAGAGCCCTATGGGCCAGGCAGTGTTGGCTACACCTTTAATCCCAGCACTCAAGGAGCAGAGGGAAGTGAACCTCTGGGTTTGGGGCCAGCCTGATCTACAGAGTTCCAGGACAGGCACGACTATACAAAGAAGTCCTGTCTCCAAAAAAAAAAAAAAAAAAAAAAAAAAAAAAAAAAAAAACAAGCAAGTAAACGAAAAGATCCCCGTGGTCACAGTCAAAATTACCCCAACACAAGATGCTTTAAAAAGTATCAAATAAAACTTTTCTTTACTTTTTAATTAATTTCCTGTGTGTACATGTCCATTCGGATGTATGTGTAGGCACACATGCCACAGTGCATTTGTGGAGGTCAGAGGAACATCACAGGAGTCAGTTCCTCCTCCTACCACATGGGTCCTAAGAACAAACTCAGTTCACTGGGCTTCAAACAGGTTCTTCTACCTTCTAAACCCTTTGGTCAGCCTCCCTCCTTAAGATCCCTGATCACATCAGCAAACCCTTTTAGCCAAGAAGACTGGCCTTGGGTTCCAGGGACTTCATACTTCCCTCTACCTCTTGCTAGGAAGCCATTTAGCCAGCCTAGTTTGCATTCTAAACGATCATCATTTGAGTTCTGAAGAGCCAGGGATGATGCAAAATGCCCCCAGCTCTTAGTTAGAGGCCGTGTAAAAGAGTCACAGGTAAGAGAACAAATCTCCAAGCTGTGTGTGGTGCAGGTGTGTCATGAAACCAAGAGGAGGGACATGGAGACCTGGCCACACAGACAAGGGACAACCTTAACATCTCCTCTCAACTGTGCTCCAAAAGAATTGCTGAATCAAGTATGGCAAATAATCATTTTAGTCACAGCTAAGTGTTTAAGAAGTAATGGAAAACTCCAAGCATAAAAAATAAAAAATAAAGCAAGAAAGTACAAATCACAGGGTTCAACATGAGCCGATGTTGGTCATGGCTCATGGGAATGGTAGAGGAATCAAGATGGGGGGAGTGGTTTGCTTTAGTGTCTACATGTGGAGAAGACAGTAAGACTTGGGTTTGTCCCAGATGGAGACGTTTACACGTCTCTGAAATAGTCTAGGAAAAAATGGAGCCATTGTCTCAGAAAAAAACGGTCAGGAAACTCACTTCTTAATTTGAATTTATGGAAAAAGAGTAAGAGTCTCTAAAATGAATTTTAATTGGGTTTGTCCTCAAACTGTGACTTAAGGTCTGAATTTTGCATGATTTTTATGACCCCAGTAACTCAAAGCCAAAATAGCAATCGATATAAGAAGTGGAACACAGCTTCCCCAACAGCATGCTATTGAACTGCTACACTCTCTGCCCAGACAAGATTATTTTTCTACATACAAAAGAAAACAATAGAAATAGCATAAAATAATAAAATTATATATATATATATGTTATATAATTTTAAAATAAAATTTAAAATATATTATTATACAAACATTCCATGACATAACAAAGTTGAGTGTGAATACGTTTGCACTTGCAAAGAGCCAAATAACTTATAGAATAATTTATTTTGAATTCCAAAGAACTTTTCTTAGAAGTATAATGTTTATAAATATCTGTTACAGAACTTAGGAAAGGAATTGAACAGAGACAAAAAGAGAAAAGAAAACATAATTAGAGACCCCAGGGGTACTTAAGATTTTCTCAGAGGAATCAAAAAATGACAGACACCAGCAAGGCTCCCCCTAGGCCCCCCACCTCACCCCACCCCACCCCATTCCCACTCTCGACAGAACTGAAGTAAGGATTTGCAGTAAAAATTTCTGAGTCTTTTTTAAAATATTTTTATAGATTTATTTATTATATACACTCTGGCTATCTTCAGACACATCAGAAGAAGGCATCAGATTTCATTACACATGGTTGTGAGCCACCATGTGATTGCTGGAATTTGAACTCAGGACCTCTGGAAGAGCAGTCAGTGCTCTTAACCACTGAGCAATCTCTCCATCCCGAAATTCTGACTCTTAAGTATTCTGGTATACCATTCTTTGGATGACATACAGAGGAACTGTTTGAATTTGAGGTTTAATAAAGATATGCCAAACATTAATCACCAATTAGCACTCCCCTTGATAAATTACATGTTCTTTTAGGAGTTACACAACATGCACTATGCCCTTGATTCAATCCTCAACAGTAGACAGGGCTTGGGGCTCAACCTCCACCTCAAACCATACAGAAAAGTTAATGTATACAAATTTACATGTCTAAAGCAAAAACACAAATTATTAATAAAGTGGTTAACATCTCTGTGGTTTTAGTTCAGGTATAAATTTCTTGGCCAAGTACTGAAAGTATTAGCCATATGAGAAAAAAAATAATGGGGGCTGGAGAGAGTTGGCGCAACAGATAAAAGCACAAACTGCTTTTGCAGAAGACCTGAGTTTGGTTCCCAACACCCACACCAAGTAGCTTACAACTACCTGTAACTCCAGGTCAGGAATTCCAGCACCATCGTCTGGAATTTTGTGGGAACCAGTATTCACGTTTGCACACATGGAGACAGATACACACATAAATACATATCTTAAGATAAAAAGGAAACAAGAGGAAATGATAAGCCAGATTTTATGAGAATCTAAATGTTCTAATCTTCAAAAACTATTATTGCAAATATGAAAGTCCAAGCCAGAAATAGAAAATGTAATACATATATCTGACAATTATTATATTGAAAACAATGTAATAAATCTTACAACTGAAGAAATATTTGAGTAAACAAATCACTAAAGACTATATAAAAAATGCCCAACTGTATGACAGCTTGCTCACTATCAGCATGGAAATAACATTTATTTCTATATGAGGTGCTCAGGAGAGGGGTTAAAGTGTAGAGAGACTGATCATATAAAGTGATGGAAACGATGTGGTGCAAACAGAACTCATATTGCTGGTAGAAGAATAAAGTGACACAATCACTTTTAAAACCTGTCTTATAAACTTATGATATACTCAATCATATCACCCTATGACTACATGTGGGTTTGTGTTCCATCTCACTAGGCATATTAAACGCAAGGAGCTAGACTCTACCCTACACACTGTCAGGTGACAGGCTCAAGGAAAGTGCCAATACACTGCTCAGAGAGTTGAGAATGAGGGGGACCACGAGCTGTGCAGAGCCAGAGGCTCTCCTGGACATCCAGATGATGCAGGTTGATGGGGAGATGGGAACAGAGTTAGGTCCACGGGCTCCAGAGCCTATGGCCTGGGGAGTGGGGAACTCCAGCTTGGCTCAGTGGTGGTTAGTCCTGGAGCACAGAGGCTCCTTCTGTGAGAGGCTTAGACAGTTCAGCTCTGCAGACAAAGGCTTTCTCCATGCTTCCCAGGGAGGCTCTTGATAAAGGAGACAGTCCATGTTTATCCATTCTGTTTACTGACTGTTCATCGCAGAAAATGGATACACACCTCCCCCTTAGTGTGGACCAGAGATTAAATGCCTTTTGCAGGAAGGAATGTCCAGAAAGGGAAGTTTATTAGCTAAACTCTCAGGGCCCATCTAGATACCTCATTAGCATAGAGAACTATGATCTTCGTGATCATAAGTTACATTCCTATGTCATATGGTCACATGACAGGAACTTGGTCAGAAGCTCAACCTTACCAAGTTTCCTGACACAGTCCACTGCCCCAAACTACACTGTTGTATATTTGCTTAAGGTAAAGAAAAGAATAATGGGGCCTGGAGAGATGGCTCCCCAGTTAAGAGAACTGGATGCTCTTCTAGAAGACCTGGGTTCAATTCTAAGCATACATATGGTGGCTCACAACCAACCTCCAGTCCCAGGGAGACCAATGTCTTCTTTTGGTGTCAACAATTACTGCATACGTGTGAAGAAAACACCCATACGTGTATAAGTAAGTCCCTTTTTTAAAAAAATATTTATTTATTTATTTTGTGTATGTGAGGAAACTGTCACTGTCTTCAGACACCAGAAGAGAGCATCAGATCCCCTTACAGATGGATGTGAGCCACCATGTGGTTGCTGAGATTTGAACTCAGGACCTCTGGAAGAGCAGTCAGCATTCTTAACCACTGAGCCATCTCTCCAGCCCAAGTAAATCTGTGTAGTACCTTTGTCTGAATTTTCATAGCAGTTTTATTCAGAATAGCCAAAATCTGAAAGCCTGTATCTCTCAAGAAATGAATAGATAAACAAAGAGATAATGATAATATTCTCCAAACAGGATACACTAAAAAGACTAAGAATTTCTAATATTCTCAGCCACATGGTGAATCTCAAATTCATTATACCTAATAATCTATGTATTATTATATATTATTAATCTACAGTATATGCCATATGGTTGTATGTGTTAATTTTGACATGGGAAAAGCTAATATAGATATAGGTAAAAATAAGACGAAGGACTGACTTCCCAGGAATCATTAACTATAGAAAGCATGAAGGGAAGCTATAGGTGATGATATTGATCTATTATAGAAATTGATATAATGCTTCAAATAAGCATTTCTTGTACATTTAATTCACTTTTTTCTTTAAAGAAAAGGTGGAAAAGCCAGCCAGCCATGGTGGTTCACACCTGTAGTCCCAGCAATGTGTGCCAGATTCAGACTATAGAAGCTCAGTGCTGACTCTCAGGTTTCTGTCTGCTTTGCTTTGCCTGGGTTTTTAAGACGAAGTCTCCCCAGCCCTGGCAGACAGAGAAGTTGCTCGCTATGTAGTTTGCTGCTCACTGTATATAGCTCCGGCTAACTTCAACGTTGCAGCAACAATCCTGCCTCAGATTTTTGTTTTTATCTCAACTACTTGAAAGTCAAAGTTGCAGTTCATAAGAAGAGAAAGGCTGGAGGAGACCCAGCAGCTGTGATGACGATCGGGCATCCAGAGATGCTGAGTAAGCAGAACGGCACGGAAGTCAAGAGTGCAGAGCAGATGTCAAGGTTGAAGTAGAAATCATGATGTGAAAGGTATTTATACCAGGGGCCTGAGATCACAGATGGGGGAAGGGTTTTAGGAATGCAATCACACAGCAAGCAGTTAGAGAAGAAGAAACAGAAAAGGAAACCAAGAAGAGAGAAAAACCCTAGTAAGTGGGAGGATCGGAGTCATGTGAAGTCCTTCCAGGAGAGGGTGTGACCAGGCAGGACAAGCAGTGGTAACCTGAATTCGAGAGAGGGTGAGACTTAATCATGAGGTTGAGTGATACAGCGACCACAGGCTACCCTAACAATGAGGGCTTAGATGGAGGGATGGAAGTGGGAGTCTGTCTAAAAGGACTTATAGAGAAAGAGCAGAAACAAACCCAAGTGTCTAACAAAAGATGACTAAACCACACACACACACAAGGAATGTTGTTCAGCCATAATAGGAAGAGATACACTGTGCATGGGGTTCTTGTAACAAACATACCTGATAGAAAGAACATGTATGTATATGTTTGTTAAAGGGGGACTTATTAGATAGACCAGCTCACAGGATATGGTCCAACTAATCCAGCAGCAGGTAGATGGCAGCAGAAAATCAGACAGTAGTTGCTCAGTCCCTGATGCTAGAAGTCTCAGCCATCCCATCATAGTGCTGAAGTCCCGGAAGAGTTCCTGGAAAGCTGCTGGTCTTCAGCCCACATTGGAACCTTGAGGATAATAAATGTAGTACAGGCCACAATCCCTCATCCTCAAGCCCAAAAGCTTGGGTTTTATTTGATTCTAGCTATGTCAAGTTGACAATTATAACCAGCACAAGTATCAAAGCATCAGAAGCCCAGGCACAAAGAACCACACAGTATGTTTTAGTCAGTGTTTCTGTTCCTGCATAAAACATCATGACCAAGAAGCAAGTTGAGGAAAAAAGGGTTTATTCAGCTTACACTTCCACGTTGCTGTTCACTACCAAAGGAAGTCAGGACAGGAACTCAAGCAGGTCAGGAAGTAGGAGCTGATGCAGAGGCCATGGAGGGATGTTACTTACTGGCTTGCTTCCCCTGGCTTGCTCAGCCTGTTTTCTTATAGAACCCAGGTCTACCATCCTAGGGATGGCACCACCCACAATGGGCTGGGCCCTCCCCCCTTGATCCCTAGTTGAGAAAATGCCTTACAGCTGGATCGCATGGAGGCATTTCCTCAATGGAGGCTCCTTTCTCTGTGGTAACTCCAGCTTGTGTCAAGTTGGCACACAAAACCAGCCAGTACATAGTATATGGTTCTACTCTAGGAAACATCCAATACAGACAAATCCATAGAGACAGAGAGGGGAATTCCTGTTTACCACAGACTGGGAGACTTTAAGAAGCAGAATCCGAGGTGACTCAGAGGGCCTGGGATTTCCACATGGAGTGATGCGATTGGCTGAACAGAGCTGAGGTGACATGAAGCTGCAAGTGTACATAAAGCTACCGTAGACTTCCACACAGTTACATCCATCGATACCATGTTGTGGGTATTTGCCACAACTCCCTCATTTACTGTCCTGCTGCTGTGAAGACACACCATGACCAAGGCAACCACAGAGAGTATTTAATTGGAAGCTTGCTTACAGATTTAAAGGCTTAGTCTATAATTATTATGCCAGGAAACAGACAGGCACGGGGCTGGAGCAACAGCTGAGAGCTTTACATCCTGCTCTGCAGGCAGCGGGCAGAGAGAAACAGACACTGGGCCCTATTGGGGTTTTCTGAAACTTCAAAGCCCATTCCCAGTGACATGCCTCCTCCAACAAGGCTACACCTCCTAATCCTTTTCAAACAGTTCTACTCTCTGGTGATGAAACATTCAAATACATGCACATGTGGGGGCCATTCTCATTCAAATCACCACAACAAAAGAAGTTCTATACATGTGTATACATGTCTGTAGTGTGTCTTTGTTCACATGGATATGTATTCATGTATTGTAGTAAATATTAAAAAATAAGATATCTCTTTATCGGCCCTGAGGTCTCACTCCTCCGGCCCAACCCTGATATGGAACCATGCGCACCTCCATCACTCTGCCCGAGCCACCTGGTCCAAGCCCCCACAGCCCAACCCTGACTGACTAATTCCCTTCCCTTAGCAGTCTTCCTACACCTGCCTTTCACCTCCGACCCGGGTGTTCCTTTACCCCAAAACTCAACACAAACACAACTGTACAGCCCGATTGCTTTTTACTCAGGTTTATATATTCAACTCTCAATCCATAAACCCTCTACACAACAAGATTGCATCAAATAGACAAAGATACAAACTGCCCTTCTATATGAGATATTAGACCTGTAAAATCCTTAATGTTCATAGATTTTTAACACCAATCAATCCCACCTGGGTCTAGCTGGTCCTTGGGAAGCTCCAGGTTGCCACAATCTCTACCCTCCGTCCTCTTACCTCTGAGACCTCTGCTCCACTTCCCTTGCCCCGCCCAGTCACTGGCTTTCCTTATTTTACTAATTAAAATGGGAAGGTTCAGATGACATCACCTCTTGAGTATATGACTGGGCAGCCCTTCTTGGGGAAGTGGAATTAACATTAAAATACAAGCAGCTTCAGGACAATCTACACACATGTGTGTCAGGGGGTAAGGGTCAACGTGGATATCTTCCTCAATCCCCTTACTTTTTGAGAAATAATCTATTGCTGGACCTGGTACTTATTTGATTTTTTTTCTAGGTTGGCTGGCTAGTGAGTATTAGGGATTCACCTGTCTCTTCTCCCAGATGCAAGCATTACAGACAAGCACTGCTGTACCCAATATGTAGATGGGTGCTGGCAATCAAAACTCAGGTCTTAGTGCTTGCATGACAAGCATGTCATGGACTAAGCTATCTCCCTGGCCCTGAAAGATTCTTAATAAAGTAGAAAGGAAAAGATTGAAGACATCATTCTATAAGGACGAAAGAAGTAGGTTGGGATTCTGGCTGAGGTCAAGAAAATTATAAAAAAATGAACAAGGATATTAAAAAGTAATTCTGACAACTGAGGGAGGGATTGTTGGAGAATAAGGGAATGTTGATGAACAAAGTTGGCTCCACTGTGGAAGTCAAGGCTTACAGTTACTTCAACAGCCCAAGTACTTAATGCATGGTAAGGGGAGAAGAGGACATGAGGACACTGGTGTTTCTAAGTGGCCAATGTGGGGAGAGTAACTCCCTGTCTTCTCTCAGAAAGGGGAGGCTTGGAACCCACTCTCATCTATGTGAGCTTCTCTGGGAAGATAAAGATTTCTCTCAAGGACTACCTAGGGAGCAAGAAACTACAACAGCGTGTGTGTATGTGTGTGTGTGTGTGTGTGTGTGTTTGTGTGTGTGTGTGTGTGTGTAAGAGAGAGGGGGGGGGGCTTTGACAGGAATGCATAGGTGGTTGAGAAATAACTGAAAGAGTCTTGTGTCATCACCAGAAAACACAGCATCACCTTGAGTGCTGAGATTGCTTCTCTGAGTGGAAATGGAGCATGGAGGCATCTGAGATTGTTTCCAATAAGAAGGGACACCTGTGACAAATTGCAGAAGTCAGGTTGTCCTTCTGCACATTTGAGTAATGAGTCTAAAATGTCACAAATCTCACTCCTCCAGCAAGCAAGGGGGAGAGTTGACCACGGTGTATTCTATAATCTTGTACGAAATTTCCAAACAACAAATTTTGCAATAAACTCAAGATCCTTGACCTGAAGATGAAGCAATGTGACATGAAGCTGGCAGCCTTGAGTGCATGTGATAGAGCCACTGAACAGTGTCCGGTCTTCTGACTCTCCACCAGTGTGGTTTTACCTCTGAGGACACATCTGCCTACATCAGGCAACTGCTTTAGTTCTTACAACTGCTTGGATGCTGCTGGCTCCAGTGGGTAGAAGCCAGGCATGCCAGCTAAACATGCTACAGTGCACAGGTCAAACCATCCGCAAGAAAAAAATGATGTGGTCTCCAGTGTGTAGAAAGCTAGGGTTGAGAGATCACAGCCAAGTCCAAAGTCCTTTTCAGAGATTCATTTTCTCAGAGAAATAACTTCCTCTTAGCTCGGTCTGCCTCAGATTAAATTTCCAAGGTAATTGGCCTGCCGACTACATTTTGGTGGCAGAGACAGCCTGACCCCAAAGTCTGAACTTCTTAACTAGGTTTCCCTGTGCCCCATGGTCAGTTAAAGTAAAGACTTTGTACTTTAGCTCTATGAACCCTACATGAGAGGCTCTGGGGAGTTTTCATGAGGGCTTCCCTTCCCACAACTATTACACCGACCTACCTCAGAACCAGGATTCCATATCAGTTTCTTTAAATGAATATTTCCTTGCCCTGGGAAGCAACCTTTGGAAAAACAGGTAGGTAGGTCATTCTGTTCTTAAAAAGATGACTCTACAACATGGTCTACCATAATAGTGTTCTTAAGCATGATGTGATGTTGAGCTTGGACAAGGGATTTGACCTCCATATTCCTCATTATGCTCATCTGTAAGATTCACTGTTCGCTCTGCATGTGTTACAGGTTGCCATAAAGATTACATAAATGTATGCCAAGCCCTTGGAATATGTCTGTCACCTAGTAGGTACAATAGAGAGTTGCCAACTGTGTTTTCATTCATTTGTGGGGGGAAAAATCTGAATGGACCCTTTATAAAAAACATGGCAGACACCCAGCTTCAGAGAAATTAGCAAAAGGAAAAGTGCAGCGTCTGCAGCTTCTTTTCAAGTGATACAACCCATTTGAAACTGAGCATTAATAAGAGGCATCAAGGAGAACTTGAGTTGAAAGTGTGAGTGACAATTAACTTGGTTGCCAAGGAAACAATCCAGGTTTGGGGGTGCAGGGGGGGACATTGTTATGGAGGTCAACCCAGAGTCAGGAAGCAACCCATTGGACTCTGATCTTTTTCTTGGCCACAGGCAGACATGTCAGGAAGGCGTGGCAGGGAAAGCCTGAGACCACCGGACAGCTGCATCTATAGCCAGCACGGACAGACAGATGGCTGACAGTGTTAAGCACCCCCTCTTTTTTTCCATTTTTCATTCTGTCTAGCACGGCAGCCCCTAGGGTGGTGGTGCCCGGGTGCAGGCCAGGGCTCCTCTTCTCATGTGAACCTTCCCAGAAAATGCTCCCCCAAGCATGTTCAGGTGTGCTTCTTAGGTGAGTCTAAATCCAGGCAAATGGACAGCAAAGAGACGTAGCCAAGAAGAGTGAGGTAGTGCCCGGCTAAGCGGTGAGCAGAGGCTAGGGCCCATGGGGGTGGGGTGGGGAGGGGAGGGTGAATGTAACACAGATGGCTGTGGTCTCTAGGCCACTTAGACCCCTCCATACACTGGTGTTCAATCAAAGAAAGATACTGTGAAAATGGTTTTCTCCTTGCTGCACAAAAACATCTGATAGAAACATCCTAAAGGGAGAAAGATTTATTTAGGTTTCAGAAGTCTTAGTCCTAACTCTGGGGAAGATGTGGCAGAGTTGGTGGTGATGGAAGTGTGCAACCATGTGACCTCTCACCAAAGCCATAGACAAAAAGCTGAGAACACAGACCACAACCTGAGGTGATGTCACCTTCCAAGAGCCACCCTAAGCGGCCGAAGTCTATCAGTTGGGACCCATCCTAGAAGTTCCACAAACGCCCACGCTAAGCATCTAGTCAAGAGCCAGGTGTTCAGATACATAAACCTGTGAGGCTATCTCACATTCAGACGACAACAGCTGAATGCTTCTACGGAAAATGTTTTTATTTGTTTTAAGAAAAGAAAAGGCACAAGATGAGCCATGATAAGAAAGGGTTATGGAGTGTCTTGGTGGCAGTATTTCTGAAAAATTATTTCCTTATCACTCCTGATTAGTAGTGGATTTTTCTATTATGATTATATATATATATATATATATATATGTTTTATGATTTTAAAGCGATTCAAGTCATTAATGCATGAATAACATTGCACAACCATCATCTATGTCCAGGGAGTGTTCATAAGATTCTCCACTAGCACTCACTCCCCCTCCCTCAGCCTCAGTACCCCATTTTCCAAAGCAATGAACTTTCCTATTCTGCATACTTCCTGAATGCTCTCATGAGTCTGCTGCTTTAATTTGTCATGTGTTTCAAATTCTAACTTGTATTTCGATGTTATTTCTTTTTGTAGCAAATTTTAAGTTCTGTTATATAGATAAGCAACATTTGATTTGCACCAAGGCAGTGGTTATCCTGTGGGCCGCAACTCCCACAGATGCCCTACGTACTCGATATTTACATTATGATTCATAACAGTAGCAAAATTACAGTTATGGAGTAGCAACAGAAATAACTTTGTGGTTGAGGCCACCACGACATGAGGAACTGGGTTAAAGGGTCTCAGCATTTAAAAAGGTTGAGAACCACAGCATTGGAAGCTGTTGCCAAACTCAAAATGAGAGACAGTGGTGGTCTGCCCTGGCAGGAGAGTCAGGAGGGATACCAGGAGACAGGTTTAGAAGTCAGACTAGGTGAGAGGTTGGTGGTGAGAGAGGAAGGTATCCGGCCAGCACCAAGGTCGACTTTAGAACTTTGCTGTGGGTTTTGGACTAGAACAGTAGAATCTGCCATAGCTACTTTCTAAGAAAAGAAGTTTGTGTCCCCATCATAAAAGCAAGTTTATCATGGGGAGTGAGGTGTCTGTTAAGGCAATAGTTTTGATTTGACAGTGGAGAAGAAGGTGGGGGAGGGGGATGGTAGGAAACCAGAAGAGGAGGAGAAAAGGGGGAAGAGATCAAGATGGAGCCGGAGAAAGCAGACCTGGATCCTGATGGTTGTAACTGGCAATAGGTAGACTGGAATATTATAAGAGATTCTATAGGTCTTTCATCTCATATAGAAGGGCAGTTTGTATCTTTGTCTATTTGATGTAATCTTATGCGAGAGGGTTTGTGGATTGAGAATGTAATATATAAACTTGCATAAAAAGCTATCTGGCCTTGGAGTGATGTTTGTGAAAGGCAGTGGAGAAAAGAAGATACAGAGGCAGTAGCCACCACCTGAACAGAAACTGCAGGGCAGGCAGAGTGAATCGCGTGGGAAGGGAATCTCACGGACAGTGTAGCTCATGGTCCGTGAACCAAGTGACAGAGTCCGTGTGTTTGGCTCTATATTAAAGAGGTACCCGTGGAGTGAGACCTCGGGGGCCGATAAAGAGATAAGCCATCTATCTTTTTAATATTTACTGCAACATGACCCTGTTCCGTCTTCACTTCCCTTTCCTTAGGATCAAAGTTTCACGAGGGCGCATCTAATTTGCAAGCTCTGTCATGTGTCTGAGTCCTGGTAATAACTAAGAACTGGAGAATATGGTTGGTTTTGCTCTGTGCTTTGGCCTAAAAACTAGTAGGGGACACAGTTTTAGAGATAGTATCCTGGAGATGTGCACCTGTTTAAAAAGGTACGGACCTGTGACAAAGGACTTACAATTCAGCCAAAATAAATGTAAAAAAAGTAGAAGAAGAAGAACATAGTTGAAGGATTTATAGGACCAGGATTTCAACACTTAATAGAAAACTACGGTCATAAAGAGACTCTAAGTGACAGAGGACAGTCGAGAAGCATGGAAGTGAAGGGGTCCAGCAATAGAGCCACAGACAGGATCAACTAATGTTCCAGAAAAGTAGCAAAGAATCTGACAGAAAGGAGCTAGGCCCTTCCACAGAGGCTGCTGGACCAACTGGGCTTCATAATGAAAATGATCTGCACCCTTACATCATGTTCACACTACTCAAAAACCAACCCAAGTATGTCATGAGCTTGTAAGAGTTAAGCCTGTAAAATCGAGACATGGGGGTTGGGGAGGGAGAGGGAGAGGGAGAGAGAAAGAGAGAGATCATCATGAACTTGCAGTAAACAAAAGCTTTAAGGATACACACAGACACAGACACAAACAGAACAGTTAACCATCAACCTTCAAAGGCATTTTCAAAAAAAAAAAAAATTGACGCATGGAAGCCGAAGACTCCTCCTTTGCAACAAATGCTGTGGAGACCGTGAAAAAGCGAGCCACCCAAGAATAGAAACTTACATACATACGTTTCTCTCCGTGGGCTTGTATTAAGAACATATAAAATGTTTATAGCGCAATTATAAGAAGACAAACCACTCAGATTCTAAATGGGCACATGATTTCCACAAACTTTACTAAAAGGGATATGCAAATGGACAACGGGCACATGAAAAGATTCGCAGCATCATTAGTCATCAGGAAAATGCAAATTGGAGAGGCTCAGCAAGCCAGCTGGGTACACCCACTGGAGTCTAAAATTAAAGAGGCTGGCACTGCAGAGCAGGAGAGGAAGTAGAGCAACCGGGGGTGGGGATTTGCTTTGGAAAACAGTTTGGCAGGTTCTTAAAAAGTTAAACATCAACTTAGCATATGACCCAGGAATTCTGCAGCACCGTATCCACTCAAAAAAAGCAAAACCATGTTTACTCAAGAAATCTGAATACGGATGCTTTCAGTAGCTTTCTTTAATGAATCTCTACACTAAAACACTTCTTGGCGAAATTAAAAGTAAAAACCACACCTGTAATAACATTATTCATATCTTAGTAACTCTAGCATAGTGACCCTAAGCCAAACGTTATACCCTACAGTTTTTCTTAGTGAATCAGTAAGTTGTAAGGAGTTTTGTCATAGGACTCCCACGATGTGTGCAGATGTCTCCGTGTTTCCCTCAATCACTTACAGCATCCATCTGGATATGGTGGCACATCCCTATAATCTTAGTTTTAGCAGAAGAATCCTGAGGACACTTGAGTGCATGGACAACCTAAGGACCCTCTTTTTATATCTTATCTTGTGGATGTACACACACACACACATATACAGAGGGTGACAGACAGACAGACAGACAGAAAGACAGACAGACAGAGACAGCTCACTAAATGAAATATCCATGGTACACCAAGTTTTCTGGAGTGTGCCAGAAGGCCACGGCAAAACATGAAAACCATGAAGCCAAAAATTAATTTCCAGTAATTGAAAGAATAGTGACTGCCCCTCCCTTGAGCTATCAAAAAATTTTCTAGATGATGGAATTCAAAATTTTGACTGTGGTGCTAGTTACATATGTACATAAATTGATCAAAAGTCACCACATGGTAGTCCCCAAATAGATACATTTTGTTGTACATAAACCATACCTCTACAAGGCTGACTTCAAATTAGAATCCAAAGGTGTCCATTTCAGTATGAAAATCCATCTTGTGGACACACACTGAAGGGCACGCTCTGCTTACCAGTTCCTGACTCACAGATGCTGGGTCTTTTTTGGTTTTCTGGTTTTTTTTTTTTTTTTTTTTTTTTTTTTTTGTTTGTTTGTTTTTTTTGTTTGTTTTTTTGTTTTTTTTTTGTTTAAGATTTATTTATTTATTTTATTTATGAGTATACTGTCACTGTCTTCAGACACTCCAGAAGAGAGCACCAGATCCCATTACAGAGGTTGTGAGCCACCATGTGGATGCTGGGAATGGAACTTAGGATGTCTGGGCTCTTAACCACTGAGTCATCTCTCCAACCCAGATGCTGTTTTGTCGTTTGTGACTGGCCCCATGAACTGAGAACTGACTTCGATGCTCTCTTTGCCTCCCTCCTTACCCTGTTAATACTTCACTAATAGTCCATTTTTGTCCAATATCCAATGGCTTAACTAAATTGAATATGTTGAGACTCAGTATTTTCTGGGATAGTAGGCCATTCTTACTAAATGTCTCCTGTATAGCCTACAAGGCAATTGTTTCATTGAACATCTGCTTTTCTGATAAAAACGGTGGTGGCTGCTCTTTGGCTTTACTTTGTGAAACGCCTCAACATGCACAATAGACATTATCCGCTTCTCTGCACTCTTGCGAAAAGGAGGCTCAGAGAGGTTTAGTAAACTCATACAGGTTCGGGGGTGGGGAGGTAAGCAGCTACTTGGGGGAAGATATAGGTATTGCAGGGAACACAAGTACTTAAGGGGGACACAGATAATGGGGGGGACTCGAGGAAGACATGGATACTGGGAAGACAGAGGGACTGGAAGGGGAAGATTCAGATGTTGCTACCATCCCCGACCAGTAGAAAAGAAGCAACAACACAGCGTTCTTCTCAAAGCGGTTTATTCAGGAACCTCACAGCATGCCAGTGAAAATCTCTCTGCCCCCAAGCACAGTCCCTTTTATCCTCTCTCAACTCCACCTCCTCAGTCCACGTTGTGTGGCTGCAATTCATAGGTCTGCGTCGTCTGGCCTGATCGCGCGTCATGGGTGCGTCTGCGCAGCTTAAAGGAATGAGGTGGCTGTATTCAGGAGTAGGAGGAAGGCAGGGGCCAATCACAAGACTTGGCCCGAGTCCCAAGCACCATCTTGGAATTATCGCCACACCCGCTCTCCACATTCAAGTACTGTGGAGACAGGACTAAGCAGGGGAAGACTAGAGTCTGTATTCAAATGTGTCTGCCAGATAAGCTCACCACTCCTCTACGGCTACCTAACTGAATTCTTGGTCCGACTCTAATTACTACAAACGAATAGACCAAGAATATAAGGTACAATGTCCTCTTTTCTCCCTGCGGGTGGTAGGCAAGAAAGAATCATTTTAGTTGCCCCTTATAAGTTCAGGTGAGAAAGATTTTCAGGGAAGGAAAATCAAGAACCATATACGCTTTCTGGAGGGCAAACATGAGACACTCGATGTCCTTTATCAAATGACAACTACATTGTACTGACGATCTGTGCTCTCAGTATTGGTAATCTGTGTGCTTAGAAGACCGTCATCATTTACAAAGTGTTCACATTGCGATGATCTCCCCAAATGCCACAGCCATCTTCATCATAAACCCTGTTGATGTCACGCCATCCTCCTAGAGCAGCCTCTTTCTGTCACCCGGGCAGTATTTGGTTTGCCTAGTAAACTATACGGTGATATTTAGGTAATGAAGAAAGAGCATTTCTTTGAACCTCCCAGTATAGAAATACATCACAGGAACACAAAAGCCAAACAATGAACAGGACAACTCAGGACACACAGTTTAGCACTACACTGTGCAGTTGGAAGCCAACATGCACAGAGTTAAGGGG
Source organism: Micromys minutus (assembly GCF_963924665.1). Classification (NCBI taxonomy): domain Eukaryota; kingdom Metazoa; phylum Chordata; class Mammalia; order Rodentia; family Muridae; genus Micromys; species Micromys minutus. The sequence continues at coordinate 42,710,713 of NC_137955.1, read as the reverse complement.
TCCCTCCAATTGAAAGATGTTAAAAGTTTAAAATACCATCCAGACTATGAAAGTTTAATTTCACCATATAATGTAAAATAGATCATTAATGCCTTTTATATCAAACTAAGGATAGTTTAGAGGTAAAATACCCCTTTGGGCTGTGCAAAACTGTGACTTAAATACCTTCCATTAAAATAATAATTAGTACATTTAAATTATGCTTATCAAATAATTCACATATGGGCATAAAAGAAAATGGCTTAGCAAATATAGGCTCTTGCTACCAAGCCTGATGACCTACCTAAGTTTGATCCCCAAGTTGCACATCATGGAAAAAGAGAACTGACTTCAACATACAAATATACATACACATACACACATATATATACATATATACACACACATATATGTATACATATCTCATATATATGTATATATACACATATATACACATAATATACATATACATAAGCAAAATAAATAAAATAAAATAGTTAAATAATAATATACTATTACATTTTAAATATATTATTAAAAGCATTTATTCTTTTAAAATATCTACTTGCTCTGCTTTGAATATGGTTTAGTAACTGTGATTATGGTGTTTAGATGTAGGGTATTTGGAAAGTGATTAGGATTGAATAAGGCCATTGTGGGAGACCCCCTCCCCCCAATGATTGAATGTTAGTATTAGTATAGGAAGGCAGAGCCCAGGACACACTCACAGTCCTTTTCTCCTATTACGGGATGCCCAGAAACACTTGGAACTCTGACATCAAGAAGGCCAACACCAGCTATAGCTGGTCAGCCTTAGACTTCTAGAACCAAGAGTCTTAAGTCTGTTATTACAGTGGTAAATATTGACTAATACACATGTGGTTTAAATGAGAATGACCCCTACCCCATAGACTTACATATTTGAATGTGTGGTCACTAGTTGTTGGAACTGCTTGGGAAGGATTAGGAGGTGTTGCCTTGTTAGAGGGTCATGGGCTCTAACCCTCTGGAACTGTGTGAGCCCCAATAAACTCTTTTTTTTTTTTTTTTTTTTTTGTTAAGTTCCCTTGGTTATGTTATTTTTCATGGCAATAGTAAAGTAACTCAGACAGCACTGCTAGAAAATTAAAATACACATGAGGAATTTTCTCCAGGATAGAGCTGCCCTATATCAAGGAAAGCACTCCCAGACATGGTGCTAATTTCCTTCTCCTACAATGCAGTAACCTCAGGAAAGGATGGTGACATTTTAGATATTACTCCTCCCAGATTGTATTTGCCTAGTGATCTGCCATTGTCATATACACCAAGGAAGCCTGGCACAGACAGAGAACTGCTCTCCAGTTGAAAGACTAGGGTCACGTCTCAACACTGCTGAAATTGTATAGCTTTGTTAAAACACTAACCTTGGGGTTGGGGGTAGGGTGCCTCAGATCTCTCCATCTGTTAAATTAAGCAACCTGACTATTGAAGCCCCAGCTAATAAACCCTGTGGCTAATACATGGATGCTTACAATCTCTTGACTTAGTAAGGATTCTCTGTTGCCTATAAATCACACCCTGTTTGCCCAACCCTCACTGATGTTGTCTATAGACCCAGAGCTCCACTCTCTTCCCACAGCAGCCAACTCAGAAGCTGTTGAATTAGAAATATTTCTACAGGTGACAGTGCAGGCAGCACAAAATATAGAAGATTAAGAAGAGCTTTGAAACCAAGCGGTAATGGATCCATTACGAGCTATTAAGCAAAGTAAGAGTTATTTCGAAGAGTCATTAGCTTCTCTGTCTCGCTCATGTTTTCTTGGAAGCCATGCGAACCTTTTCCATACTGGTTACACTGTGGCTGTTAGGGAGACAGACTTCTGACCAATGAAGCCACTCCAGAATAATCACAGATGCCAAGGCGGCGCTGGTGTTCATAGGCTCCACACATTCTGCAGCTGTTTCATTTTTTTTTTCCCAAAGAATAACTGTAATGGATTACCCACAGGGGATCAATGAAAGCCAGGTGGGCTAGGGCAGACCCTGTGACTCCTCGTGCCTCCAGGGTTTGCCACAGATCAACCACCTGACTGACTCCTGAGCTTAACAGCATGGAAAACCTGAGGTAGGAGAGGATGGGTGCACAATGACCTTCTAGACTCTCAGTCATGAGCAGAGACTGCAAAAGAGCCAAGAGGTCCCAGAGGATGCAGGAAATGACCTAAGGAAGTGGGACTCTCCGAATCCAGGGGATAGTAGGATGTACTCTGATAAGCTCTGCAGCTGACTGGGCTGGGAGGAAGCCTCCCTGGGAGGTCAGTGGGAAGACAAAAAACACAAACTCACTTCCTCCCCTTCCTGGGGCCATCCCTGAAGCTTCCTGCCGGGGCCTGTTTTCTTTCATCAGAGCTACTAAGAAAAGGCCATAAATAATCTTAAAATTGTGTGTGTTTATAGTGAATTGTTTCTCCTGTGTCTCATGGAAAGGGTTCCTTTAGTGGGAACCATGGGCCACTGGATCCTCAGTCTTGTTATTTTGGCTTTTCTTGATCAGTGGTAAGGATGCAGGAAAGAACCTACAGATGTTGGGGAAATGATCACTTCCTGACCTGAAGCCAGATATCAGACTGAATAGTGAGAAGGACCATATGATGGAGTTGGATAGGGAAACACTGTGAATCAGAAAACAGATAAGAAAATAAAATTCATGAAAAGGGAAACAGCAAAGGAAAGAGAAGCCAGAGGGATCGAGGCCCAGCAGGTCTTGGTAAAAGTAAGTAGTTCAGACACCTTGTAACTGAAATGAGAGCTCCAAGTATTTGTGCTGTGTGCCATCATCCTGGAATATAGTCCTCTTGGGAAGGAGAAGCTATAGCAGGTGTCTTGGAATCAGGGGGAACCACTGGTCAAAGGCTGTAAACTCAGCAACTCAAGAACTGGGGGTTCTGTTCAGTCAACTTGATACAGGCTAGAGTCATCTGTGAGGCGGGAGCCTCAATTGAGAAAATACTTCTATAAGATTGGGCTGTAGGCAAGCCTATAGGCCATTTTCTTTATCAGTAATCAATGAGGAAGGGCCCATCAACTGTGGTGGTACCACCCCTGGGCTGCTGGTTCTGGGTTCTATAAGAAAGCAGGCTCAGTAAATCACAGTGAGCAAGCCAGTAAGCAGCACCCCTCCATTGGCTCAGTGTCAGATCCTGTCTCCAGGTCCCTGCCCTGCTCAAGCTGTTGTCCTGACTTCCTTCAGTGATGGACTATGATGTGGAAGTGCGAACCAAATAATACACACTCAAAAAGACACACACAAACACACACTTAGTCAATCGATCAAGTAAATCATAAAGTAACTAATTAAGTAGTGGAGTTTTTATTTAAAAAACAAAAACATTCTCACCAAAAACAATAACAATAACAACAAATTTCAAAATTACCAAGTACCCTTAGTAGGGAACAGTGTAGCAAGGAAAGGTTCCAAAGAAGGTCCAAGTGAACCTGGTTCTTCTGGACAGACTAGGGTTGCTTCTGTAACAACTATATCCTTAAATCCCTGTGACTTAATTAACCACAGCGAAGTTTTGCTTTCTACCCACAAACATCCATTGCAGCTACAGTATCTTATTGCTCCTGTGGCATCTGGAAAATAACCCTCCCTAAGGTCTTCCCTGGTCGGAGGCAGCATCCCTTCAATCTGATATATCTGCCTTCTCTCGGTCTGCCTATGTCTTAATTTCTCTAAATTTACCAAGTTATCAGTCTTAGCCTTAGGCCTACCAGTAAACTCTTATTGGATTACATCTACATCGATCCTGTTTCCAATCAAGCTCACATCCACAGATAAAAAGGTTCAGAATGTCAACACAGCTTTTGTCAGGTCGAAGTCCAATGTGTAACTCACACATGGCTGGCAAGGCCACCAAGGCAGAACAGAGAGAGCTGAGGCCTGTCATGGCACGTGAGGTGGAAGGTCTGTCCCAGAAGTGAATTCAGTTACTCTTCCCATTCAGTTACTGGCATCCGTCTGTGGCCTCACTGTAAGAGAGGAAGGGGAATGTCAAGGACCACGTGGCCATGAGTAAGAACCATCATGACAGCGTTCTCTACGATCTTTGTTCTTTGGGCCACAGAAAGCCACTAAATGGGGAGTGAGCACACCAAAGGATGGGAAGCAAGGGTTTGAACTGGGGATATCATTAGGAAGAAACAAGCCAGGACACTCATTGAAGATGCCACAGGAACCCTACACAGTACGAGTGATAAGGCTCTGCAACAGTACAGTTCTGCTGAAAAGGGAGAGGAAGCTGGCTGTGAGGACTATAAAGGAGGAGTGTGTTTCTTTTGGCCTCCAATTGTAGGATGATGTCATTATACAGCTAGGTGGGTCTGGCCTGTCATTGGATGAGAAGGAAGGGTAGACAGGGAGAAAGTCTAGGAAGGAGGGAGAAGAAGAGGAAGCAAGGAGAATCGGGAGAGGCAGAGAAACAGGTAAAAGGGGAAGGAGCTGGACGCCAACATGGCGGCAGATGTAGATATTCTTCTCACATAAATACAGGTTTTCATGAATATTTGGTGTGTTCATTAATGTGGAGACTTAACTGGATGAAAAGAAAGTGTAGTGACGGGACGCACAAAGCCTGGCATGGAATTGGGGTGTGTGTGTGTGCCAGGCGTGGTAACAACCCAAGGTATTTTCCTGCCAAGGGGAAGTGAAAGAAAACCGCACTGGGATGGTCATGGACCACCCACCCGGTCAGAAGCAGCCAGGGCAGGCAGAGCAGACCTCCTGGGTCAAAGGAAGCTGGGATCTGCGAATACTTGGGGACAGCATGGAGCCACTGAGATAAAGATACCCCACAGTGCCATGTGGCTCTTTGCAGGCACTAGTGCAGGATAAAAGGTTACCCTGTTTTTTATTTCCTGAAACATCCAATCCCTGACTTTGGGATACTAAAGGGTTTGAGCCTAATGAATGCGTTCTGCCTAGAGACACACTCTTCTAAGTAGTTCCCAAAGTGCCATAAGCTACCCACTCTGTGTTTCTCACCAAAGCCAAGGCAGACTTCTGTATCCAGAAGCCAGGACAGGAGACAAAGGAGTAATTTCAAACCAGAACTGTCTCTTAAGGACTTTGCCCCCTTTACAAGGGAATCACAGGAATTAAAAAAAAAGGAAAATAGAGCAAAGGCTTTCTGTTTGTCCTCTGATGTCAGTCCTATGAGACAGACCCACTCATGGATGAGAGAAAGACCCTCTAAGGCTAGCCATGGCAACTCCAGATCCTTGCTAGAGATAGGGACTTCCCATTGATTCATAATGTAATTTTGTCCTTGCAGTGAAAAAAAAAAAAAAAAAAAAACATGTCCTCAAAACACTTCCTGTAGGACACTGTCCTCTGCAAGACACACAACATTTCAGGGCGGAAGGTATCTCTTCCTTCCCTCCCTGTTTTCACGTTCATTTCTGAGGAAGAAGTACTCAAGTTTTCTTCCCTTTCCACTATGGTCATTCCAAACCAATTAGCCTGTTACTCGATGCTGAGGGGATTTTTGAAGCACAAGGCTCAGAGGAATTTATTCTTCAGGAGAAGCCACAGTCCCTGAAGGGAGACGAGTTGAGGGTCCCTCCCACGTGGTACAAGTTGTGCAAAGGCCTAGGGGTTGTGATCAAAAGTTTCTGTCTGTATGGTTAAGGGTCCAGCTCCCAGATGGGATGATTTTCTGCTTGTATACATATTCCTTTTTTTTTTAATTCCTTAATTTAGTTTTTGAGATTATAATGTCATTACACAATTCTCCCTTTCCTTTTCCTCCCTCCACACCTTTCCAAATTCCCTTCCTTGTTCTCAAATTCACAGCCTCTTTTGTTTTCCTTAATTGTTACATACACAAACACACATGTGGCGTGCATATACTTTGTCCCTCGTCTTGCTGTAATCCAGAAAGTTATCTTCCAGTCTTGTATGACATTGCCCAGACTATAGCAACTCTGTTCCCCTGCCTCCTGCAGGGACCGCACCCAGTTGCCCTCTGCTTATAGTGACAAGTGAGGTTCTGTTCTAAGCTCAATCCAGTAAGCAGGTTTTTAAACTCACCAGAAGCCCCCAGAGTCAGTTAGAGCTCAAGAAACTCCTTGGAGTTTTGGAATTTGAAAAATACCCAACACTTTGAAAATGTCCCTGCTAGGATTCTGCTGGGTGTCATTCCCCATCTCTTTCCCCCAAAGCTTTTGACTTCCCTGTTCAAAAATTGTTTCTACTAAACCTCACCACACCTAGCAAAATCAGGTCAGGAGGATCATTGTAGAGCACAGCCTCATGGGGTAAGGTCAAAGGCAAATCAGATGGAAGACAGGATGGCCATCACTCACCCACAGCAGGCAGGGCCATCCTCCCCTCCTCTGCTTTCAAGGGTAAAGACTTTCATCTTTCTGAGATACCTTCCATCAGCTCAGACACAGAAACCCACCTTGTGGGTATTTGTTAAGTGGGTCATGACTAAGTGAACACTTTTGTTCTGCCTCATCTGACTTGAGAGCAGTTAATTAAAGAGCAAGAATAACCTCACTTATCATGGAGCATGACCCCTGTGCGCACCCTCTGGAGAGAATGGTTGGGTAGACGTTCCTCTCCAGCAGAGACAGTTGGAACAGATTGGAAATGCCCCATTAGGGCCCGTTCGTCTTTCCCAGCCACAGAAGCTTCTAACGGATCTCAACCACACATACAAACACACACTTGAGGTTAATGATTTTTTTTTTCAAGACCTGCCTGGACTTGGAAATTGCGTGAGTAAAGCTCTTCAGAGGATACCTACGGCCTGAAAGTCTTCAAGGTTTTTATATCAGCAGTTCGCAGAAATTTGAATCTCAGAATTTGTTGATATAAGTCTGCCGTGTTATCCGGTAGCTCTGTGTGTGCTTAGAATTCGTGATGCCTCCCATCCCTGGAGGGCTGGAAGGAGGCAAGGACAAAGAAAGAAACGAGGAGGAATCACTGACACCCGTATAAGATGAAGGTTTTGTGTAAGTGAGCTGTGTCTCAACGTTTACCATATTAAGAAATTAAGCTGATAATATCTTGGTTTTAAATTTCCTTCAAAAATAACAATAATAAAACACATTTAAAATTGTTTAATCAATAAAGTTTTTTATATTAACATTACTGAAACAACATATTGTTAATACATGAAATTTATAAAACCTATTTTTTGAAACCAGAGACCTAGGGTGGAGGAAGCTTCAGGGAGTCTAAGGGGGTGACTCTAGCTGAGACTTCTAGCAATGGGGGATATGAAGCCTCCTGTAGCCAGGAAGGACTCCCAGTGGAGGGATAAGGACATGAACCCATTCACAAAACTTTCAACCCAAAAATTTTTCTCACCTACAAGAAGTTCAGGGACAAAGATAGAGAGGGGCTAAAGAAATGGCCAATCCATGTCTAGCCCAACTTGAGATCCATCCCATGGGCAAGCACTAATCCCTGACACTATTAATGACACTCTGTCATGCTTGCAGGCAGGAGCTTAGCATGACTGTCCTCTGAGAGGCTCCACCCAGAAGCTGATAGAAACATGCAGAGACCTACAGTCAAATATTGGGCAGAGCTTGGGAAGTTTTGTGGAAGAGTTTAAGGAAGGAATGAAGACCATGGTGGGGACAGGGACTCCACAAGAAGACCAACAGAGTCAAATCGCGTAGACCCTTGGGGGTTCTTAAAATTATAAGCAACCAAAGAGCATACAAGGGTTGGAGCTGGGCCCCCTGCAGATACGTAGCAGATTTGCTGCTCGGTCTTCATGAGTGTCCCCAACAACCGGAGCAGGGGCTGTCCCTGACTCTGCTGCCTGCCTGTAGATCATGTTCCCCTGACTGGGCTGTCTTGTCTGGCCTCAGTGGGAGAGGATGTACCTAGTCATGCAGTGACTTGAGATGCTAGGGTGGGTTGGTAACCACGGAAAACTTCTCCCTTCTCAGAGGTGAAGGGAAAGGGAGATGGGGGGAGTCACACTAAGAGGGGAAGCTGTGATTGGGAAGTAAAGTAAGTCATAAGTAAATAAATAAATACAATTTTTAGTGAAAAGGTAGCATCATTTTACAACTTTGCAAATCTCTAGTGTCAGACTTAACAGAAGATAACTGACTAATGCCTTTGTTCTGTTGTATGTTTTGTTGATGAATCTAAAGGTAAGCTGTTGTTATAGTCTCTGTACCAGATCTCAGCATGCATGCATGTGTGCATGTGCATGTGTGTGCATGCACTATGCGAGTGTGCACATGTGTGCATGTACAGTGCATATGTGTATGCAAGTGTATATGTGTGGCACATGTGTGCATGTGCAGTGTATGTGTGTGCAGTATATGCATGTGTGTGCGAGCACTCATATGCTACATATGCACATATCTGTATATGGAAGCCAGACAGGACATCAGGTTTTCTGCTCCTGCTCCATCATTCCACCACTTTGTCCCTTTGAGAGTCTCCCACTGAACTGGGGACAGCAAGCCCCAGTGATTCTCCAGCCACAGCATATGTATATATACATACACACACACATATATATACACACACACATATATACACACACACATATATGTATGTATATATATATACAGTTATATATGTATATAGATATACATACACATATATGTATGTATATATATACAGTTATATATGTATATAGATATACACACACATATATGTATGTATATATATATATACAGTTATATATGTATATAGATATATATACATATTCAGGTATTATAAAAAATATCAACTTGACTTACATTCTCTGAAGGGGTCTCTAGCAACACTAGAGCTGCACGGGCCATGCTTTGTGAACTCTAGACCTCTATGTGTTCTGATCTCTAACAGTCTTTAAGCTTCCTCTTTCCTTACCCGGCTTTCCGAGAAGCTAAGAACTCAAAGATAAGATATAGGCCTGGTGGTTGATGACTATAATCCCAGCACTTGTGAGGCTAAGGCTGGAAGATTGGTCTTAGTTTTAGGCCAGCTTGGGCTACACAGTGGGTTCTAGAAAAGCTTGAGCTACAGAGTAAGATCTTACCTCAAAGACAAAGGGAGAATTAAGAAATTCAAGGACAAGCAGTTTACTTGTTAGACGACTCTAAGACGTAATGAGATGAGGAAGGGAGGGTGGTATGGAGGCGAGAAGGAATCGTGCGTGATGCGTTCATGAGCAGGAGTCCCCTGCAGACAACTAGAGCTCAAATCTGCAAGGGATACGGCAAGGCAGCGATCACATTCAAGAGATGAGGATGTCGGACCATTAGCTCCAACTCTCATTATCACTTTGCCTACACTAAGAATGCCAGAGAAACACTGTGGTGGATGGATTGCTCATTGCAAGGCAGCCATGGTGTATTTGAAAATAGAAGTACCAGAAATATGGAGGGAGGAGCCTCTATCGTCTAGACTTTTCCATATTCTCCCAGCGCATCAACTTCATTCACTCAGGGTCTTCCCACATGATGGACTCTCCTGATATAACCTTCATGTGCCCAACGTTTGCCCTGGAACAATGCCTAAATGGTACTTCCAGACAGACATTCCTGAGCCCTCTGCGTCTTTCCCGAGGAGATGTAAAGAGATGCCTGTTCATTTACTCCTCTGGTTCAATGGTCAGATTCACCACTTTCAAACAGGTGTCCCAGGCACTGCCACCAAGGTACACAGCTTTTACCCTCCTCCCCCAACCGTGTCATCATTTGCAAATGAATGTCTGCTTTACCCTTTATGTATATTCTTCCTTCCTCCAATACATCATCTCTGCAGTAGAAAGATAAGGACCTTATCTTTAGTTTTATTATCACAAAATTCAGCTCTTTCCTCAAAGGGGATATAAGATGATTTACTCTTGAGCCAAATATAAGCAATTGTGGCCTAGAAACAGGAACTCTCCACATTCCATGCTTTATCACAGAAGTGGATAGAGGAGGTTGTATTAGTAACTAACACCTTGATGGAAACACAGTCAGGCAATTTACAGCAAAGCAAGAGATGTCTTCTATGAGGCCTCAGAGACTATCTATGCATCCTTAGTTTTTATACAGGTAGAAACTAGTGGTTTGCTAAGACTATATCTTAAGTCTTTTAACTGCTATCAAAAGGATGTTACATCAGACCAAGAGGTGGACAATTAAAGAGCCACACAAAGTAGCTATTAAGTAGCTAAAGATAGCCCAAGACCATTTGATTGTAGACCTGCAACATCTTGACTTTCCACAATCATGATGTCCTAATTGGTCATTTAGTCTTGTCAAATCTGTAACATGGCTGTGCCTTTTTGTTTCTGAGACCTTTAGTTTACAACTTCGTTCCTGCAACTGTATCATGCCTGGCACATGAAGGCTCATTGTGTATTTGGCAACTGTGATGATGCTTTGGTTACTGCTCTATTGTTGGGAAGCGACAGCATAACCAAGACAACTTATAAGAGAAAAAGTTTAATTTGGAGCTTGCTTGCAGTTTCAGAGTCTGTGTCCATGAGCATCATGGTGAGGAGCAAGCAAGCAAGCACTGAAGCAATAGCTGAGAGCTTACACCCTGATCCACAGCAACAGTTAGAGAGACAGTTGACCTGGAATTGGCTTTTGAAACCTTGAATCTACCAGTGACACACCTCCTCCAACAAGTCCACATCTCCTAATCCTTCCCAAACAGTTCCACCAGCTGGGAATTGAGCAGTCAAATATATGAGCCTATGGGAGCCATAGCATTCAAACCATCACAGGTGATAAGTACAAAAGTAAAAGGCACATAACTCGACTTTCTGAAAACAATTCAAAACAAGTAAATGAGACACTAGAAACTTTAGGTGCTCTGCTGGTAGTCTACTGAATAGTCTGAATGTGAATTCTGTGGTACCTGAAGATGTTATGCCCTTGTCCTGTGAGAGATCCAAGCTCAATAGCAGAGTAAAATAGTTCAGAGACTCCTCTTGCTTCCTTTACTCCCTAGTTTACTGAAGATCTGATTTCCTAGTTCACTGAAGAATCTGATCCCACAAACACATATTGCTAACTCGGTTTTTGTTTTTGCTTGTTTTGCAAACTTCACATACGTTTGACTCATTTGAGAAGACTCATTTGAGAAATTTCCTCCTTACAATTGGCCTATAGACAAGTCTATGGGATATTTAATGATGGATATGGAAGGGCCCAGATCACTCTTTTTTTGGTATCACCCTTCGGTGGGTTCTCTTGGGTTGTATAAGAAAGATTCCTAAGTTGTGGGGCGCTGCCTGCACATTCTCCATTACAAGATGGCACTGACATCCGGCTGGAGTTAGCAGTAAACAAGTCATGTGCACACGCACTGGGTAACTTTCCACTCCTTGAGCTCTGCCTCTCCCGTGGCGTCATAGGGCCTGATGAGTTTCAACCAATCAGGGGGCTCCACGTCCAAGGCGAGGACTGATCCCTTTATAAGGGGACGGGCTAGATAGTTCGGGGTCTTCATCTTCACGTGTTGTAAGCTTATGCTCTGCCTCTCGAGAGCATTAAAGCTTTACCGCAGAAGAATCCTATTTTGTGTGCCGTGTCGTTCTTGCTGGCGAGACGGTTGCGCGGGACACTAAGTGTGGCAGAGCAAGTCAGAAGGCAGCATTCTTCCAGGGCCTCTACTTCAGTTTCTTCTTCCATGTTCATGCTTGAGTTCCTACTCTGACCTTCCTGGATGGTAGACTATAAGGTGTGTGGCAAAATAAATCCTTTCCTCCTCGAGTTGCCTGTGGTCATGGCGTTCTAGCAGGGCAATAGACTCCCAACTCACTAAGACACCATAGGCCTCACACATGTGATCATAGAATAAGAGGAATGAAGTCTCCGGGGAAAGATGCTTCGAGTGACCTTGATTCTGAAAACCATCACAGCCTTGACTCTTGCTTCTCACAAAAAGCACCAGTGAAATCCAAAGAGATAATAGATGAAACTTAAGAAAAGCAACAGGAAGCTGCGTGTTGTGGTATACATCTTTAATCCCACAGTCAGGAAGATCAAGAGTTCAAGGCCAGCCTTGGGCTACCATGAGACCCTTTCTCAAACATTCTGAGGCATTGGAGGATGGGCATATAATGATAGAAGAAAAAACTTTCCATTCTGGATTTCATAATGATTGTATTTTATTTTCCCAAAGCACATCACTAAGATATCTGGGGTTGGGGGTGGCTACCCCTCTGCAGTCATAGACAAATAGCATCAACTGAAAGGAAAACTTAACAGGTCTCCAAACACGCTGGACATCTCACGTCTGCTAGAGTTTTCTAATACCTTGCTGACAGGATAGAAATTCCTATGATCATCTCAGTCCTTCATATGACACTCATATCCTGAAGCTCCGTGACAGACAGAAGAGCTTGCAAGCCCTTCTCAGGGGTTATTAAAAGTGCTGCTGGGCAGATGCTAATTCCCCAAAGCCCCTTTTCTCGATCAGGCCTGTTGGAAACTCAATCCCGAGTTTAAGTGCCCAGGTGCATGATTTTACATGTGTGTTGAATAATGGCGTCTGTGCTCGGAAAAGAAATCAAACAGAATTATGAAAAGCAATTGCTGGCGGAGATTTTCATTTTGTATTAGTGGCATGAGATCATTCATATGCCACGGCCTTTCAACAATTCAGCGTTGTGGAGTTAGAAACCTATCTACAGACCCACCCTAGAGTTCAAAGTGTTCATTTTCCTCCTATTACCCAAGGTGAAGGAAGGAATCAGTCCGATATGTTGGCAGAGACGAAGTAAATGCAGAAGCCATTTGCTTGGATAAAAACACATGTGTATTTTTTTTTTTTTCCTTGCAGGAGGGAGTCAATGTTTGATTTTAGTTACTTCTATAGTCTAACTGTTGGGTCTGGGTCGGGGAAGCCGAATGACCTCAACAAAACACACTGAAGCAGCAGAGTTAGGCAAGTAAGCATAAAAGGGAAGTATAGCACAATCAATGGAGAAACGTTTGTTAGCCTGAGCTGCCCAGCCCCCACTCACCGCCCCTCCCTAGCTCACAAACACCAAGCCTGCTTTCAGGGTTCTTCAAATATCTAGCACTCTCAACATCCCAAGAATGGCATCATTAGGTAGGCTATTCATTGCAAATTTGCTAGCCCGAAGGAAATACACAATAGGCACCCAGAGACTGCCCCTAGGTCTGTGACATACAGAAACAGCCAGTGGACACCATGAGGCTGACCTGGGACATACAGAAAGCATTTTCATGCTCTGGAGGTTTCTTTTTGCCACTGACTTCCTAAGACCTTTGGGACTCAGTCAAGAAAGCCCACATTTGGAAAGCCCAGGGCCCGATACCATGCCTGCAGAAAGTCAATAATAGGGGTCTCTTAAAAGAGCTTTTACAGCATCCCAGAGACTCTCTGTCCTGATTGAGTAACACCCTGTCATCTGCCTAATGTACATGGAGACTCCCGAATACAGTTTTACAAGCTTGGACTCCCAACCCTAATACAGCAACCCTCTTGCCACTTCCACTAAGAGCCTGGCCTCTGGTGCCTGGGACCTCCTTCCTCTGCATTGTCCTCTCTTATGACTGTCTTCCTCATGAGTCCCCTGTTCCTAATATTCTTTCCCTATAGCCTGGCCCCCACCCCTTACTGCTGATGCTCTCAGAAGCCAGCTTGTTTACCCGTGGGCAAGTGCCAGATCTTCACAGCTACTAAGAACTCAAGAGACCCAAGGGATGGGAATTCAGTTCCATAATCCTTTATCCACCATAAACATTTTCATCCTTCAAAGATGCCTCTGAGCATCTCCCCTGCTCAGAAAATCATCGATTTTCAGCTCTGTATGGTATTAAGAGAAGAACAAAAATGATCTTGGAAAGCCCAGTGTTCCTGGTTGGAACTTTCTGTGCACGAATGTTCACAGAACAAATCAGAGGGTCTCACCAGTGGTTCTCTTTTTGGTGCTGGCTCTGTGGTTAGGTTTTAATGGATGCTGACTGATCTCAGCCTCACAACAATGTCATCGGAGCGCACCAGCCATGAAAATGCTCATCCTAAAAATAAGGGACTGGAGATGCAGAGAGGTTGTGAGAACAGGACAGACAGCACAGCAGTGTGAATTTCAAACGTAATGAGGGGGGCACGCAGGGGGGACTCTAGAGCCAGAACCTTCTCACAGTCAACAGATAATAAGGGGAGGTGCAAAGGGCTTGGATTTTTGGTTTATGCTAGTCCATTATTTCTTTGCAAGAAAAGCTCAGTCTTATCTTAACCATCCATTTATGTATTTAGTACTTAATGGTTTGGGGGTCTGCATGCTTCACAAAATTAATCAAACAGCTATAAATAACTACACTGTGTTCTGAAACCATACACAAGATATTTAATTCAGAAAGGTGAAATCTGTAAGCCTCTATGTAATCTTCCCTCCCCCCAACAACTGACAATTACTAATGGATGCCTCCAGGCTATACCCCCAAGGATCCTCTATCATCCTCGGCTAGGATGAGCTCCTATGTCTAAACTCACATTCTTACAACAGCAGTTAACCATGAGTGATGAGGGTCCAAGCTGGTGTGCTGCCTGTTTATTAACAAATCTCTTTTAAACTGGAGGTGAACACGTTGCGTCACTTCCTGTTGGGGATAGAGGAGCTAACCCAATTCCCAGAGAACAGATACCTACTGAGTTCTTCAAGCGCTGACTGGAAGAGCAGTAGAAAGACCAGCTGAGGACACCTGCGAGCTCAAGAGCAGGTTGAATGAGCAGAGAAATTCGAGTATTAGATGATTCATAGCATGACAATTGTAAAGATGTAGGAACCAGGGTTCTCCCAAGGAACACTGGAGAGTCAGTCATACAGACTTCGACTAAAGGGTTGGAGATGTGGCTCAGCTAGGAGAACGCTCCCATGCACGGAGGAAGCTCTGCACCCCGTCCAGGACCACATAAACCCAGCACGGTCGTAAAAGAATAAAAGTCTATATTCCCAGCACCTAGGAGGTGGAGTCAGTTGAGTCAAGAGTTCAGGAGCTTCCTGTTCACAGTTTTAAAGTAAGGTGGACAACAACCTTGGCTACGTGAGACTCTGGCTCAAAAAGAAATAAAACAACATGGTCTAGAAACCAGCCAGACCTCTTCCTGTCCCAGGTGCTGTGGGAGCCGCAGGTTACCGTGCAGACATGGCCAAGTCCAAGAACCACACCACACATAACTAAGTCCCTTAAATGACACAGAATGGGATCAGGAAACCCTAGTCAAAAAGATACTAATCTCTTAAGGGAGTTGACCAGAAGTTAATGAGGAACTTGCACTTTGCCACGAACCACAAGAAGAAAGGCCTGAAGAAGATACAGGCCAGCAATGCAAAGGCAGTGAGTGTACGCGCAGGGGCCATCAAGGCCCTTGTGAAGCCTGAAGCCATCAAGCACAAGATGCCAAAGGGCCCCAGCCGCAAACTCAGCCGTTTGGCTTTCATCACTCACCCCAAGCTTGGGAAGAGGATTCAGAGCCACATGACCAAGGTTCAAACCAAGGCAGAGGCCGCAGCTCCAGCTAAGGCCCAGGCTTTGGCTCCAGTTCAGGCTCTAAAAGGTGCCCTGGGTCCTGGGAAGGCTTCATAGAGAAGGCTCCTGCCAATGTGCAGACAGAGGGACTGCTGTGGCACCCACCTTCACACTACTGCAGGGGACCAGTGTCTTACGATGTTTTTACAAATAAACTTGAGACAAGAAAAAGAAAAGAAAAAAAGAAACCAGCCAGGAAGAGGTAGAGACTGAAGGATGATATTGTAGAAACTTTATGAACATGGGAGGGCTGGTGACGTTTGACCTGTGTTCCTCTGCTTTTTCTCTTACCCAGACTGAGCTTTCGTGGGGAATGAGGCTGGTGGCTTCATGGGCTTGATTTTCCTGCTGCTTCTGGCTCTAGGCAAGCATTTCTGACTGGGACACTCTGAGGTCACAAGAAGGGATGTATGGACTGCTGCCAGAAGTATGTGGTATTTGTAGACGCGGGGGGGGGGGGGGACTACTTCTTAGAGAGGCCAGCACCTCTGCAATAGGAAGCTAAGGTTGTGGAGGGAGAGAGAATTTTGTAAACAAGGGTACAAGTATGGAAAGGGGGCAAGAAGGAGTTAAAAAAATAAACTGATGTATCAATGGCCAGCCCACTCTCTACACAGATTCAAGAGGAAAAGGCTTTTGGGTTAGTGGCAGATTTGAGGCATCACATCTGACTCTAACAGATGCTGTCACTCGCATTAAATCATTTATAAAGTCTGGTGTTTCCATGCTACAGATAGATGACCTCTCTGAAAGGTCATATATATCTCAAATCGTCATCAAACACAGAAACTGGTTCCTTTGGTTTGTTTCGGTTTTGCGTGTTTCTTCTCAGGCGCAATGATGTTCTGAGAGTAAAACCTGTTATGTGATAGGATGTTCTTGCCATGTTTAGAGTTAAATCTACTAGCCAAATGTCTTATGCTGCAACGAATGCTGTTTTAATAGCTTGATATAATCAGTTCATAAATAACGGGGGTTTTGTGTGTTAGCCAGCTTTCCAAAGTAGGATAATTTACAATACCAGCAACTTGGAATTTTTATATAAGAGTCAGTAAAACATGTATGAGCATACTGTCCCTTGGAGTACTCATGATAATGATATTAAACCTGAGTTATTGAGCTTTTGGGGAACATTTTCATCTAAATTAATATGATTCAGCCTGAAGGAAAAGAGAACATATTAACTAAGGCTCCTTGGAGAAATAGCCAATTTCAAGTGTGGAAGAAGAAAGTACAGCATGGGTTGGGACAGTTTGATGTGCCAAAAGCCATAGAAAGTAAAAATGTCTTTCAAGGACCTAGGAGCTACCTTGCAGGGTTTCCTGACTTTCCCTAATATGGGACAAATTGAGCACCAAAATGCTCCATTAATAATGCATGATATCCTATAATCCACTGAGTAAAAAGAAAATTGAATGTCCATCCCTATTGAATAAGTGAATGGAGAAAGGGAGATACTTACAGAAGAAAGCTACCCACTACATATAGAAAAACAACCGAAGCAAAAGACACAGGCTTCTGCGACAACCCCTAGCCCAGAGTAAAAAGTAACAGTCCCAACAGGGAGCCGTTAAAGAGAACTCTTAAGAAGTGTGATAAAGATGCTTAAGTGTAGCTCTCCAGTAGTTGAGGGCTTCTGCTGACGGGGAAGGGCTCAGTTTTCTTTAAGGGACTGGCCACAAGGAGTCTGATGATGCTCCAGTGAGTATATGGGCAACACAGAATGGACTTGTGTGGGTTTATTGGGGGGATCACAAGGGTGGGAGAGAAGACCTGGGAGAACTGGGAAGTTAGCATCATCAGAGTGCATTATGTGAAACTCCCAAATACTCAGTGAAAAGGTTATGTTGGGAAGCCAAGAGTTTGTTTGGATTACTCTTTCACACTGGTGTAAATTATTGAAGGAGATGAGAACAGGAACTCAAGCAGAGAAGGATCCTGGAGGCAGGAGCTGATGCAGAAGCCATGGAGGGGTGCTGCTTACTGGCTCCAGGTGCTTTCCTATAGAACACAGGATCACCAGCCTGGGAATGGCAAACACCCATCATAGGCTGGATCCTACCCCATGGATCCCTAATTGAGAAAATGTCTTTCATCTGGATCTCACGGAGGCATTTCCTCAACTGAGGCTCCTTCCTCTCTGATGAGTCCAGCTTATGTCAAGTTGACACAAGTCAAACAGTACACAAGGCTCTAGTAGTACAGTTGTCCCTTGGTGTCCCCATAGGACTGGTTCCAGGCCCCCATTGGGAACCAAAATCCCCAGATGTTCATGGCTTGTGATTAGACAGTGAATAAGGAAGGCGGGCCCAGAGTTTTGGAAAGGCAGGGGAGATTAGGAGACAAGGAAGAAGAGATGAAGGAGGATGACCCAGACCCATGAGGCTTTAATTAGCCACAGGTAGCTATGAATATCTTATAAGGGATGGATAATTATAGGACAATTTGTCTTATCTAGGTGGACAGTTTATATCATTATCAATCGGCTCTGAGCTTATTGTGTGGATGTTTTATGGAGTGAGGATTTACTGATATAAGTCTGATTGATAAGTTACAAGCCTCTAGAGTTTTGATTTTGCCAGGCTACTAGTAATTGTGACAATAACCACAGGGGGCAGGTGCTAGGAATGTGAACAGTTTACAACAGAGACTAGCCGAGAGCTCGGCCGCTGTGGGGGACAGAGAGTCTCGGGAGGTAGAGTGGCTTGGTGCAAGGAACCGTTCTCCCTTTCCTAATATTTACTGCTACACTGTATTAGTAATTGTGCAGGGATTCTGTAGCCCTCTACTGCTCCCTGCATGTTAAACCCTTTCTTGGTTACACACAATATGTGTGGCACCACATACATGCTAAGCAATCACTGTATTAGATTATGCGCCTCATAAATGCTAAGTTAGAGCTACACTAGATTATGAGAGACATCATCCTCGGGAGTACAAGCTCAGGGGAGATGCAACTTCCCATCTGTGCCTAAGCGAATCTAGGCTATGACATCCGAAGACATGGAGGACCACCTGCCATAGATTCCAGCAAGTACCAGTGACTATGTAAAGTAAGGGAGCATGTGAAAAATAATATTTTCCAGCAGATTACGTACAAATTATAAGGGGAAATGATCTTCAGCTAAGAAGTCTTGGGCTGGAAGATGGTTCAGCAGATAAAAGGACATACTGATCTTGCAAGCCTGCACAGCCTGAGTTTAATCCTTGGGATGCACATAAGGGTGCAAGGAGAGGACAGAGTCCACAGGGCCTCCTGACCGCCATATGCACTCTGTGGTAGATATTCACTCCCCTCCCCAGCACACACACCCCACACTCTCACACAAAAATCATAATAAATGAAATAAAGAAAGAAACCTTACAGACATGACTTTAGAGTCAAGATCAAAGTCAGTAATGGGACATGCAGATAGAATGTGCCTCCCAGTGTCATACTGGGAAGAGCATACATACCCGATGCAGTATTTTGTCCCAAAGGGATATGTTCTATACGTTCATTTGTAAATGCCAAACGAAATCAAACTAAGCAAGAGTCTACTAACAGCTGGCTTTTTAGGTAAGGCATGATATTGCTATGTAGCCCAGGCCACCCCCAAACTTATGCTTTTTCTGCCTCAGCCTCCCAATTGTGAGGGTTACAGTCATGAGCCCGCACACCTAGCATGCAATCTCTCAAAGTCCATAACATGAAGGGTTTATGAAACCGAAGGATCATTCTCAGTTAAGTGCTGAGGGGAAAACTCCACCAGCTAAACACAAGGTAAGAGTTGAGACCAAGCTCTGGACTGGAATAGAATTATTAGAGCAAGGAATGAGATCTGAACAGGAACTGAATAATTGATAGTCGTACTGTCTCAATGTTAAAGTCCTGGGGTTTGTATCTACATGGTGGCTTTTTAACAGACTGTGTTTGGGGGAATGTAATGACAGCATTCATGGGCAGAGAGCATGATATCTGCAGTAAACTCAGATGGTTCAAGAGAAGCAATTAAATAAACATCAGTGATGAATGAATCTGGCAAAATGAACTCAGATATTCCTTGAGCAACTTGGTGCATGTTATTATTAAATTATTAAAGGGCCCTTTAATATACCCTTCAGTCCCATGTAGTGAGATTACAATATCACTTTTGATGAAGAAAAGATAATAAAGGACCCTGGTCAAGTCACCCCTGTACCATGGATTTACACGCCAGTGTCTCGTTCAAGTTCACCACAACACACCGAAGAAGTTGTGGAAAGGCTGGCTGATACGGTAAGTGAAAGAGCTGACGTGTCAGTATTCCCCACATCCCTGCTCTCTCTCTGGGTGCTCTTTCCTTCTCCATATTTGCTGTGCCTGGGCTATGGGATAAATTGGAAAACAGGATGTTAGTGAACAGAGTACAAATAGAAATCCGGACCATGATTTGTCCTTTGAGCTGTGCTTGACCTTTAGAACTTCTGCCATTATTACAGGAAGAGGGACATTGGGTAAAGTGCTGCTGGTTCCAGGATGGTGAGAAGCATGCCTTCAGAGAGAGCAAGCCTTCAGCTAAGCCAAGTTAGAGCCAAGACCTTTTGAATCCCGCCTAGGTCCTCCAAGGAATCCGTGACGTATCCAACCCATGATGAACCAATCTGTGGATGGATCTATCGGACGCAGACTTTAGAGCAATGTGTTAAACAACTTGGTAGAATAAATAGATAACAGATACAACTAACATTTCTGAAAACCCATAGAGAATGATGTGAGGCCAGAAGTTCAGCCAGACATGTTTTTGTGGCTCCTTATATCACTTCTGTATCAAAGAACATTTCCAAATATGGATAGCCTTGTTAAACATCAGGATGGCTCATGAGGCCTGAACACGTCTTGTATATTTTCTGAATCATAGAACAATTCAACTAGAGTATAAAAGATGACTGTGTCTTTATTTTCATTACTCAGTAATTGGTAATCTGGCATATTTAATTAACCTTCCTGTTTACTAGCTTGGTTGAGTGGTACTGCAATTTGTCAACTTTAATAATCGGAAGAAATATTCAATATACATGGATTCATTTTAGTGTTATTAAGTAGAGGTATTGCTTAAATATTACTAGTTCTAATATCAGATGATGAAAAAATCAATTCTATTAAAACTAGAATGAATTTTCCAGTCTTGGCTTTTTTTTTTTAACTCAGCTGTGCCCTAAGACACAAGAGAATAGATCTATTTTTGTATTTAATTATCTGAATCCAAAATAAAAAATATACCTGTTCTCAAATTTTAGATCTAAAGCAAGTTTCCAATTTAAATCTAAGAGTACATTAGTGTCCCTAATTGCTAAAAATAATCTGATGTTTTTGTTATAACATGAAGGACAGATTCTCTTACAATAACAAATTATGTATTTTAGCTTTCATTTAGTTCTATTTCCCTGAAAAGTAAATCTATAAAAAGCATTTTGACATCCTAATGATAACACAATGGTTAATCCGTGATTTTCTAACCCTTTTTGGTTAAGCACTAATCCCTGGTGTAGTTTGAGTTTAGCAAAATCTAGTCAAAGAAACAAACTCTAATGGTCAGGGAAGATAGTGAACAAACCAGAGTTCAGATCTCTTCAGTCTATGTGAACTAGATGTGGCCGTGCACATCTGTATTCCCAAAGCCCCTAAGGCAAGATGTACAATGAAGACAAGTGAATCCCAGAAGCCAGCTGGCTTTGAGCAACAGTGAACAAGAGATCCTGCCCTTAAAAAAAAAGTTTAAAAACAAGGACCTAAGGTTATCTGTCCCCTCCACACAGGCACTATACATGAAGGCTGCATTCATTTAAAAACAATCAGATACGCATGTACACTGCACAGATACAAACACACACACACAAAGAGAGACAGAGAGAGACAGAGGGGCACAGAGAGAAGAATCTATTCACATGTAAAGAACAAACACACACACTACACAGATACAGACAGACGGGCACACATATACAACCAGAGAAGAATGTATTCATATACAATCAAAGAACACACATGCACACTACATAGACAGCTACACATACACACAGATGCACACACACACACCACACACACCACACACACACACACACACACACACACAAGACTGCACTCACATACTAACAACATACATGCATAAAACACGAATACAGACACAGACACAGAGAAACACACATGCAGATATAGACAATAGACTCACATAGCAGACTGCACTCATATACAAACAATAAACATACATGGACACACACACACACACACACACACACACACACACACACACACTGTTAATTCTTCTCCAATGGGGTATCTCAAAACAAAAGGAGGAGGGAGAAAAAGAGAGAAACATCAGGGCGAGGAGGAGGTGGAAACACAAAGTTAATGCCCAGCCAAAACCCTGCCGTCCCTTGTGGGCACACTATAGACAGATCTAGACTAGGTGAATCCATGTGTCTTTCTTTTTCAGTTTGTTGGTTATTTTTTTATTTGTTTGTTTTTAAGACAGGGTCTCACAACACAACCTGGGTGGCCTAGAACTCGTTCCGTGGAACAGGTAGACCTCTAGCTCTCTCTCATCTGCAAGCTTCTGCCTCCGATCGCTGGCATTAAAGACGTGTGCCACCATGCCCTGCCTGGTTCTTTTGTTCCTTTGAAATAACTGATGATGGACTCTCTAAAGCACAGTCCCATTTATTCTGAAGGCTGGCTGGGGTTTTCCTCCTGTGCATGAAGAGATCACTTACAGACGCTGGAGTTTTAAGTAGCTCTACCAATGGTGTTTACAAAGCTGAAGTGTTCTTTTTCTGTTTCATATTCACATTAGAAAGAGAAGGCAAAGGGGGTGTGAAGTAAAGGGTGAAAAATCAAACACTCCTGCAGAATAGAACAGGAAAGTGCTGACTGATGAGAGAAAATACATGAAACATATATGTGAGCTAATGTCATAATAACACAGGTCTGGTGAATGACTGGAGAGATACAGTTAATATCTGTAAGGTAAATAGCAGCGTCTCCTTTTATGCTGTCATTAAAATTAGTCTACTTCCATCTTAATTGGATAAAAGAGACTCCTTGATTCAGAGATTAAAAGCAAGTATTCTTCCAAAGGAGGACACCCCAGGCCTTCCCATCCTAAATGTGTCTGCATTAGGTGCACAAAAGCAGCACATTTGAGACAGAGAGTGGCAGTTCATGCCTCTGATCTTACCAGGAGGCAGAGACAGCTGAGTCTCTAAGTTCTAGGCCAGCCTAGTCCTCAGAGAGAGCTCCAGACAGCCAGGGCTACACAGAAGAAATCCTGTCTCAAAAGACAAAAATAAATATACAAGAAAAAAAAATCAAAGTTTCAGGAAACAGTGCAGAAGAAGTGGTGGAACGATAGTCAGAACCAGAGAATCAGGGAGTTTGCTCAATGCCCAGTGAGACTGCGTCTCCTAGTAATGTCAGAAGCTACAACCACAGAGCGTTACCAACATGCCTGCTCAAATGTGACAGAGAATGTGTCTCTTAGAGGACAGTGCATAAGGATGCAACCCTCCACAAAGAACTGTGGGGACTGAGGAAAGAGGAGAGCAGGAGAG